>NC_137463.1:213466503-214027253 GCF_964235325.1 Thermobia domestica
GTGTTATGACAACCTCGTTCACCCTACCTCACACCCCTTGATTTTTTGTTTTAGGGGATTATAAAACGCCTTTTGTATGCAACACCAGCTACGACAGCCGAAGAACTTGTTGCTCGAGTTAATATAGCTGCGGCAATCGTCTCCAAATTTTCGGGTGTGTTTGACCGCACGCGGAAAAATTTGCTTTGCCGATGTCATCTTTGCAATGCGGTCAACGGTTGACAATATCAGAGAGTGAATTGTTATTCTTCAAAGCTGTCTCGTGTACACATACTGCATTGCACAAATACTGTAAAAGATACTTCTGAGTTTTTCACAGTTATCTTACTTTGTACGAAACAAGAAATCGGTAGTTCTGTATTTCTTTTTAGCATTGTGCAACACGCGCAACAGCTTGTGTTTTGTCGAGTTTCATTGCTTCTGTGCTCGAAATTATAATCTTCCACGGAATTACGTATTACGAGAAGGAAACCTTTTAATGCAGCTTACTTTTGCCCAAATTGTATTCACATAATTTGTGGAAATCACTGTTATCATGTCAAAAATCACTTGTACTCTCGTTCATCATACATGATCTTTGCCGCCTGACTGTCGTTATAAACCTAATTTGAAATGAAAATGAAATTTTGAGTTTTACGTCCCACGATTATGCCGGTTAGGCTAAAGGAGACGGTGATAATGAGTAATGAATGAAATGGTGGAATGAAGAAAGTGGGAGGAAACGGGAGAACCCCGAGAAAACCCACGCATACGGTGTTTGTCCACCACAAAGTTCACTTGGCTAAATAAACCTAATTTGGTTCAAAGTTATTTTTCCCATTTTCGCAAACGTAACTTGAACAGAAAGCCGTTAATTTGACATCCATTACCATTAACCTGCAGATATAACTTTGATACGTTAAAGACTTCATTTAAATTCTTCTATCGAGAGTTTATTCTGTGCTGAGACAAAATAGATCAATCACTCATGTGTATCTTTCTTTCTTTCGAATTTGAAGTGTTCTTCTAACTTGAACGATGTACTATTACTTTTGATTGTTGAAATATTGTACTTGATTGTTGTTCGCTTTCCTCATTCAACGTTTGATAAAATACTCAAAGGAATACTCCAGTCTCTTTGGGAGTCGCCCTTCCACCGCCATTGCGCTACATCTGATTGTACACTGATGATATCTACGACTAAAAATAATGGACATTCTCTTTTGCACAATTTCGATCTGACATTTTGTTCTCGAGTATGGCTGCTGCTGCATTTTCTTAAAAATTTTCGGGTGGTCATAGCTCAGAGACATTTTTACCAGTAATCACCTCCGGACGTTTCGTATATTAATTAAGTTACTATATATATATATATATATATATATATATATATATATATATATATATATATATATATATATATATATATTCACCTTCCTATGGACGCCCTTTTGGTAGACTTGTCCACCGCCCTCCTTAGTATCCCAGCACGGGCCTGCTTGTTACGCCCCTTCAATGTAATCGCCTCCCATCTCTATCACTATCTGCCACACGTACGGAAGGCGTCGTACATCGGCAGTGCGTCAACCTTTGCCGATGTTCCGCAGATACCGCCATATCACATGAAGATGGCTTCTCGTGTGCCGTAGTGCTTCTCGATAAGCGGTTCCTTCATTTTAAAAAAAATGAAAAAAAAAAGTTGCCACGAAATCCCTGAAAACATTGTTATCCACTGCGCCCACGTACCACTTCAAGCTTGATTCACTCACGTTGTTCGTCTTTCCTAAACATGTTGTTATGGCGTATCCACTTTCATCCTCTACTTTACGACACAGCTGATTTTGACTGAATAACACACAGTCGTTACTAATTTTTATCCTATATATATATATATATATATATATATATATATATATATATATAAGTCGGTCTACACGTTATGGAATTATACGTAAATATAAACACTATCATCTGTTGAGGAGTTTGATTGTCTATATCCAAAGACTGTATTCAGATACTGATAAAATTTGTTGGAACTTTCGAAAAAAAAAAAATCAAAGTCGGTATAGCCTACAGTAGTGGTTCTCAATTTCTTCGATAACGCGGATCCCCTGTTCAATCGGGAAGTGATCTGCGGACCCCCTTGCAACGCTATCTGAAATTTCACATGGTATTATAAAATATACTAATTAGAACTACCTCTGACAAGAAAAAGTAATGTAAAACTAATTAATTCTAAAGACACATGATTGTTTTCTAGTGAACGAAATTTCAATTGAAAATACAGTAACTTTCAAAACTAAAAATCAATGTCTTTTTTCTTTTTTTTTTTTTTTTAAATGGAAATTCACTTGATAAACAACGGTCTTAAATGTGAGGCCACTAATGTGAGGAATGAAATTCCTTGTGTTTTTCCATAATTGCATTGAAATCTGGAATAATTTTTGTCACTATCAATCTTAGGTGTAATTCCACATTCAGACAATTTTGCTTGAAGGTCTTAATACTGCTAAGAGCAGTAAAGGTCTGCTCACATAAGTAAGTGGTAGTGTTCACATGTTGCAATGCCTTTTTAGACAACTATTCGTACTCACAACGCACAGGCAAATCAATTTGAGTCAAGAGTTACTCGCAGTGGCGGATCTAGGAACATATTTTAGGAGAGGTTTCTCATAGTTTTTTTTTTTTTTAGAAATCCCAGAATTGAGGGGGGGCTTGATGTTTATAAGCATAAGAATGACTAAATCTGGAATTTGTGGTACTGGTAGGAGCTTTCCGCCACTTGAAGATGAAATCCATAAAATTCCGAGGCGTCGTACAGTTAATGTACAACTGTTTTTGAAAAAGTGCCCAAACAAAGAAGAAATTTCTCTCACTTGAAGTAGTCCTATATAACGGTTGACCAGCTTCAGAGCAGAAATTTAGTAAAGTAGGAAAACATTTAAATTTACAAACGTAGGTATAATTTCTAATAGCTTTCTTTTTAGTACTGAAAAAATACTTGCATAACAACTATGAGTTCCATTTTATTACAACACATTTCAATTTTTAGGCGTCGCGGAACCCGTGGCTAGGTCGCACGGACTCCTAGGGGTTCGCGGACCCCACTTTGAGAACTACTGGCCTACAGTATATCTATGTTGAAAATATATGCAAACATGCACAAAATGAAATCAGTTAATAACAATATTACCACTGTCAGCTGTTCAAGAGTTTAATACTCTAACTGTAGATTATCATTAGATCCTTATGAAGTTCACACGGAAGTACAAGGGAAGAGAAAATTGTCAAAATTGGTGCATTTATGTCGAAGTTATACGTGATAATACAAATAATTATGGTATAAAGACTGTCAACCATTGTGGAGTTTCATGGTCTAGCTCCGAAGGCTATCGTTACATCCTTCTTAAATTTACATGGAGCCACAAAAAAAATAGTCTTTCAAACAAAAAGGAATCGTCAAAATCGGTACACCTTTGTAGAGGTTATGAGTGATCATAGGCAGAATAATTAATGATGAACATTGTCAGCCATTGAGGAGATTCATAGTCTAGCTCCCAGGACTATTATTAGATCCTTATGAAGTTTACGTAGGACCACAAGGAAAGAATACTCTTTCAGAGAGAAAAAGCATAATCAAAACCAATGCACTTATAGTGAACATACGCATACTAAAGTCGCTTAATTACGATTTTCACACTATTGAAGTGTTTTATGGTCTAGCTCCTATCACCACATCCTAATATATTCTATGCGGAATCATCGGAAAAGTATGCTATTTCAAAAAAAAAAAAAAAAAATCATCAAAACTGGTGCTGCTATGTCGAAGTTATACGTGAATATATGTGTAGCATCTATCTATCTATCTATCTATCTATCTATCTATCTATATATATATATATATATATATATATATATATATATATATATATATATAGATAGATAGATAGATAGATAGATAGATAGATAGATATAGATATAGATATAGATATAGATATAGATATAGATATAGATATAGATATAGATTTAGATATAGATATATATATAAGGTCAAATTGAGAACTTATTTTTCAAGTCGATTACAAATTCCATTTAAAAGATAAAAGGATATGCATACTTGTACACATTTTGTATAAATGTTTTTGTCAGATGTCATCTCTTATATTTCGTGACCTTTTGTAACCCTGGGAATGAGGAAAACAAAAGCTTCTGATTTTCGCACACGTAGTTACGACTTTCGTTCTGCGATCCTTGTTCGTAAACACTTAACAATATTCTGAAAAGCTGAGACACGTAAATTCTAATTTGATTATTATCAGAGATGGAAAGATCTTGTTTTCATTGTTTTCTTTGAATGCCACAATACAAAAGTACGAGCCACAAATTGATTAGAAATTCACTTTTCACAAATTAATATGTGTTTCTAAGGATAATTGATGTGTTTAAAAACAAAAGTGGTTTCAAAAATGCGGAGTAACTAGAGTTACCAACTTTCCCCAAATTACACGCAAATTCCCATATTTGGCACTAGTGTTGCCTGTATCATTTAATCTCGTTTTCGAGACAAGAAAGATAACAATTGTTATCTCATTTACAAGGCGAGATATTTCGTGAGCACTGCTAGTCTTAGATCTCGAACACGTTTTAGTGACACATGATTCATAGGATAAAAACTATAAATTGATCAAGCAATTGTACTGAACGTAATGAAGAGCATTTACCAGTTTTTAAAGATACGTAAGTCATTAGACAATATACTCCAATAATACGTATGGTTTAAACGTTGTTATTTGATTCGAGCGGTACTGGGTTCGATTCCCAGTGGAGACCCTCAGTAGAAAAAGCGTGAAAGATTTCTGAGGCCAGATATCCTGAATGAGGTTTCCCTGGCTTTTCCTCATTTTCACTAGGCAAATGCCGGAATGGTTCCTAACATAAGGGTCCCAGGCCGTTTCCTTCCTTTCCCATTCCTTTCTTCCTCACAAATTCCACGCGTAATGTGATCGCCGAGGAACGTCATTACACAGGCTAACGGGCTAACATGTTCGTACATGTCGACAGTCCAGAAGTCTAATTGTTAATCTTAAATGTTCTTATGTCCTCGTTACGTTTCGTGAAGAACAGTATTCGACACAATATTTAAACTTTCTCCCGTCTCAGCAGTGAATTTAATACAGCAGTGAATTTAATCTGGAACCTCATATCTTCCGCATTAAGAAAAAATGCCTAGATGATAGAAACCGTACACCGTGTGCGTGGGTTTTCTCGGCGTTTTCCTGTTTCCTCCCACTTTCTTCATTCCACCATTTTCAATCATTTCTCATCATCACCGTCTCCTTTAGTATAGCTCAAGGGCGCCGATTTCTCTGTAAATTTGGGGGGCCCATTCAGATGCAGAAGACACATATGAGGATTTTAAGACAAATTTCATCCAAATTATGCCAAATATTGTATATTCACAAATACAATGAGGGAGGGCTCACATGAGCTTTGGGGAGGCCCGGGTCCCCCTGGCCCCCCGGAATCGGTGCCCTTGATCTAGTTCATATAATCGTGGGACGTAAAACTTATAGATTTCATCTTAAAGATTAGAAACCGTGTGTACCTATTTCGCAGAAAGGGGTTCAAACTGGTTTTTCACCCTCAGTGTTGCCATGTTTCAAAGAACAGAAAATAACTCAATGTGTGTGTTCCTGTTTCGCAAAATGAAATGTTTTATTTTTCACATAAGTTTATGGAAAACCTGTACACCACCAGAAGTACGCCCATATTTGTATTACAAGTTCAGAAATTGATTCCATCGTAATATTATAACAAGAGATACAAATTGTAAGCAATAAACAAATTATTTCATAAATTATTGAGAAAGTCAAGATGGACGCTATATCAGCATCCGTAAAGTGAAAGAGAATTTCTGTAAAGTGAAAGAGAATTTCTGTAAAGTGAAAGGAAAGAAAAGATAGTATTGAACGCAACATTTAAAATTTGTCCACAAGTATTTCGGACATTTTTTTCTACTCCTCATCTGCTTATTGCAAAGCAAAAGTTAGTCATTGTGCACACGCATGCTTCAGAAAATAAAGGAAAAAAGCTGAAGACTGTTGCTTCCAGTTTCGTGTGCAAGAATTTATAACTGACTTGGAAGAAATGGCAATAAATGCTACCAGAGAAACATTACAGTAAGCGACATTACGCATTTGTTTGTTTCATTTTCTAAAATCTATATGGAAGATACTGAATTGACTCCACTTTACATGGGTTAGGAGAACAGATGCACTTCCACTCGTTTCTCTTGAAGACGTTCCTAGACTACAAACTTTAAGATATTCCTAGACACGTTTTCCTAGACTACTTGGTGGATACCTATGTTGACGAACTGAATGCAACCTTTCACCCATAAATACAGCAACATTTGAAAGTTTACTTTTTTTTTATTGGATTGTTATTTGACTCCTTACGTTTTAGGGGCCGCGGTGGCTCAGTGGTAGAGCGTTCACCCCTGGTGCTTGGGGTCCCGGGTTCGATCCCAGCCCCCGCCAAGTGAATTTTGTGGTGGACAAACACCGTGTGCGTGGGTTTTCTCGGGGTTCTCCCGTTTCCTCCCACTTTTTTCATTCCACTATTTCATTCATTACTCATCATCACCGTCTCCTTTAGCCTAACCGGCATAACCGTGGGACGTAAAACTCAAAGATTTCATTCCTTACGTTTTACTAATTTTATTTTTATTAATGTTTCAGGGCAATATGAATCTAATTTTATAACAACAGAGAAAGAAGCACGAGCAATGCGATGTTTATCATTTCAAGTTTAATAGAAAGTCAACAGACAGTCATCCCAATATATACAGATTCATTCTACTTTTGAAGCAAGAACAATCCGAGGATGTGGGTGCTGGAAGCAGGCAGTTTAACTTTGCGGAGAAGATTGGGGAGACGTTTAGACAGTTGTACTCGGGTTCATAAAAGTAGGTTTAGATCTGACGAGGTTGACCTTATTCCGTACTTTAATGCAGTACCTCATTGCGTTCATTTGATTAGTTGAAATTATAATCCAATAAAGACAAGATGATATTAAGAGTCGCATCTGTATACTAAATTTATTAAGGTTCTTGCCATTATTGTTCAATGGATTTTTTTTTCATTATTTGTGTGTCTGTGTGGAGGCCGTGGTGGCTCAGTGGTAGAGCGTTCACCTCTGGTGCTTGGGATCCCGGGTTCGATCCCAGCCCCGCCAAGTGAACTTTGTGGTAGACAAACAACGTGTGCGTGGGTTTTCTCGGGGTTCTCCCGTTTCCTCCCACTTTCTTCATTCCACTATTTCATTCATTACTCATCATCACCGTCTCCTTTCACCTAACCGGCATAACCGTGGGACGTAAAACTCAAACTCAAAGATTTGTGTGTCTGTGTGTTTGTAATTTGTTCTTGTTGCAGTAAATCACAAAGAAGAAAAAGAAAACGACTTGTAAGACAAGGTTCTATTGCGAGACGTATTTCTACCTTTTTAGCTTTATTTTGGTGTTTTTTTTTTTTTTTTTTTTCTTGCCAAATATTACTAATATTGAGGTGCTACCAAAACTCTTCATGCGATTCTGCGAAACAGAAGGAATCGAGGTGTAATTTAGCCACTAGGACACTTCTGCGGTTAACAGGAATGGATCAGCTTTGCAACATTGCACATTGATAAGGAGTTCTGCGAAACAGGAGGTAACAATGGAATTTAGATGTAATTTAGGTAAGGTGCATAAAATATGGATATATGCATACATTTTTGTGTAAGTAATATATTTTCACCGTAGTCTGTAATTTCACAATCCCGTAGTTACGAATAATTTTATTTTGTAATTTCCTTAATTATTTATCAGCAGAAAGAATTGCATACTTGGTCAATAAAGAAAAGATCTAAAATACTTACATGACTCCCATATACTGGCAAAGTGTTCAAAGTTGTAATAACTTTTGTTCTAGGTGCAATAACTTGACTTACTAAATTAAACAGATAAGATAATGGAGACATATTGTCACCAAGTTACAGATTAGCTGCGTTTCTCTTCAATGATTGTTGTTCTTAAACAGTTAAAATCTGACCAAAAAGTGGGAAACAGTTCATAAATAAGAATATACGTCACATTAGGAAATGAAAAATATGTTAGGAAGATTTTGGCTATCACGCAATTGTACTTGATGACTAAAAAAAAAAAAAAAAAAAAAAAAAAAAAAAATGATGTATACGATCAAGTACATGCATAAATTTATTCCGATTAATACAGTAAAAAGAATATTGCATGCATAGGAGAATTTCAAAAGAATCAAGGTCTTTTTCATAAATTTCCATTTCGCAATTGTTCGCTGTCTTGTGAACAGAATTATCTACACATAACACCTATACAATGGACATTAATTTCCAACTTCATGTGCATGTTTTTCATACTGTATTACAGATGAGAAATAAATTTTTGGTGAATCAAGGAATTTTGCAATGCTCATGCAACAAAGAAAAACAAACATGCAAGGCTTCATGTTAGTTGTATATGCTGTCAGTCTGTTCGAAATGATTACAAGGTAGTCCACTTTAAGTGATGGAAGTTAATTTATTCAAAGCTATGATTTTCAAGTGGAAAAATTGATCTAAAATAAGTATACTTGCGTGTCACTCATCAGTCACATAAGAAATTGCTAAGAGTACAAAATAATGTTGAGAAAATTTGGGGTTTTCATTTCCGAACCGGATATAAGATGTCAGCAGAATAGAGGTGAACGCCAAATACCACTGTCTACTACACAGTTCAAAACGAATTCAGTTTGTTGTTCAGAAATGAATTCCTTGAATTTTAGAGCACCTTCTTAACTTTTTTTTTTTTTTTTTTTTTTTTTTTTTTTATAAACGATGAAATTCTAACCAAGGTATAAAGTTCGCTGAATTTTGCAGCATCTTTTTAAACGTTTTCTAAACGACGAAATACTAAGGAAGTCAAGAAATGAAGTTCGTTGAATTAACAGCACCTTTCTAACGACTTTTTTTAAACTACGAAATTCTAAGGAATTCAAGGAATGAATTTCATTGAAATTTACCGAACTTTTTAAATGTTTTGTTTTAAACGACAAAATTCTAAGGAATTCATGGGATGAAGTTCATTGAACTTTACAGCATCATTTTAACGTTTTTTAAACGACGGAATTCTAACGAATTCATGGAATGAAGGTTGTTGAGCTTTGCAGCACTTTTCTAACATTTTCTAAACCACGAAATTCTAAAAAAATCAAGGGATGAAGTTCATTGAAATTTACAACATCTTTTTAGTATTTTTTTGAACGACGAAATTCTAACAAATTCAAGGGATGAAATTCATTGAAATTTACAGCATATTTTTAGTATTCTTTTAAACGACAAATTTCTAACGAATTCAAGGGATGAAATTCATTGAAATTTACAGCATCTTTTTAGTATTCTTTTAAACGACGAAATTCTAACGAATTCAAGGGATGAAATTCATTGAAATTTACAGCATCTTTTTAGTATTCTTTTAAACGACGAAATTCTAACGAATTTAAGGGATGAAATTCATTGAAATTTACAGCATCTTTTTAGTATTCTTTTAAACGACGAAATTCTAACGAATTCAAGGGATGAAATTCATTGAAATTTACAGCATCTTTTTAGTATTCTTTTAAACGACGAAATTCTAACGAATTCAAGGGATGAAATTCATTGAAATTTACAGCATCTTTTTAGTATTCTTTTAAACGACAAATTTCTAACGAATTCAAGGGATGAAATTCATTGAAATTTACAGCATCTTTTTAGTATTCTTTTAAACGACGAAATTCTAACGAATTCAAGGGATGAAATTCATTGAAATTTACAGCATCTTTTTAGTATTCTTTTAAACGACGAAATTCTAACGAATTCAAGGGATGAAATTCATTGAAATTTACAGCATCTTTTTAGTATTCTTTTAAACGACGAAATTCTAACGAATTCAAGGGATGAAGTTCTTCGAATTTTCACGTTCTTTTAAACGACGAAATTCTAAGGAATTCAAGGGATTAAAAAATTAAGGAATTCAAGAGAGTGATGTTGAATTTTGCATAACCTTTCTAACATTTTGTAAATGGCAAAATTTTAACGAATTCAAGAAGTGAAGTTCATTCAATTTTACAGCTTTTTTTTAACGTTTTTTAAACGACGAAATTCTAAGGAATTCGAAGATGAAGTTCGTCGAATCTTACAGCACCTTTCTTAGTTTTTTTTTTTTAAACAACGGAATTCTATCATCTAAAATATTAAGTTCTTATCATAACGTAACTTTTTAGTATTTTCAAAATGTTGTACACTCATGTCCAAAATGATTGTCGTATACCTATAAATGTCTTCTTGTAAGAATATAATTTGATAATGATTTTGCAGGGTACTTTTAATACTGATACTATGTGTATAATCAGGAAGCGTATATTTGTGGTAAATTTCATAGGAAAAGAATTATAAATACGAAAATTAGAATAAGTAAAACAAAATGTTGCTAAATAGACAAGAAAGTTTTATTTTCGTTTTATTGTTCTTATTTACTGCTCTTTTGACATGAAATTTGCCACATACATGTCTTTGCCGATTATATACTTACTAACATTATAAGAAGTGCCGAGCGAATTCGTTATCAAATAATATTCCTACAACATCATATTTATAGATATGCGACAATAATTTTGGTTATGAGTGTACATAACCTGAAAATTTCAAAATTTTACAACGTAACGTTTTAGCGTTTAGAAAATGTTAGAACAAAGTATTAAACATTAATGTAACTTTTCAGTACTTACAAAATTCCGTAATCTTTACTTGCGTTATGATAGTAAGAACAAATTTCTGCACTGCACTAAAAAATATCTACAAATCCTGTATAAATAAAGTCAAAATTTATATTAGTTGTCTTAAAGGATCTAAGTGCCCGTGGTCTACAACTCTCACAATATAAAAAATGAGGCACACAACTGTCAGAAGGCGCATCAAATATACTGATATATTTGTACCACAGTCCCCTGTCATGGGACCTCGAGGCATCCAAAAAAATAGATAAATAAATTGAAAAATATGTAGGTTGATATATAATTGAAATGGTCATGGGAAACCAAACTTTTGTAGGGAACAGGGAACAATTTATTAAGTTGATACCACTGAATTCTGAATCCTTCATAGCCAGTTAAAACTCACAGTTAAGTGGTGACCATTTTGTAAACGGTGCCACACACGAAAAACCAAAGTCCATAAAAGTTTTCTGTTCTTTCATACCGTAATCCTTTTAATGGAGTATGAAATTACCTACTCTACTTAAGAATTTAAATTTTTTGAGTGGCCACAGCCTTATGATGAAAGGCTGTGTGTGGCAAGCAGAGCATTAAACTCGATTCTCCTTCTATTTAAGATTTTCGAGACACCCCTAGGGATCCTATGTTAGGGAGCCCTGTGGGACAAGTAGAATATCCCATTGGATGCACTCTCTAACATTTTCATATCTCACTTTTGTTTTATCCTTTTGTCTCCAACCATTTGTAATTTATAACGCACTGAACGTTTTGTCTGAAACATTATATATATATGGGCGGATTTAGAGGGTGGAAAGATGCAGTGCACCCCTTCCCCTCTTCGTTGTAAATATACATTACCTAACACGAGAAGTTAGCAGTGAAAATAGCACTTTCCCAAAATTTCTGCTATTATGTTTCCGTTTGAGTTTAAAAGAAAGCAAAGTTTTGTAAAATCAATAGTGTAGGCCAATTTTCTAAAGGTTGAAAGAAAAGGATTCACCAAGAGCATTTTCAAGACAATTCCTCATTTACAGTACCGATGCCTAAAGGCATTTTAAAAATTCAACTTTAATTCAAATCTACTGGTAGTTACTGGTTCACCCGCCGTTAGAAAATTCTGGAGCCAATGAAATAGTAAGATTTGAACAGCAGCAATGATTATTGATATTACTAATAGTAAGGCAAGCTTCGGACAGAGTAAGAAAGCTAGTTAAATCAAATAGTGTAAATCACTTTTATTTTCAAAGAATTAAAGACAAGATTATGAATACGTAATACATTCCACGTTTTGCAGCAAATAATAGACAACACCTGTAACAATCATGAATATAGGGCCTATACAGTATATGAGCGTTCTTAGAATAGCGTTTTTGCATCGTTAATATCAACCGCCGAGAAATATAGTTACAACTTACAACTCTTGTAAACCTTGATGATTCTAACCACTAGGGTTAACAACTAATAAATAAAATTGCTTTCATCCACTTCATTGCTTTCATCCATCAAAACAAGAAAATGAATTGCATTCTAAATCTTGGAATATATAGCTAAGCCAGACAAAAATAATGATCAACCTGTAAAATACCGTCAGTTGGCAATCCTATTAACTACAAACATTAATGTTCACATGTAATACTACTGCTACTACTACTATTACTATTACTACTACTACTACTACTACTACTACTACTACTACTACTACTACTACTACTACTACTACTACTACTACTAATAATAATAATAATAATAATAATAATAATAATAATAATAATAATAATAATGGAAGAGTAACGAAAACTTACTTTCAACGTTGCGAGGATCACGGTCAGTATATAAGTACCGATATATACTGTAGTTCTTACCATCAAGGCTGAGACCTGCACGGTCAAACTTTTGAGCACAAGCAGAAGCCCAACCCAGCTAGTGATGTTAACTGGCTCAGTTCGGTTCAACTGAGAGAGCTGCTCGAGCCGGCTCGTTTGAGTTGAGGCACCGACTCGGCTCGAGCCGGCTCGGTTGTGATAAGCCATTAGCTCGGTTTGTTTCGGCTCGGTTGGATGAGCTGTTGGCTCGACTCGATAGTGAATGAGCTGTGAGCCGAGTCGCTAGAGCCGTTGAGAACCCTAAACCCGAGCCGAGCAGGTTTAAACATGTTTGGCCGGCAGCCTCTAACTTTTAACGATTTTTAGTTCGAGTCCGCATATTTGCTCCTCCGGAACTCAAACCCAGAACCTTGAGAACGATGTCCTTGTGTAGACTTCACGACTACCGAGGTCAACAGTCAACTAGTTTTTAGTATTCAGATACAAACCGCCTATCATTCATGTTTATACACGCTGGTGGTGTTATAATAATAATAATAATAATAATAATAATAATAATAATAATAATAATAATAATAATAATAATAATAATAATAATAATAATAATAAAAGTTGTAGAAGTAGTAAGTATGATTGATAATTATTATATTGTCTATGTAGGATACTTGAAGAAAGCACTTGAAACTGCACACAGCATTTGGTTCTATTTGGCTCGATTCGACTCGAAACTCGAGTCAAATTCGAGTCAAGTTGGAGGAAATTTTTCGAGTCGAGTTCTCGAGTCGAGCTCAAAGATGTCTGTTTCGAGTCGAGTCGAGTTTCAATGGAAACTCGCTCGAACTCGTTCGTGTCCATCCCTAAACTGTTTAGTCCTTTCTGAGTGCTAGTGCTCTTTTCCTCCTCTTCGTTGCTCATGATGGGGAGCATATTTAAAATAGTGGCTTTTAAGATTTGTTCTTTCTGGAGAAAGGGGGGTGCGACAAATGATGTCATTGCACGGGGCGATAACTTGCCTGCCTGTACGTCCCCTCAAGGACACAAATGATTTCTGTCTATTTGTGGCTGTACAGATAGGTTCTGGGTAAGCAATAAACCTATACGTAGCATCAGTGGTGCCCCCCTCATGTCCATGACGCACCCCCCCTCAATTGTCTATCCGTAGGTGTTCTTCCATGAAAAAAATCTTTTCGATTAATTTTTACACCCCCTCAAACATATTTATATAGATTTTTAACCCCCCCCCCAAATATTTCAATGACGCAGTTTGCGTCATAGCCTTCCCTTGTGGGCACCCCTGCGTAGCATGATATAGAAAATGTTGTGTGTGATACAGAATCCTGCTAAATTTCACTTGTTCTAATTATCTAGAATGCAAATCAACTTTTCTTCTCTCAGTGCAACGAAACTAACGAGCTCGGAAATTTTATAAATTCATTACAGTGATTATCCACACCTTCCGTTCCATAAATATAACTTTCGCTGTTTTTTCTACTTAATGCTTTTGAATTAAACAAATTAACCCGTGTTAAAATTGTATTCCTCTTGATACTTCAAAGGTCTCTCTGCTAATGTAATAATATATTCTTATCAACTATCATCGCCAGTCTTATGTGAGGTAGAAACTAGGAATATAAAAGAAAAAAATACTAGTGGCTAGAAAGAAGCCTATTAGGGTTGAATATTAACTAAAATTAAAAAAATAAAAATACAAATAGAACTAATAAATACTTGAAAGTAGCAGATGAATAATCTGGCTTTTCTATTTTCTGTTGCTTTTAAGCGTACGGTCCAATAATTTGCTGAGATAATCTTAAGTACCGGTATTCAAAAATTACTATGCTATAAATATACTGCTACTAATTTCTTCGTCTTCTTCTATTACTATTTCTACTATTACTACTACTAATAATAATAATAATATATATACAGGGTGAGTCAAAATAAGTGTTACAAGCCAATATCTCGCGAACTATACATCATATAAGAAAAATATTAAGAGAGAATGTACAATATAGAGGGGCCTAAGAAATGAGTCAAACACTGGGTTTCCCCCGCCCCCCAATTTGGGAGGAGGGGGGTAAACGTGAAATTTTCAAATGAGAACATAGGTCGAGTGATACCTCGTTCGAAAGAGCTTGAAAAATTGAACATTTTTTGTAGGAAATAATTTTTGATATGGGGCACCGTTTTCAAGATGGGCCCCAAAAATGGTCCTGTATCCGATAAAATTTCCAGTACTTATAAATAAGTGTTACAAGCCAATATCTCGCGAACTATACATCATATAAGAAAAATATTAAGAGACAATGTACAATACAGAGGGGCCTAAGAAATGAGTCAAACATTAGGTTTCTCCCGCCCCCCATTTTGGGGGGAGGGAGGTAAACGTGAAATTTTCAAATGAGAACATAGGTCGAGTGATACTCGTTCGAAAGAGCTTGAAAAATTGAACATTTTTTGTAGGAAACAATTTTTGATATGGGGCACCGTTTTCAAGATGGGCCCCAAAAATGGTCCGGTATCCGATAAAATTTCCAGTACTTATAAATCGGAAACGTATGAGTAGGAAACGATTAAACAAAAAATAAAAAACGGAAACATCATAGGCAATGTGGAATGATGTTGTCGTGGTGTCCGCAGGGCCCTAATAATGGGGCTCCGGGACCAATTTCAAAATTATTAATGGGAATATACCTGTAGGTTGAGTGATACCTTGTTTGATAGATCGTGGAAAGCCAAACAGCTTCGTACGAAATTTGTTTTCATTTTGGGCAAGCCTGTTTCAAAATGGCCGCCAAAAATGGTTTCACATTCAGATAGAAAGTGCAGTGTTCAATTTGAGTATTACACGCCAATATCAACGCAATGAACTACGCATCAAATAAGAAAAGTGTTAAGAGTCAATGTACAATACAGAAAGCCTGAAATTTGTGTTAAAGAAGTTCCCTCGTCCCGCTTTTGTATGGAGGGGTGTACATGGAATTTTCAAATCGCAACATAGGGCGAGTGATACCTCTTTGATAGATCGTGAAATACCAAACAGCTTACTACAAAAGTTGTTTTGATTTCAGACAAGCCTGTCACAACAGCATTACCGCAACCTAATATCCTGTAAAGTAGTAGGATAATGTTTAGTAATTCTACGGGTATGTGCGATGTTAAAAATTGTAATTTCAATCACTGTAAAGCAAATAATTTCAACACTTACCATGTTACAAATGATTCTCGATATGTCCTCCATCCTGCTCCACACACCTCGGCGGCGGCATAGGGATGTTCGTACATCATGTAGCATCTCTGGAGTGATAGATGCACACACACCTTGGATACGCGCCTTCATATCATCAGTAGTTGTTGGTACGTTGGACATTACCCGATCCTTAACATAACCCCAGAGGAAAAAATCAAGTGGGGTTAGGTCAGGAGATCGTGGAGGCCAGTGAATAGGACCTCGACGCCCAATCCATTTATTCGCCATACGGTGGTCCAATAAGGCTCTGACCTGACGTGCGTTGTGTGCTGGAGCACCATCATGTTGATACCACATTCTTATACGTTCAGCGAAAGGAATATTCTCTAACAACTCCGGGTATAGTACATCACTGATAAATGCGGCATAGGTATCACCAGTAAGACGTCCATCAAAAAAATATGGCCCAATGATATGGTTACCAAGGATGCCACACCATACATTAAGAGACCACCGATGCTGATGAGCAACTTCTCTCTGCCATAGTGGATTTTCCCTAGCCCAATAATGCATATTATGTCGATTTACGTGTCCTGTGTTTGTAAATGTAGCTTCATCGCTAAACAAGATGGTGGATATGAAGTTGCGCTGTCTGTTTTCCATACCTTCCAACCATAGACAAAATTGCAATCTGGCATGAAAATCATTGTCAGATAGTTCCTGATGTAAGATGATATGATACGGATGAAACATGTACTCATGCAAAATACGCACTACAGATCTTTGGCTAACTCCACTGGCCTGAGCGAGATATCTCGTGGTAACATGTGGGTCTACGTGCACTGCTGCCAATATTCCTGTTGCACGTTCTTCATTGGTTGCAGAGCGGTAACGACCCCTACCTCGTCCCCGGACAAGACTACCATGTTGCCGCAAACGTCTCTCCAATCGCAGAAATGCCATGTGAGATGTTTGTTGGCGTTGGGGATAGCGCATTGCATACATTCGTGCCGCGCTACGATAGTTTCTTCTACATTCCCCCAACACCAGCAACATATTTACACAATGATCAAACACCGCCATTGCTCTATTCAAACGCTACCCAAACTAATAATATCAATACGATAGTGTTCGTTTACTTATACGGAAAACTTATCACCAAAGTTTATATCCCGTTCTTTCTACGTCTGCACACTTACACTTACATTTATTACGTTTCCATAGCGATTACATTAATAGTTGACGATCAAAAATAACCTAAAGATATTTCTTTGCAACTTTCTTTTCTTTGTATAAAACGGCTCAAATAATTCGCCTCTGATCCTTTTTTTTTTATAAGATGGTACAGATTGTTAATGCAATATACAACGTTATCGTTGTACTATGTTCCGAAGGCCATCGGTTCCATTCCCCAGGCAATGACATTGACGGGCTTTCCTTACTCTAACTGGGCACATGCTGAGATGTTGCCTACAAGTAGGGCCTAATAGGTACCTTCCTATCCCTTTCTCATAGGATTGTAGTGATTGAGGAACGACGTCTTTTTGCGCATACGTATTAGTATTATTCATTGTCTTATTATTTTCATTCATATTATTATTATTATTACTAGTTTTATTATTATTTTGCGTATTCTTCTTCTTCTTCTTCTTCTTCTTCTTCTTCTTATTATTATTATTATTATTATTATTATTATTATTATTATTATTATTATTACGTTATAGGTCGATTTTGCCTCCGAAAATTTTACTTGTTATTCACTTACAGTATGATGATGGAACCTCGTGTTCGACATATTTTTAGGCCTGTTTGTATTGTACATGGACTCTTAACACTTTTTATTTGATGCAATAATTCGCGTGATATTGGCTTGTAACACTCAGTTTGAACACTGCACTTTCTATCTGAATGTGGAACCATTTCCGGCGGCCATTTTGTAACAGGCTTGCCTGAAATCAAAACTTTTTTTTTCTAAGCTGTTTGGTTTTCCATAATCTATCAAACAAGGTATCACTCGACCTATATTCAGATTTGAAATTTTAAAATTGTTCCCGGGGCCCCATGATGGGGTCCTGGGGCACCACGACAACACCATTCCACGTTGCCTATGGCGTTTACCTTTTTCATTTTTTTTTTTTTCATGTTTTTCTACTTAGCCGTTTCCGATTTATAAGTACTGGAAATTTTATCTCTTACAGGACCAATTTTGGGGTCTATCTTGAAAACGGTGCCCATTTTCAAAAATTGTTTCCTACAAAAATTGTTCAATTTTTCAAGCTCTTTCGAACGAGGTATCACTCGACCTACAATATGTTCCCATTTGAAAATTTCACGTTCACCCCCCTCCCCCCAAAATGGGGGGCGGGGGAAACCTAATGTTTGACTCATTTCTTAGGCCCCTCTGTATTGTACATTGTCTCTTAATATTTTTCGTACATGATGTATAGTTCGCGAAATATTGGCTTGTAACACTTATTTATAAGTACTGGAAATTTTATCGGATACAAGACCATTTTTGGGGCCCATCTTGAAAACGGTGCCCCATATCAAAAATTATTTCCTACAAAAAATGTTCAATTTTTCAAGCTCTTTCGAACGAGGTATCACTCGACCTATGTTCTCATTTGAAAATTTCACGTTTACCCCCCTCCTCCCAAATTGGGGGGCGGGGGAAACCCAGTGTTTGACTCATTTCTTAGGCCCCTCTGTATTGTACATTGTCTCTTAATATTTTTCGTATATGATGTATAGTTCGCGAGATATTGGTTGTAACACTTATTTATAAGTACTGGAAATTTTATCGGATACAGGACCATTTTTGGGGCCCATGTTGAAAACGGTGCCCCATATCAAAAATTGTTTCCGACAAAAATTGTTCAATTTTTCAAGCTCTTTCGAACGAGGTATCACTCGACCTATGTTCCCATTTGAAAATTTCACGTTCACCCCCCTCCCCCCAAAATGGGGGGCGGGGGAAATCTAATGTTTGACTCATTTCTTAGGCCCCTCTGTATTGTACATTGTCTCTTAATATTTTTCTTATATGATGTATAGTTCGCGAGATATTGGCTTGTAACACTTATTTTGACTCACCCTGTATGTATATATATATATATATATATATATATATATATATATATATATATATATATATATATAGGGTATTCCAAAAGTGATTAAACACCCAAATGAAACGAAGGATTTTAAAAGAATTGCAAAGTAACACTGTTCATTAATAGTACAGGTGCGGGAAAATGCTTCTAGGACATGTGATGTCTATGGTTCTCTCTCTTGAAATCCATAATTTTGAATTCACTTTCATTTTTTTAAAAAATTGAAACGATACGGTGTGATACCTTGTTATCATCTGATTTTTTTTTTCAGGAATTCAATACTGTGTTTGTTTTCGTTTTATTACCTATCAAAACAAAGTTATGATTGTTTTTGGTTTTCTTGGTATCGTTGAGGACATCCCAAGTTCATAATATATTTAGTGAAAATTCGTGACATTGACCACCTGAAGGAACGCATAACAAACACGTGTGCACGAATGCCTGAAAATACTTGAGCAAGGTTTTGGATGTATGGGGGGAAAAGGATGACTCTGACAATTCAACGGAATGGGCAAAATATCAAACACATCATTTGATCGGAAGAAGTGTGTGGTATGTGACTGAACTTGTGAAAACCAAATAAACAAATAAACAAAATAAGACAGAAATAATAAAAAGAAGTCATAACTTAGTTATGGTAAATGATAAAAACAAAAACAAACACGGAATTGAATTTCTGACCTAATAACCACCTGTTCTGCCTCCCGACTATTATTACATCCAGACAGCGAGATCATATTGAAAAGAAAAAAAAAAAAAATTCGCGGACAAAGGTCGAAGTAGAGTCATTATTTAATGTGTTGTACGCAAATGACATTAAAAGGGTTTTGTCCTAATTGAGGTAAACTTATCATATTATTTTCATCCAGTAAAAAAAAAAAAAAAATGGGGGTGACAAACATTGCTTCTGGAGGCCTGGCCCTTCTGGCCCCGCCTATAGTTCCGCCTATGAGTAAGCTTAAGAATTAGTTGGGGGTGAAACTGATGCAGAATATGTTATTACATATCTTGAACTCAGGAAGAAAAATACTTCACTTTTAGTATACGCAGCCGCAGCCAGGAGCGGATTAAGGGCGGAGCCAATAGATCCCAGGCTCAGGGGGCCCCCAAAAATCTCTCTGTTTAATACTAAAATATAGCCTAATAATCAACTTATTATATAATAAGCTTCAGACCCATCCTACTTTTTTTGCGCGTCGCTACGCTCGCGGTATCCCTAGAGGTAAGTTTTCTTCCACCAGTGTCTTCACGATGCTTATTTTATGAGGAAGTGAGCTATTTCAGGCCTCTATTACAAACCAAATTATTCGCTTGTGGTGACAATCCCTTTGAAATATCACTGTTATTACCTAGAGCAAATCTAGGAGGTTTTCCAAATCTCTTTTACTCCATCAGTGCTTTTACAGGGACTGTTGACCATTTGGCTTGTATTTGGCATTTGTGTATTACACTACAGTATATGAGCATAATGAATGTAATTAATAATGATGAATGTAATTAAACTAATTATTGTAAACTTGGAGCACAAAAAAAAAAATATTACAACAGTTCTCTGTGTTTCGATAAGCCTATGACGCTGTGGAAGCCAGCAAATATATATATACATATATATGCGCGCTGGAATTATTCGTAACATAGGGCCCCTTGAAAGAGTCTGCCCCAGGGCCCCAAAAGCCCTAATCCACCCTTGGCCGCAGCAACACTTTCGTACTTTAACTGAAATATTACGACAGAAGAATTTTCAGTGATTATCTGTAATTCTAATGGAGACTAATAATATATATCTAAATTGAATGTAAAAATTTGCCGGCTTTCGTTAGTGAAATCAAAATTAGGATTGAACAAAATATTAACTGAAGCAGAAAAGAATGACCTTTTATCTTCTCTCTCTCTCTCTCTCTCTCTCTCTCTCTCTATATATATATATATATATATATATATATATATATATATATATATATATATATATATATATATAAAATACAAGAAAACTACAACTGGTACATCATGCAATGGCTGCTTTAAAGGTTTCCTAGCCATAAGAATGTAGAAGTTGGCCTTGTGGACGAAGTACAGCGAGAATTATATGCCAGAGCATCATCTTCTACACAGCATCACGGAATTAATAACTTCTATCAATCACTACATGAGACCTTTAGATTTTCACTTTTCACTTGAAAGCGTACGTATGGAAGGTTGAAACAATAATGGTGGAGCAAAAGTATGTCAATCATACCTTGAAGACTCTTTATTATTTCTCTTCTGCATCCGATGGACGGAGGGCGTCAGTCATCCAATATACACTGCAGAAATATCTTTCGTAGCGGAGCATTGAGTGTTCAGCATCAGTTACGAACGAAAAGAGATTTTTCATCCACATAAATTACCTTTGAATATTGAGCCGGGTGTGTTGTACTATCTTCTAAACCGTTAAAGCATGACAGTTCCAAGGAAATGCAAGTCACTGTCACAGAATGCAATTCCAGAGGAAATTCTTTATTTGCTGGGAGTTTAAAGTCCCTTTCAAAATACCAAAGCTACGTGAGAATATGTGCATACTGTTTAATGTGAAAATCACCCTCTTGCCTATCTATCTGCTTAGGGTACACGTCTTCGACGCGGGACACCTGAATTCGATTCCTCGTGGATCTTATGTGGTTCGGATTTCACATTAATCTGTCGATCCATACGTTATAAAGCCTCGGAGCTAAAATAAGTGCTAAACTTGAAATTAACCATAGGGCCATTCCATATGAAATCAACAAATCAAGGTGGCTCATATGTTTTAGATTTTCTTCAAATATTGCACAAATGTTGTGGTACCCAAATAAAACACACTTGTAAAATTTTACAGCTCTAGCTCAAAGGGGAGTCGTGTAGGAACCATTCAAAATTTGGGGGTTTTGTGCAAAAAACACCCAAGTAAGCCCTCGACTTAAAATACTAAAACCGCTAGATCTCTAAAGATATTGCAGCTACTTGAAAATGTTTTTCACTAACCAGGGATGATATCGAAACTGCACCTTGAATTAGGAGACATTCTATATATTTCCTGATAGGACTTCTCGAGCAAGTTCCAAACCAGGTCTTCGTTTCGTGCCCGGAAGTGACCCCGCCTTTGCAGGGGCTAAAATATACAGAACATTTTTACCTATTTTCTATTACAGGTGTACATAAAGTACGTTGTTAACCCTAAAAGTTGAAACCTATGCTAAAACGCCAAAACACCTGTTTCATCATTGTAAAAGCATAATTTAACGAAGTGAAAATATTTGCCCCAGGGCCACCGCAGGGTCCCAGGTGGGCTCCAACTCAAAATTTGCAATTGTAAAGAGGGGCAAGTAGCATATCGTTTGAAACCCAGTGTTAAAAGAAAAACGATAACAGAAGACTCACAGCTCTAATCAAACTGTGCGAAATGGCGGAAGATTCAAAATTTGAAAATAGTCTGTAGCTAACAGTGCATGGCCACCACTAGAATTCCAAAACGCTGAAACAGGTGTTTAAATTCTAAAACACGTGTTTAATTATTTGAAAAGTGTTATTTATCGAAATGATATTGTTTATCCCAGTGTCCCCGCAGGGTCCCAGGTGGGGTCCAACTCAAAATTTGCAATAGAAAACTGTCCTGACTTACATCCACGAATAATCACTCCAGGCTGTACTTCCTATGGACAGCCATTCGATTTGGGATATATTCTTTACAGAAAAATGATGGTGAAACGTGCCCACAAGCATGTTGGGAATGAAGGACTTGGAGGCAAGCTGGACATAACAAATCGGTATTCCAGCGCTCGCTTGTATGTGGTAACACGAAATCAGTTGGAATCACCCAGACTCCAAGATATGATCAAGTACGCTTTCGGCAAATGTGGATACATCGACCTTCCTGACGATTTTAGTTGCCAGTCAGTGAGAGACTTCTCTTTCAGTTTCCACACAAAGGATCCAGCTTTCTCGACATGTTCGATTCCGGACGACGAACACTGCATGGAGAAGAGTTTTATTCAGTGCGGTTGGTGTTTCCAACCACTGTGCTTTTTTCACTTCTTTATGAACAACAACAGTCCGCACCCCTCCACGAGACACTCAAGCCTCACAAGACACTCAAGCCACGCCGTAGAGTGATCGACATGCATATGGCCCTCATACCTGCATAACAAAGATACAGTCCTGGCAGATACCACGTTGCTACGACCGTGGCGTGTGACTTAAGCGGCTATCATACATAGACCAGAACAAAACTCAAGCTTCAGCAAACAACGTTCGACGGAGCCGTGTTTTCTAGACTGTTTCTACCAGACCGGTCGTCGGAAAGTTGAAAAGCGATAGTTTATAAACGATATACTTCTTAAACCCTTTCCAAATTAAAACTTCGAGGTAGACTCCGCGTGGGACTCTACGAAGGTCCTGGGGCAAATATTTTCATTTCGATAAATTGCACGTTCTAAATATTGTAACACGTGTTTTATAATTTTGACACCTGTTTCACCGTTTTGGAATTCTAGTGGTGGCCATGAACTGTTAACTGCAGACTGTTTTCAAATTTTGAATCTTCCGCCATTTCACACAGAGTTTGCATTGAGCTGTGAAACTTCTGTTATCGTTTTTGTTTTAACACTAGCTTTCAAACAATATGCTACTTGTCCCTCTTTTCAATTGCAAATTTTGAGTTGGACCCCACCTGGGACCCTGCGGGGACCCTGGGGTAAACATTATCCTTTCGATAAATAGTACTTTTCAAATAATGAAACACATGTTTTAGAATTTTGACTCATGTTTTACCGTTTTGGAATTCTAGTGGTGGCCCTGCACTGTTAGCTACAGACTGTTTTCAAATTTTGAATCTTCCACCATTTCGCACAGATTTTGATTAGAGCTGTGAGACTTCTGTTATCGTTTTTGTTTTGACACTAGCTTTCAAACGATATGCTATTCTCCCCTCTTTTCAATTGCAAATTTTGATTGATTGATTGATTGATTTTGAGTTTTACGTCCCGTTCAGCAGCGAGGCTATATGAGACGTGGACCTACTGATTAACGTGGAATCCGAACCACATGAGCTCCCGCCGGGAATCGAACCCGGGTCTCCTGCGCCAAAGGCGCGTACGCTAACCGCTTAGCCACGGAGGAGCTCTGCAAATTTTGAGTTGGACCCCACTGGGACCCTGCGGGGACCCTGGGGCAAATATTTTCACTTCGTTAAGTTATGCTTTTACAATGATGATACAGGTGTTTTGGCGTTTTAGCATAGGTTTCAACTTTTAGGGGTAGCAACGTACTTTATGTACACCTGCTATAGAAAATAGGTAAAAATGTTCTGTATATTTTAGCCCCTGTAAAGGCGGGTCACTTCCGGGCTCGAAACGAAGACCTGTTTTGGAACTTGCTCGAGAAGTCCTATCAGGAAATATATAGAATGTCTACCAATTCAAGGTGCAGATTCGATATCATCCCTGGTAAGACAATCTTAGAATTTGTAGCATTTAAAACATTGTAGTAATGATCTTCCCAAGTGGGGTTAAGCATTTGAATTTCACCATCAAAGAGAAAAAATAATATCAAAATTAGGGAATTATTAGTGAAAAAGGCCCCCCTAACACCAACCTCAAATTTTCAAAATAAGTGGCTTAGATGTTACTGTTTAACATATAAAAAAAATTAGGAGGGTGTTTTTTGGTATACTCAAGAAAACCAAATTATGACATAATGTAAGTTGAGAGCAGATTTAGGTACTTTTTGCACAAAACCTCCAAATTTCCAATGACTGTTTCCAGTTTTCCACGCTGAAAATGTTTATAATTGTCAAGACTGAAGTAATTTAATGAATGAACTGTGCCAGAAATTTGAAACTTCAAGTACCATTGCTGAAAGGACTCAGATTCTATCATTGATTCCAAAATCATGGACTAATATGAAAACTTGAAACATTTCAAACAACCGAACATGTCGTTCTTAAAACCCAGAAGATAAGAAATGATCATACTGTTACATACAGTTACATTTTATGCTTTCCAAGATATTCTTTTGAAGTACATGAACGATGTTCTTTCTCAGATTAAACACGTTATCTACTTCAGAGATGTATCAGCAGCCGGACATAAAAACTATAAAGGATATTTTGTCAACTTATGCCTCCATGAGTGGTTTTGGACTCACTTGAGAGTGGAACTATTTTACCACAAGTCATGGCAAAAGTGTTTGGATTACATAGTTCAGACGCTGAAATGTCTAGCGAGACATCCTAGTTTACAGAGGCCACTGGATGACCGGATTGTTACTGTTGCCGATTTCTTCGAATTTTCTCAAACTACAACCAATGTCAAAGTAAAACCAAACGCTTTTTTATGCTGGAATATGTTGGAAACATTTGTCCAATGTTTCAAAAGAGACTGGAAAAACCATAAAGTTGCAAGGGACGCGTGAAATTCATCATTATAAACATATCAGCCTGTCAAAACTTGGTCAGTCATGTATCTCCTTCAAAGACAACATTCACTCTACATTCTCGAGCAGAATCGAAACACATTAGCCTTTCATGTGAGCATTTTATTGCGTGTATTTATGAAAAGAAATGGTGCATTGGAAAAATAGTTGAGAATTCACAGGAACATCGTGACATAGGAATACGTGAATTTCTTTCATCCCCATGGACCGAAGAAAATGTTTTTCTGGCCAAAAACGCCTGGCACATGCTGGATTCTATACGAAAACTGCATCCTTAATATTGGAGTACCCAGTATTTCAACGGGTTTGGCACAAATTACAGCATTTCTGAAGAAATTCAAGTTATTGAGAAGAGCTTTTCTGAAATTTGTGGTAAGAGATCTTAGACTCAGTATTTCAAATTGCTTAAAATCAAAGATGTAAATGTTATCTGTGTATTATACGACGATAGTTCACTATTGTTCAGTGTTTCTTTCGTTAAATCAAACAACACTATATAGGCTGCGTAATAGGTACATATTGTTTTAAAATTACTTTATAAATTACATTTAAGGTAAAAGTTTCCTTTTTTTTCATAGATATCATCAACTATTGTAAAGGAACATACTTACGTTAACCATGCAAGTCGTATTACCAGAAAATTAAATAATGAAACTTGACTTGATTTTTTACCTTCAATATACTAGAAAATATCATCCTAATTTTTTATATCATAAACAGGAATACCAAAGCTACTTATTTTTTAAAAAAAATGAAGTTGATGTTAGGTGGGCCTTTTTCAGAAATAATTCCTAAATTTTGGCATTATTTTTTCTCCTTTTTTTCTTTTGAAGGTAAAATTCTTATGCTTAATCCCACTTGGAAAGTTCATTACTACAATGTTTTAAATGCTACGAATTCTGAGATTGTTTTAGTGAAAACCATTTTCAAATAGCTTCAATATCTTTAGAGATCTAGCGGTTTTAGTACTTTAAGTCGAGGGCGGACTTAGGTGTTTTTTTGCACAAAACCCCCAAATTTCGAATGGCTCCTACAGGAATCGCCTTTGAAATAGAGCTGTAAAATTTGATAGGTGTGTTATGTTTGAGTATCAGAACACTTGTACAAATTTTGAGGAAAATTTAAAACATATGAGCCACATTTCAGCTTCAAATTTGATGATTTCATATGGAATGACCCCATACTGTTTTTGTTTGCCACACGAATTGAAACTTGGCACTAGGAGGACCCGCGGTGGCTCAGTTGTACAGCGTTCACCTCTAATGCATGGGGTCCTTGGTTCGATCCCAGCTCGCGCCAAGTGAGCTTTGTGGTGTACAAACACCGTATGCGTGGGTTTTTAGGAGTTCTTCCGTTTCCTTCAACTTTCTTTGTTCCACCATTTCATTCATTTCTCATCATCACCGTCTTCTGTAGCCTAGCCGGCATAATCGTGGGACTTATAATTAAAAGATTTCGTTTCATTTTTAGCACCAGGAAATGCTCGAGTCCTGCCTTCTCGAGGCTACAAAACTAGCTTAGATATATACCAATGTATTGTATATTGATTGCATATATTGAGCTCCCTCGTGACTAAGCTGTAATGTACACGCCTTTGGCAAGGGAGGCCTGGATTCGATTCCCAGCGGGAATCATGTGGTTTGGATCTCAGGTTAAACTGTAGATCAATCTTGCTACTGTGCGAGATGCTAAACTCAAATGAAATCGTTCCATTTAAACATTAGTTCATAAAGTAGTGTTACTGATTTTATGCAACAAGTTTTTTTTTTTTTTTTTTTTTTCATTAGCAACCTCAAGCAAGCTTTGTCCTTTGACGTTTCACGCAAGCTGCAGTGCATTCCAAACAACTTGTATAAAATATTTGTTCATGGTTATAAGTATGCGTGTGCAAAATGTAAGTTACATCGCTGTCACAAATGAACTGCACGTTCATGAATCTTCATTCAGTGTAGTTGCATGTCTCTATTAAATTCTATGAATTTCAATGCAGCGATTTGTGCATACGTTGAAACATTATTAAATCAGTTCAGACAACTTCCCAAGTCTGTCTTCAGTTTAAAAAGTTTTACGAAACCAAAAATCTTCTATCGTATTTTTACCTTCCTTTTCATTTATGCAGTATGTTACAACATCGTTTATACAGTGTGGCAGTGGGGTTTTCGGTAATTTTTCGGTAATTCACAGTGGTTAGAAAATTCTATTCTAGATTTCTTTCAGTATTCTAAATAAGAAAAACTATAAATAATCAATGAAAGCAACCATATACATATTTACACATTTACACATATTGAAAAGTACCAATTTATAAACAAATGCTCCATTTCATTAGTATATGAAATTACTTCTCTTGTTCTTCTGGGCAATCAACTTGTCAATAACTCTTCTGAAGTTCAGTTTTTTTTTTCAATTTTTTTTCTCTGTTGATACTATAGCTAATGCAGTGAAACTATTTTGAGCTACGGTACTCCTTTAAATGCTTTCATATTCTTTAATATGGTAACACAACTTTCAGTTTACGAAGTCAACTTTGGATTATTTGTTATGATTTTCAAGAATTTTGTTGTATGTCATTCTCTTTCTACAGATTCACCATCAATTTCACAATATACTAAATGTAATCTCAATACCAAGAGTACGAACGTCTGTTATCTCGTATCTTTGAAGAGCTCCTTTGTAGCTAAGCGGTTAGCGTACGTGCCTTTGGCGTGGGAGACCCGGATTCGATTCCCGGACGGAGCTCATGTGGTTCGGATTCCACGTTAATCAGTGGGTATCGTCTCATATAGCCTCGCTGCTGAAAGGGACCTTAAACTCAAAATCAATTCAACTCGTATATTTGAATTGTCATGTATGCTCTTTAGTGAACTGTTAACAGTATACACGAAACATGCAATGTATCAAATTATTATAATAGTTGCACAGGCACCTTTAATTAGGAATACTTTGTCCATGTATTTTTCCATTGTTATCAAACGACACTTCATTACTGTTGCGCCCCCCTCCAAAGAAAAAACCTTTCCGGTTACAGCTTAACGTACGTTACTGCAAATCTCAATACTCGTCTTTTTCTATTTTGCATGTGTTAAAGATGAATGTTGAAAAAAATCAATTCTAAAATTTCCTTCCCGCAATTTCCAGGTTCCCACAATACAGAAGGTAAGATTTTACCATTGTAGCAATATTACTAACGTAAGTACAGCATGTTTTGATAAGCTAAACCTCCCATTCCGCTTGGTATGGTCTCGGAAAGCCGTAATTTTGTTTATTCCATTAGTGTATTTTCATTACGAGAAATTGAGATAAAAAGAAATGTAGATAACTGATTGAAAGAATGAGTTATATAGTACTACTGTACTATATTCTTCTTTATATTTAAGAGATTCCACTAAAGGAATCAAGGAGTCTCTCCCGATTCAAGATTCGTTTTTGGATTTCTAGTAGGTGAATCAGACCACTTTTCAAGAATTCTCCGCAAAAGAATGAGATGTATGATTTCCAGAACCTTTTGAATATCTAGCACTGACAGATGAATCAGAGAATCGTTTCTCAAGAATACTTATTGAAACTTTCAACACATAAATCAGGGTTATCTATACGAAACAGGTTGTTGAACGTTCAGCATAGGCATAACTAGAGAAGGTCCAACCAATCTGACAACAATGTTGCCTCAATTCCAAAAATATCCTTGGACAACAAACTGAAGCTCTGGTATGGACAGAAATAAGAGAGCATATCCTAGTTACACCATCAGCAGAACAATTAGGATTTTCTTTTTCCTTAGAGATATGTTATTATACGTCTCGCATATAAATCACGGGTTCATTTCTGCAGTCATTTGTGAACAATCGGTAGATATTAGAATCTACGAGATTCTCCCTTGCTTAGAAATCTCGTTGAATTTATAGTAAATGATATACAAAATCATTCAGAATCATTTTGAAAACTCGAACATATTATATGTTTGAGTTTATTACTCTCGAACGATGATACAAGAGAAGAAAGTATGATTATCGTGAATAATAATAGTGGAATTCGAAATTTCAACGGATTTGCAGATTTCGTAGCCTCTTACTGAAGAAGTTACTTTTGAATTCCATCCTAATGCATGTGAATTCGCCGGGAAGCCATACCGTTCAATGTATCCCCAAATTTTAACTTAAGAATTTTTGTAAGGTTTTCAAGTTTTTTTTTTTTTTTTTTTTTTTTGCCTGTTTTTCTCACAACTATTGTAATTTATGTTTTTATTAATAAAAAAACTGTTGCGAAGTCGTCAACTTCAGCGAAGTATGTTATCAGTCAGATACGCACCTAGATTTTTTTGTTGTTGAGAGGGGTCCATACTTGGGGTGGGGGGTTTCAATACTACAAACCACTATGTCTATATAATATTGAATGGATATTACTCGTATTCTGCACCCAAAAAGACAATAAGTAATTGTAAAATACTTCCACCTATATTTTCAAAGAAAAATCATGGAACTAGATTGTTTTTATAACAGTAAGAGTACAGTTGAAATATAAGATCAAATTTTCATGCTAATCAACCATTTCCCTTTTAAACAATTATAGTTTATTATTATTATTATTGTTATTATTATTATTATTATTATTATTATTATTATTATTATTATTATTATTATTATTATTATTATTATTATTATTATTATTATTATTATTACTTTTTTAGAAAATGTATAAATGTATGTTGAGCTAGGAAGTTTTGGGGGGTCCAGACTCGTTGAATCACTCCAAGTGGGTGCGCTCCTGTTGTCAGTCAAAAAAGGCAGGGAGCCACTGCTGTAGTCTATATAACAAATAGGCCTATATTTGGACAGAAATGAAATATCTCATCAATGCTTAAAAGAGATACTTAGAACACACATAATGCAGTAGTTCTGCTTTGACAATTCATGAAAGATAAGCTTTTGAAGAAAATGACAATATAAAATCCGTTTTTCATCTAAAAATAATAACATTTAATTAATATAATAATACACTACTTCTATTGCTATACATACATATATAGGCTACAGATACATTTGTAGTTAGTTTCTAATACTGATGATTCTGGTGATCAATTCTGAAGCTGATACGCCAGGGGAGTCATTCCGTAACGGTTTGCGTTTTAGTTTGAGATAATTGGCGTAGCAGTCATGACTGAGTGGCTCGGACAAACATAACAGTAAGCGCCACTTTAGGTGAAGTTGAGTTATTAGGTGGGAATGGGTTGGGATCGAAACACAGTACAATATGTAGATAGTTTAATTTCGGAAATATACCTGTAGATGGCAGGGCAAAGCTTATTTAGTATATGTCATTGCATTGAATTGCATGAGAATGTTAAACTATATTTTCCAGCTCACATTAAAGTTAGAAAACGTCACTTCCATTGTATTCTCTCTCCTTGAGTCGCTCAATTGTTTTCTTTCTTTCTTTCTTTTCTTTTTTCTTTTTTTTTTTCATTTTCTACGTTGCGTTGGGGTTTGCAAATTTTGAGAAGATTGGTAGGTAATGAGGTCCAGGAACAGATATCTTCCCCCATTCTCGCTGACGGAACTAAGTGCTACACTGTGTGAGGAATGCAACAAATACTGGTTCGTCTAGAAACAATTCTCACAAATACATGCCTCAATTCCAGGATAAATCAGAGCTCTTCTGGAACCCTTTGGCTATATGCTTAGTGTACGGGTCTGCGGCGCAGGAAACCCAGGTTAAATTCCCGGTGGAAGCTTATGTGGTTTGGATCCCACCTTAAACTGTAAGTCCACATCTCATATAGCTTTGGTGCTGAAAAGGACCATAAAATCCAATTCAGAGCTATGCTGTAGGCTAACGGTAATCAACACCGTATTGGGCAGATAAATTAAACAGGTCATTCATTGTTTAAAACTAGGGATGGCCAGAACCGGTTCCTGGTGGAACCGGTTTTCGGGTCTGAACGGTTCCGGTTCTAGAAGATCCGGTTCCGGAACCAGTTTTTCGGATCCAGTTCTGGAACCGGTTCCCGAGATCCAGTTCTGGAACCAGGTTTTCGGATCCAGGTCTGGAACCGGTTCTGAAAACCGGATCTCCAAGAACCAGTTCCTCGTGGAACCGGTTCCGCTGGAACCGAAACTTTGTGACCATCCCTACGCTAAACCCGAGCTGCTGGAAGACTGTGAACAGTGTGCTAGATGAAATGGTGGAAGCGACAGGCAGGCGCCCAGGTGGCGGCCGCTTGTTTCATTTGGCTAAATAAACTGGGTAACTGGCAAACTCATTGGCTAAACAGGCAAACTGGCCAACTCATTTGGCTAAACACCAACCGGCGGACCAATTTTTTTTTTCTGGAGGCACAAGCGGGTCTGGGCGGTTAGGGTACAAGCGCATGATCCTCTTTGCAGTGTTTTGAAGATGAACTTTGTGTCTCCTTTACGGGTCTTTGGTGTTTTCGGATCCAGGTCTGGAACCGGTTCTGAAAACCGGATCCCCAAGAACCGGTTCCTCGTGGAACCGGTTCCTCCGGAATCGGATTTTTGTGACCATCCCTATTTAAAACTTCAAGGCTGGTTTCCCACATTAATCTTTGGGCCCTGGTGTCATTGTAATTCATTGTAATAGCGGACTCCGTAGCGATTTATAGAAGAACATAAACATAAATTTATAGTATACCTTGTGACGATTTCTTATTCTCGAAAATAACTTGTGAAATCTGAAGATCCATTTTTAATAACACAATGGAATACTCACCTAAATGTGTAAATGGCACACTCAGTGCACAATAGAATCAAGTTCACTTGGACATTATAAACATATTATTAATCTTGTAGTGTTCTATCTGGAGCTCCTATGTCCAGATATTGTAAATAGCTTTTATAATGTTAAAAAATAAAGAAGTAAGTGTTAACTCTTCTATGTACTTAAGTTATACTGTATTTCTATCCCTGCCGGTTGTAGTTGAGAGTTAAGGTTGAAAATGGAATGTACTGCAGGAAAGCTTAGTCAATTGCAAGGAACATCTTCATGTCATCTATTACCTTTTCCCCTCTATAGCGATCAGCGTTAAAACCGGAAATGGTTGATTTCTATCACTTGTGATTTGAATATTACCCTCATTAACGAATCTGGTTTCTAGTTCTTTATCCTCTACATATTGACCAAAATTTATGGTGGCAAATTGATAGTTCTTGATTATTTTTTTTTTTTTTTTTTTTGTCTACTGGACGAACGGACACACAGACAGAGTAAATATATAATGGAGTTTTGGTAAACCTAACTCCTTAAGTAATATAATTTAAATAAAATTAATTTATATAACTGTTAAACATCATGGAATTTAACTTTCACAAAGCAAAGTACATTTAACTAAATTTGAAGAAGAAATCAATGAAATCAAATTATTAAAATTCATATTTGTTTCATTTAACTAAATTTGAAGAAGAAATCAATGAAATCAAACCATTAAAATGCCTGTTTGTTTCATTTAACTAAATTTGAAGAAAATATCGATAAAATCAAAACATTAAAATTCATGTTTGTTTCATTTAACTAAATTTAAAGAAGAAATCATGAAATCAAATCATTAAAATTCATGTTTGTTTTATTTAACTAGATTTGAAGAAAAAATCAATGAAATCAAACCATTAAAATTCATGTTTGTTTGATTTAACTAAATTTGGAGAAGAAATCAATGAAATCAAACCACTAAAATTCACGTTTGTTTGATTTAACTAAATTTGAAGAAGAAATGAAAAAATCAAACCACTAAAATTCACGTTTGTTTGATTTAACTAAATTTGAAGAAGAAATTTAAAAAATCAAACCACTAAAAGTCACGTTTGTTTGTTTTAACTAAATTTGAAGGAGAAATAAATCAAATCAAACCATTAAAATTCATGTTTGTTTCAAAGAAAAGAGAATAATACTTTCCTATATATAATCAACATGCTAAAAACAAAGATGGTGCGGGTACTCAAAATGGTCCCTTACTCAAGCTTCTAAACACTTTCATTTTTTTAAAAGGAATAGTGAATAATTAAAAGACAACAAAAAGTAACCAAAATTCAAAGCAATCCAAATAGCTCTACAAAATATGTTAAGCAAACTGAAGCTAAAATTATTAATATCATTTTACACTGTACATAATTATGAAAATAATTATACAATGAAGCTTTCTTGCTGGTCTACTGGTTCTGGGTTTGATTCCCCGTGAGGAGAGTACAAAAATTTAATTTCACAATCATTCATTTTTATTTATCATCTGTTTCCATTTGCCTAAAGTTCATGACCTTGTATCGTTAAAATTAAAGAAATTTGATTTCCAAAGACTGTGGTGGTGTCTATAAAAGAAGATTGGTGAAAATAAAAATTCGCAAAATGAATATTATATATATATATATGCAGTAAGTGAGATGAATGCAAATGAATTTCAAATATAGGTGTCGCAAACAGCAAATAGAGGTATCACATATATTTCAGGTGTCACACATAAATATGGGAAATTCTTCCTGAAATGCCAATAATAATAATAATAATAATAATAATAATAATAGTAAAACTACTACTATTACCACTACTCGTACTTTGTTCGCTAAGCTTGTATGTCAAGTCGAACATGTTGAAGTTCTCTCCTCCCGATAAAAATCCTATGTAGCTACGTCACTGTTTGCATTCTTCATTTAACAGTAGGGTTTGTAGACATCCCGTATTTTCTGAGATTGTCTCTTATGATGTAGGAGGTTGTGTTTCGGCATCCCGACTAAAATTCTTCGGAACGCAGAATTGTCCGTAATTAGTGGTTAACATACTCATTCTTGAATTTTAAACATGGGATCCCTGGTTCGTTCCCCGACCAAGTAAGTTTGTGGTGGACAAAATTGAGTACGTATGTTTCCTCGGAGTTTTCCCGTTTCCTTCCACATTTTCAATCTACCAATTCTTCATCTTTCACGAGCTCCATCGTTGCTAAGCGATTAGCATACATGCCTTTGGCGTGGGAGACCCAGGTTCGATTCCCAGCGGGAGAGCAAATGGTTTATATCCCACGTAAAGCTGTACGTAGGTCCACGTCTCTTTAGCCTCGCTGCTGAAAGGGACGCCACATTCAAAATCGCACACATCTTCCATCATTCACTTCCCTTAATAATCCATCTCCCTTAGCCTAAAGGACTTTAATTATGGGACGTTAATCTGAAAGATTTCATTTCATTTAAATTTAAAACATCTAATTACCAAGAATTCGATAGACATCGTCACTGTTGTGTTGAGACGTAGTGTCACTAGCGGACACTAGTAACTAAGCATGACTTACTTGCTGGAATACAGATCTATTATTAATCAAAATTAGTTTTATTATTTCATGTCCCTTCAAAATGCCGAAGAGATTGTGTGTTCCCACAGAAAAATAGGACTAAAATATTCCTTTATTATTTGATGTAGGCTAATATTGTAAAAATGAAATGAAATCTTTGAGTTTTACGGCCCACGGTTATGGCGGTTAGGCTAAAGGAGACAATGATGATGAGTGATGAATGAAATGGTGGAATGAAGAAAGTGGGAGGAAACGGAAAAACCCCGAGAAAACCCACGCACACGGTGTTTGTCCACCTCAAAGTTCAGTAGAAAAAGTGTCCTGTATTACTTAAACCACAGATCCACTGTATACAAAAAACAGTAATATTTAATAACATTTTGAAAGAATCAATTGGTCTACACTCTAAAATTTTAAATTATTTGAAGTTAGAGTTGCAAAAGATAACACAAGATGCAATGCGTAATATATGGAATTCTGGCGCTTTTGACTGGTTCAACTACTGATCACGAAGGCTCTGTACTATCGCAGCATCTACCGGCAACTATCGGAACTACTTTCGACAGAGTGCGTGCCAACAGGATGTATAGACAGAATTCTGCCGGTTTCTTAAAAAGACAAAAAGGTTTTTTTAAAAGCCATTAGCGTTACGTCACTAGCCACGCCTCCCTTTAGTTGAAACATGCAGTATAGTGTCTTTATCAATATGGCTGCTTTGTTGTTTTTGTGATACTATTAATGTATTGTCTTATTAAACATTGACGTTATTTACACGTGTTTTAGTCGTTAATTCATATCCAAAGAAGAAGAGACAAACATGTTGCACTTAGTGAAAAATAAGGTACAGTAAATCATTTAAATACATTACTATTTGACATATAATTAAGAATACAAATACCAACGAGTGTAAAAACTTCGCATGAATTAACGTTTTAACATTTTTACCATTAAACCTGTGTATTTAATGCACACTTTATTTTGTTCCGTGACAAGAGACGTTTGATTTAACTTAGCACAAACAATAAAATGGCATTATATATCCTTGTTCTGAGTAATCCGAGATTTATTATACAGTTATAAGATTTTTTGTTCTAATTGTCACCGTTATACAAACTATAACAACAACATTATCTCAGAGGCGCGATTGTCAACGCAAAACTCTTGCAACCTGTTGCTGTGTGTTCTACAATGTTTACAAATAAAGATTAGTCATCTTTCCACTTTCGCTTTTTCCAAGAACTTACTCCGTTCCTCAACAGATGGCAGTCGCGTTCAGTTGTCTTTCGCGATAGCCCTGATAAATTAATGTTAACGAGCAATATACACTTTAATTGCATTATTAGTAGTGCCATCTGAAGAGAAGAGCGTGTGTCACTTTCTCTCCCCTCTTTCTCTTAAAAAAGATGAGACATTTTACCTCTTATTCTTAACTGTAGTGGTGGTGGATTAGATGTTCCTTTCAGCCAGTGTTCGAAGTGGAAAAAAACAGAGGCGGTATGTTTTACTATGATTTTGATTCGACATACCGGCTATCTAAATATTGAAGCAGGCCCGTACCCAGGGGGGTCTATGGGTCGCCACCCCTAAAATTTTCACGATAGGCTTGCAAATGAACTTTAATATGGTGATGAAATATAATATAGTTAGATTCCCCCCCCCCTAAATTTTTGGGCTGGCTACCACCCTGTATTGAAGGAGAGTGAGGATATCTTACCTAAAATATTGCATTTCTATTTACATAATGACTGAAAATCATTGGAAAGGTTCTCTGTAGTACCGCGGGGGGAGGGTAATATGGAGAAAGATTGATCTCCCGCCAACAACTTTCTGAAAAAAAAAAGTCGCCTTATGTTGTATTATAGAGAATTATACACGAAAATGCTTTAAAATCGTATGAGAATATTAACAATTTCCTGCGTAAAAACTCCAGTCTCCCCAGTCGACTGTGGGGTGTTCCAAACCTCCGGAAGGATCTCCCCCAAAGCAGAGAACCACTAAATACGCCCATACTCAAAACACGAAAGTTATATGCCTTAAGGAAGAAAACACACACACAAATACATACGAAAAAAACAATTCAATATGAAACATCAAAATATAAACCAGATTAATTTCTTTGAAGACACCTCATTTTAAAAACAAAAGGTACGAAAAAGATAGCAAAAATGTCGGTGTTGTCAACTTAGAAATTATTTGTGCATAAGAAATAAAATCTTTCTACGTGCAAAGCTATTCCTCAATTACTGTGAATAAACATGGATTTATTAAAGGTATTTAGTTCCTACTTTCCAGTGACGGTATGTTTTAATCATTGAAAAATCAGAGACAGTATTGCCTTCATCAATGAAAAACCAGAGGCGGTATGGCATACCACCACATACCGTCTCCCTTCGACCACTGCTTTCGGCACCAACGCTGAATATCCGTACCACCGTTATGAAAATCAAATGAAATGTTTCACTTTAACGTCCCACGCATATAGGGATACGCACGAGACGAGTCGAAACAGGATTTTTCTGACAAAATTTGAGTCGAGACGGCTCTTCCAATCGAAAAATATATATTTTTCGAGTCGAGACATCACTGTTACAGCACATTTTCGAGACGAGACAGCCACAAATCTTGTCTCGTGCGCATTCCTACACGCTTATGCCCTTTACGCTATGAGAGACTGGTAATTAAGGCAAGTGAATGATGACCGAAGAATTGGTGGAATGCTAATGTGTGAGAAAACGGAAATACCCAAGAAAATCCACGGATACGATGATGTCTACCTTACTTGGCTGAGAATCGAACCAGATATCCCCCACGCACTACAGAGGTAAGCGCTCTACCACTGAGACACTGGCCTCCTTTTCAGAACAAACGTAATGTGTTCAAATTCAAAGGAACCAACGTAATGCGTAATGCATTTATCCTCACCAGAAATCGAACCCAGAACCCTCCTTGCACTATAGCCGTAACAAGAGGAGAGTACAATATCCCTACAATATCGTTTTATCACAGGTTTAAACTGAGGTCGTTAAAAGGTTCTTTTCAGTGGCGGATTTAGAAGGTACATCTGGGGGGGCAGCCAGTACCCAAACTATGAAAGGTATATATAAATTTTCAAAAATACATAAATAATAGCTTAAATTATTTTGTCACGGAAAAAAAACTGGGGAACCTAGGCCTCCCAGCCCTGGCCTACATCTGCCACTGGTTCTTTCAAATCTCAGAAGTAGCCATGCTCCCTCAGGCAAAATATTCTCGTTACGCCAATGCTATCTGCTAGATCAGTAGAAAGAACTTTCTCCTTAACTGCTTGCAATCGCTAATAAATCTGAGTAATTCATAAGCCACAAACGAAATATGTGTTTCATGAACTTCTTTTTAAAAAATGAAAATTGCTCTGAAACATATTTTCCTGAAGTTGTGAGAAATTACCTACCCGTTTGCCCTGCTCCTTTTTTCCTTCAGTTTAATATACCAGAAATATGTTCCAAGAATAAGAGAGATAGTGATGATGAGAATGAACGAACTGGTAGAATGAAGTAAATGGGATAAATCAGGAGAACTTTGAGAAACCCCGCGCACATAAGCGTGTGCTTAAAAGACAGATTTCACCTGACACAAGCTGGGATCGAATCAGGGATCACATACATAGAGGTAATCACTCAACCACTGACCTACCGCGTCCCCTTTTATCCTGATTAATTTTAACGCCAAGCAATAGGTTTCATTGGAAATTCTCAAAAAAAAAAAAAAATATATATATATATATATATATATATATATATATATATATATATATATATATATATATATACAAGTCATGACTGAACATATTACGATAAGGGTGAATTCACCCCCTCGCTTCTAACAAATTTCAACCCCAATCAATATTAGGTATTTCTTAAGGTATTTTTTAAAAGAAAAAGCTTTTCATGATTTTTTTTTCTTTTACGAAATTTACTGTGGAAATTAATCCCTTATTCTTTATCATTGCTTGGGTGTGATTGCAAAATCTCAAATACATTTATATGCCAGATTTTTAAATAACCATTGTATTAAACGTAATTTACCGTGAATTATTATTTCCTTTATGTTATGAATATACAAAAACTTTAAAGGAGAAGGTGAATTTACCTTCTTTATATTTATTATTAGCCTCGTAGCAGGACTGATAACTTCCGAAGACCTCAGTAAAGTAAAATACAGGGTGTCCACATGAAACCTCCCTGATTACAAATATTAATTGCATGGAAACTATTAGTGCCAGAGAATAACGGTTTGCGGAATCTTGAAGAGCTACTCAAACAGTTTGTTGTTGTTGATTTTTGTTATTTGTTGCAAGTGTTCATGAACAAAGATGACAACAGCACAAGAGAGAGCGCAGTGTGTGGTGTGGTTGCTGAGATTAAATCACCAATTATGCAAAGGAGCCTACCAACGGAAGTACCATCGGGACCACTAGACGTCAAGACCACTAAAACATGGTTTGAGAAGTCGTTAGCCACGGGGAGTGTCATCCGACAGCCTGGCTCGGGCAAAGCACGAACGTCTGAGGAAACTGTGGATGAGGTTAGGGAGGCTTTCGCTAGAAGCCCAACAAAGTCAGTTCGCAGAGCGTCACACGAGCTGGACATCCCACGTTCAACGTCCTTAAGGTGATCTATAAAAGACTGCGTCTGTATGCATATAAAGTGCAAATCATTCAGGCGCTACAACCTGATGACGTACCAAAACGAACCCGGTTTACAATGGAGATTCTGGAACGGATCGACAATGATCCCGCTTACTTGGAGAGGGTGGTTTGCTGTGATGAGGCAACCTTCCACACATCAGGCAAGGTGAATCGTCACAATGTGCACATTTGGGGTTCCGAAGCCCCATACGTTGTTCGTGACTATGTCAGAAATAGTCACGAAGTGGAGAAAGTGAATGTGTGGTGTGCTTTGGGACGCGACAGAATTATCGGATCATTTTTCTTCAAGGAGCACACAATAATTGGTCCCGTTTATCTGGACATGCTTGAACACTTTGCTTTTCCACAGCTACTCCCTTTACAACCAAACGTGATATTCCAACAGGATGGTGCCCTACCGCAGTGGTGTTTAGATGTTTGTAAGGCTCTAGACCGAGCGTTTCCACAGCAATGGATTGGACACGATGGACCCACTCCTTGGCCACCGCGATCTACCGACATAACCACTATGGATTTCTTCCTATGGGGCTATGTCAAAAATAGAGTCTACGCCACACCTGTACGTGATATTCCTGCTCTTCGTCACAAAATTGAAGAATCCATCAACTGGATCACACCGAACATGCTACATAACACATGGGGGGAGATTGAATATCGACTGGATATTCTGAGAACTACTAACGGGGTCTATATAGAAGTACCGTATATATATATATATATATATATATATATATATATATATATAATATATATATATATATATATATATATATATATATATATATATATATATATATATATATATATATATAACTGTTTGAGTTGCTCTTCAATATAGCGCAAACCGTTATTCTCTGTCAGTAATAGTTTCCATGCAATTAATATTGGTAATCAGATAGGTTTCATGTGGACACCCGGTAGAACACGGGATATAAGAAGTCTTTATAGGGCAGGAGCATTAAAATCCGTAACGAATGAGTTAGAGAAATACACAATGGAGCTGGTTAGTTCATAAAGTTAGTTACATGGAAAGGAAAGGAATCGGCGCAGACCGGAAATTTTATGTTCATGTATGGAGAAGGAAACAGAAATCACGAACTAGGAACAGGATTGTTCGCTCACAAACTAATAATATTAGCAATTAAAGGTGTTAAAATTGTTAGGGATAGACTTCCTTTTATTACTCTTAAGGAAGGATGGTGCAATATTATTATCCTAAATGTACACACATGCTCATTAAATCTTACGCATATACTGTAGTTCACGATTTTTCGCATTTATTACATTTTTACTTCCGCTATTGGTTTAATGTAATTCATTAGTAAGTACAGAGGACAGAGCTTCTTGTATGAAAATGTTCCCAGAAAATGTTTTAAAATATTAAAATTATGAGTAAACTAGTGAGTCGTTTCGCAGTGTGAAACTAAGACTTCCAAACTATACGAATTTAATACTCAAACTTGAAGTAGTGCATCTATAAGTAGTGGTTGCTATAGAGTAATAAGATCAAAGATAGAACCTGTTCCTCAGTCGCTGAATCAATATGAAAAAGCCATTACTCACTCAGGAGCGTCATTTCAGATTTTGCTGGGGGGGGGGGGCAAGATCCCTTGATTTAAGTAAAATTTCTCGTTTTTCATTGGTTTACTACTATTCTTTTGATAAAATTTATATAAATCTCAAACTCAGGGGGGCAATTGCCCCTCCCTGCTCCCCCTAAATGACGCCCCCGTACTCACTATCTCTTGTTGTTTTTGCTTTACGGCGAGAAAGGTTGAAACCAAAAATCGTTTTGTTTCCGGTTTGAATAGAGAGCTACAGCAGGAGACGGAACCTATTTTGGGACACTGAATCGATTGCAAAAAGCTGCTTCTTCATATCTTTTACCGTTTTTGATCTACGGAAATCAATATTGATGCCGGAAGTAATAGTAAATTTGAAGTATTTCCGGTCTTGGTAGAGTGTTGTGGATAGTCACGTTATGTTGTCTTGAAACACTGAATCTTTTACAAAAAAAAAAAAAAAAAAAAGGAGGGGGCGAAATGCTTCTTGTCGTCTGTTACCATTTTCGTTCTATAGTGATAAACGTTGAAGTCAGTATTGAAACGAGAAATAATATTAAATTTTAGCCACTTCCGGTTTCGGTAGAGTGTTGTGTATAGTCTTAATATATTTGACTTGAGACTCTGAATCGTTTGTAAGAAACACTTCTTGTTATCTGTTGCCGTTTCCGTTCTATGGCGATAAACGTTGCAACGAGGAGTGGCTAATTTGAACCACTTCCAGTTTGAATAGAGAATTAACGGGTGAGATGGAACCTATCCTTGGGACGCTGAATATATTGCAAAAACCCAAATCTTGATATCTCTTACCGTTTTTGCTCTGATACCTATTGACAGATGGACGAACAGACAAAGCCGTTCTACACATATAAGACTTCCGGGATAGTTTGGAAGTCTAAAAATAAATAAATAAATAAAAATAAACTGGATTGAGTGAATCCTGGCAATCGTGTTTTCAAAGGATTTTTTGTAGTAGTAAACGGAAGTTTTGAATATCCTTTAAAGGAGATGGGTAAGAGACGGAAGGGAGAGAGGGAAAGAAGTGAAGTGTTGAGTCTATTGATTTAAAAATAATATCTATATTGTCTGTCAAACATTAGCTTCTGTAATCAAGATTTCACACAGAAATATAGAAACAAAAAGAAAAATTATTTTCTTCAGGCCAGTGGCGTAGCTAGTTTTACTGCACCCTGGATCAATCGATCATCGATTTACTCATACCCGCCCCCTGCCCCACGCATTTCAGCTGTTGCGTTATCTATCTCTATATCTATCTATCTATCTATCTATCTATCTATCTATCTATCTATCTATATCTATATATATATATATATATATATATATATATATATATATATATATATATATGTATATGTATGTGTGTGTGTGTGTGTGTGTGTGTGTGTGTGTGTATATATATATATAGAGAGAGAGAGAGTGTCCATAAAGTCTTTTGCCATCCTTAAAACTCGGAAACGGTGAAATATATGTCAAAACTTGAAAACACGTATTTCATCATTTCAAAAGTACCACGTATTGAGGAAAACAAAGTTGCCCAGCGTTCTCTCGGAGGATCCCAGACGGGGTCCAACTCAAAATTTTCAAATGGCAAGAGGGGTCAAGTAGTATATCGTTTGAAAGCTGTTTTCAAAAGAAAGACGATGGAATAAGTTTCGATGTTCTATAGTAAACCTGTACAAAATGGCGGCAGGTCAAAAAGTTAATACAGTTTGCATTGAAAAGTCTTTGACGCTTTCCGTCGATATGTATTTTATGTATGTGGGGGGTACCACGGCGGACGGGAAGGGTAATTACGTTTTTTTGTTTATTTGTTTGTTTTTTGCATCAGGATTTTGGGGATAACATACGTTACTCTTGGGGGCGCACTCATAAAATGCATATCGGCGGAAAGCTTCATGTTTTAGGAACATTGCTACCAAAGTTATCTTCCTAGCTTAATTAGGGGCTGAGTTATTGAGGTTTTAACTGAGTCACATTAAAGAGTGACCAGAATGTGACTATTTTACACCGTTAGGCGCCTCAATGGTCGTAACTCTGTAACGACGCATTTCCCGATATATGATCATATGAACTTTTTTATACTAACAGTATGCAAAGTTATTTTTATTAAGAAACCTAAAGTTTCCTTCCTAAGTTATTACTATTGCCCGAGTATCGCCCAGTGGTGATCCAGAATGGAGGCGCGGGGTTCGTGCGCCCCTCCATGAGGAGTTACATTATACAAATTAGTCCGTAATGAAGCGCTTGTTCAAAGACTGTGGAGAAAAAAAGTTTTAAAATTTCTCTCAAAAGGAAGATTCTGAGTGCGTTCTCTACTCGTTGCAGATAATGTATGCGTTCCAGTTCATGGAAATCCTAGATTCTCTCGTGTTGAACAGCATGGCTTTCCTCAATGCCGCCTCCAGAAGGGCGGAGATGAATACGTATTATGAAGCACTGCAGTCCACATTTTTAGTTAGCGAACCAAATATCGAAAAATGTCTCAAGCTTATTTTTCAGACCTGCGCCCTCCCTCAAAAATTCCTGGATCCGCCCTCGGCATCTGCTGCTGCCAATTAATTTCTTATAGTCTCAGCCTTTTGAAATGTTTTTAAGCGTTTCTTTGCATAAGGAATAGTTTTTCGTGTTCTTTCGCCCTTGCGTCCTGGAGCAACTGCTCAACTCGCTCCATTGTAGTGACGCCACTGCTTCAGGCTCGAAGTAACGGGCTATTATTGCTAGAAAAGTTCAGTGTATGGTATAAGGTAGGAAGCTTTTTTTTTTTTTTTTTTTTTTTTAACGAAATTCCCATAAATGAATGAGTAGAGTGAAGGACTACAAACTTGCAGAATATTATGATACGGGATCAAATTCCATTCTTTTTCCAAACCTTCTCCGTTTCACAGCAAATAGATCCACTTATAACTCAGATATAGAATATTGTATGTAGTACATGAGCAAAAGAGCATTCACACTTCCAATTTTCATATCCTGCAACGGTAGACAACCAACAATACTCTTAAGGTTCCTGGTTGAGAACTACATAAGGCGTTCTACAAGTGCACTAGTTTGTTCGAAACATGTCAGTGTAGCAAACTTCAAAAAATAGAAAAATATCCATACCTCTGCAATGAATAAAATATTCGTTAGAATACGCCGTTTAGTATGTACAGAGCGATTGATATCATGAGAGAGTTACAGATAAATTTTATTTAACCTTAGATATACCAAGGAAAAATCAATTTTGGTCAAACATTCACTTTAATTCACAGGTTACAGTATTTTGTAAAATCTCTGAATGTTTACATTATTCGTTTCAACGTTACTTTCACTTTTGTTAACTATCAGTTTTAATATCTCTACTAAAACTTTATAAAAAAAATATCAGATCGACATGACTTAACTCCCAACATTGTTGCGCGAGAATGTGTTTTTTTATTAGCAAAACCATCGTAGTTTTTACTTTTTAAATGTATTATTTTTTATTTTATTTATTTACACGTTAAACCTAACAAGAATATTTTCTGAAGTTATATTACTGGTTTCCAGTGTGTTCGGAAAATGAAACAAAAAGAAAAAGAAAAGGCGAAAACAAATACGACGGAGAAAGGAAAAGAAAAAGAAAGACAATCTAAGAAAGTAAAAACAAGATGTGCAGTGTCCGTCAGTTCAATTAGTGAAAACCATTGCATCAGTAGAAACATGTCATGTTTTTAAAATATGACAAATAGTCATATTATGTGTGCATGTAAATGAGTTTATGTAATTTAATCCCCAATTAATAATATAAACATGTTTTGATTAGAAGCATATACGATATCAAAAGAATACGAGTTCTCTCTTGTAATACGCCCTAATATATCATTCACTATCTCTTGCTATATTCTAAGTAATCGAGAACTGTAATTTCGTAGAGAATAATAAGTAAAATGAACTAAAACAATCAAATATGCATATCGACGAGTGTTTAGGATAATATTTCAATTGGAGATATCTCCACTCTCTCTTTCTCGGTTAATATGTGCATGATTCTTGCATCTCATCTCTAACGTTGAGCAAAGAGAGGTGTCATCATACACCCTGCAAGAACAAGTTAAATTTAAAAGTATTAAGTTGACTTAGAGTAGATTTGATCCCATGACCCCCGGATTTCTAACCTAGTGCCTATAACACCTCGACTATTCTTTCACTACTGCCGAAGTCTCCCAACTTGAAAATTCTGTCATGAAATAATAGTCGGAGGGAGAAAGAACGGAAACAAAACTTTGATTTTTAAAAAATAATAGAAACTTTCGGTTTGCCGAATGAAGGCTTAAGTAGCCAAGTCTCGGTTAGGACAATTCTTTTGAAGAAATCTTGGGTGTGACACAATAGTTCTTTTCTACCATAGAAACCTGTGTATCTTGGTAGATGTTTAATTAATTACGCTGAAATCTAAAAGAAGCGTTTTGTGTGGTGAAATAATACATTACTATCTGTCAAAAAGATTTTTGTCGCAATTCTGCATTGTTTAACCATTCCTGGAATTTATGTTATGAGTCCGAGATGTTATGCTTGTTACTGAAACTTCTGCTTTGAATTGTTGGGTGACTGGATAACGTATTTGAACAGTGAGATAGTCATTTGGTGTCTAGGGTTCGAATCTCCACCCCAGCTATTTATGATTCTTTTTTCTAATGCTTGTTATAAAAACAACCACAAATAAATTGAACACTTCAATCATTTCCATTTGGAGCTGACCATGCTTCATTACTACGTCGAATAAACATTTGTTCATAATTTTCCTTTCTTTCAGCCGGCGTATTCTGGTGTGTAGATCGCACGCTGTGAGTGTCGTACGTTCAAATCTCGCTCTGGACATGGATGTTTCTAACTGTTTACGTCTACTTGTAATAGTATTTTTGTTTGATGTCGTTAAGACTTCAAAATACTTCACAGAGAGCATTTAGCTGTTAAAAAAAGAGAACGCTATTTGTTAGCAGCTATCACTTTTGTCGTATATGAGTAAATGTTATAGTTGCCTACTAAATAGCCATGTTGGATTCAAATCTTTGCTAAAATTTCCTTGAAGAAAGCGATAGGTACCGGAATAGTCACGATCAACAACTTCCTGTACACAGTGTTTAATATAGTTTCTGGAGATCGTGTTTTCAACGATTGCACACATACAACATGCATATAAACAACTCCTCTTAAAGAGAAGCGATTGGTCCCAGAGTTAGTCACTTCTGGTGATCCACTTGGATACACGATATTTAACACAGCTTCTTGGGTAAAGTGTTTCCAGTAATTATACACATGCAACATAATCAATCAATTCGTCTTGACGAAAGAAAACGATTAATACCAAAATTACTCACTTCCGGTTACCACTTTCGATATACGATAAAATAATTTACTGCAGTGAAGTGTTTCGAGCGATTGCACACATGTAGCGTATATCTTAATCAACTTTTCTTGAAAAAAGAAAATGTTCGGTAACGGAATTATTCACTTTCAGTTAACCATCTCGATTTCACACATGCAACGTATACCGGTATATATCTTTCAACTCGTCATCACGAAAGAAAGTGATCGCTAACGCAATTCCGGTCACTTCCGGTGAACCATTTCCATACGGTATATATTACAATTTCCGAGGTGGGGCGTCAAGATTAGTTACTTGATATATATTTTTTGCGTGTGTGCAATCTCTGAAAACACAACTGTCGAAAATTCTAAAAACTGTATTAGATACCGAATTAAACAGAAGTGGCCTATTCTGTACCGATCGCCTTTTTTCGTAAAGAAGAGTTAAATGATACATATGGTGAATGTGTGCAATCACCATATGTATCATTAATTCCAGGAATGTGTTCAATCGTTGGAAAGACCTCACTCCCTGAAACTGTATTATGTACGTGTACTGGAAGTAATTTTGTTACCGATCAATTTCTTTCGCCAAGCCAAGTTGATTGATATATGTGTTACATATGTTCAGTCCTAGGAAATAATAATAATAATAATAATAATAATAATAATAATAATAATAATAATATCGCTCTTTTGAAGCCAAATTAATATGTGTCTTATTTCGCAGTATTATAAAACAAAACGAAACGATTTACGGTAGAATCCGGTAAAACGCAGTACAAACGATTCGTGCAGAAAAATCTTCAAATTTGTAGAAATTTGTCAGTGGTTCTGTTATGTTGCGTGAACTTAGCTGGACCACATTAGTTTTCGATTTTCTCGAATTTTGAAAAAGTACAAACGAAACGATTTATGGTACAATACGGTACAAACGCAGTACAAACGATTCGTGCAGAAAAATCTTCAAATTTGTAGAAATTTGTCAGTGGTTCTATTATGTTGCGTGAACTTAGCAGGACCACATTAGTTTTCGATTTTCTCGAATTTTGAAAAAGTACAAACGAAACGATTTATGGTGCAATACGGTACAAACGCAGTACAAACGATTCGTGCAGAAAAATCTTCAAATTTGTAGAAATTTGTCAGTGGTTCTATTATGTTGCGTGAACTTAGCAGGACCACATTAGTTTTCGATTTTCTCGAATTTTGAAAAAGTACAAATGAAACGATTTATGGTACAATACGGTACAAACGCAGTACAAACGATTCGTGCAGAAAAATCTTCAAATTTGTAGAAATTTGTCAGTGGTTCTATTATGTTGCGTGAACTTAGCAGGACCACATTAGTTTTCGATTTTCTCGAATTTTGAAAAAGTACAAACGAAACGATTTATGGTGCAATACGGTACAAACGCAGTACAAACGATTTGTGCAGAAAAATCTTCAAATTTGTATAAATTTGTCAGTAGTCCTGTTATGTTGCGTGGACTTAACAGTATCACTTTATTTTTCGATTTGCTCAAATTTCAAACCGGTACAAAGGAAGGTTTTTACGGTACAAACCGATACAAACGCACTACAAACGTACGGAATGCAAATATTTATAATTTTCATATGTAGTCCTGCTAAGTTCACACATGTAAGGGCTCCCCTTTTCACAGCCTCCCCACTCTAAAGCTCTAATTTCTTTGTACTGGAAGTGGTACAAACGAAAATTTTTGTGGTACAATCCGATACAAACGTAGTACAAACGAGTGGCATAGGTTTTGGTTTGAAATTCCAAGGTGGGGATTGCCGTTTCCACAGCCCTTTACTTTAAAATTCTTAAAACTTTGTACCGGAAGTTATTCAAACGAAAATTTTTGCGGTACATTCCGGTACAAACGTAGCACAAATGATTGGCATAGATTTTGTTTCGAAGTTCCAAGATGGAGGCTGCCGTTTCCACAGACCTCATTTTAAAAATCTTATAATTTTGTAACGGAAGTGGTACAAACAAAAATTTTTGCGGTACATTCCGGTACAAACGTAGCACAAACAATTGACATAGCTTTTGTTTCGAAATTCCAAGGTGGGGGCTGGCGAGATGTACCTGTAATTTTATAGATTAGATTACGAAAGTTGCCTAGAAATATGTTTTAAAACTGGGAGATAAAATTACCCCCTTGGCAATGGCTAATGTCACCTCAAACAATAGACCTTTCTCAAAGAAAACATTGGGGGCACATGGCATTGGGACTCTTGAGCCTGTGATTAATGTTATGGCAGAGACGAGAGTCGGGGCGAGAAGTACCTTGTTAAATTCGAGACAAAGAGAGAAACATGTCAATTCTCGTGTCGTTTAACTTGCTTGAGAAAGTGTCCATCGTCATGACTTGTCTAATTGTGTCGTGGGCAATACTAGTTCATCCAGGTCTTACTACACAAATATTGATTTAGTCTTACATAATCTATATACTATCATATAAAAAGAATATAAGTAGGTGACCTATTATCGCCCAGGCCATACTGCAATAGATACTAACGTGAAATTTTGAGAGAATATTCTCTTTTGTCACGAAACTAAGGGATAAGAAGAGATTTTTGGAAATGCCTATGCTAAGAGAGGTTCAAAATTTACCCCAAGATTTTACAAATATCTTTCGTTACAGAGATGAAACTCAACATATGAACTCTTCATTAAAAACAAGGGAACAAGTGTTTCAGTGTTTCCGAAAATTCCACTTGAAAGGGGAAGGGCTCAAATTTCCCTTTGTTTAATCAGAAACTGCCTAATGAGAGGTTTCACTTAAGTTCGAGATTTGGATTTTGGTATATAGACTTAATTTAAAACAAAGCGTTTCAGGTATTTAAACGTTTCTGAAAATTCTACTCCTAAAGGTAAGAAGAGTGCAATTTCAATCATATTGAAACTTCCCTTTATTTATACACAAAGTTTCGAATATGAGGATTTGCTTAAATTGGAGAAATAAACTTTAGCGTTTAAAGTCTTGAATAAAAAATAAGAGAATACATGCTTCAGTGTTTTCGAAAATGTCACTTCTGGAGGGAAAATTTGGGTCATTTCTGTAAAATCAAAATTTCCCTTTCTTGAATGAAAAACTATCACAATGTGAGTATTCATTTAAGTTGAAGATGTAAAATTCGATATATAAACTCTTACATTAAAAAATAAAAGAATACGTGTTTCAGTGTTTTCGAAGATTTTGCACCTAAAGAGAGAAAGGGGACTTTTTTTTTAAATATTGAAATTTCCCTTTATTTATTGTCAAGGTGCCCAATGTGGAGATTTGCTTAAGTTCGAGATGTAAAATTCAGTTTATAAATTCTTAAATAAAAGTAAGGGAATACGTGTTTCAGTGTTTTCGAAAATCTGCTCACAAGAGTGGGGGAGGGCCAATTTCTATAAAATTGAAATTTCTATAATATTGAATATTATGGGAATTGTCTCGTGGGCAGCACTAAACACGATGTTGTCCACCACAAACTCTATTGGCCTGTGATCAAACCAGGCACCTCTAACACCAGAGAGGAGCGCTCTACCACTGAGCCACCCGTGCCTGTTTTATGAAATGAAATGAAATTTTAAGTTTTACGTCCCATGTTTATGCCGGCTAGGCTAAAGGAGACGGTGATGATAAGAAATGAGTGAAATGGTGGAATAAAGAAAGTGGGAGGAAACAGGAGAACCCCAAGGAAACCCATACACACGGTGTTTGTCCACCACAAATTTCACTTGCGCGAGCTGAGATAAAATCAAGGACCCCATGCACAAGAGATGAAGGCTTTACTACTGAGCCACCGCGGCTCTATGCCTGTTTTATGAATAAGTAAATAACACTATAAATCATTCCTAAGGATTTCGTATGGTTTGCTAAATCAAGAGGTAGACGTTGTTCACATGGACTATCACCTTTATAACATCAACTGTGATACCACTTATTTATAAAAAAGAAAAAAGAAACAAAGAAAAAGAAATGAAAAGAAAATGAAGGAAAAAGAAAGTTCATGCGTTCAAGCGAATCCTCACCTACATATTGACATGCTTTCTTAGATTTTCTTGTGCACAGAGAAATATATTATTTGCATTTTTACCATGTCTTTGCAATTTTTGTATTTTGTTAATTATAAATATTTAACGACCAATTAACCTTAACAGCCTTTGAAATATTTAATTTAATTTAATTTCCCACTTCCTTCAATAAAAAATATGAATATTATTAAACTTCCTGATTTGTATATAATGAATATATATATATATATATATATATATATATATATATATATATATATATATATATATATATATATATATATATATATATATATATATATATATATATTTGGTTTCACAAAATATAATTACTAGGCTCTCACTTGTTACCTTGAAAGAAGCTCGCATTGTATATGCGGAAGTTCTTTTAGCCTTTATAATCGTTCCTGCGTATATGTAATCATATGCGTCGCTAGGTTCAAATTATTGGGAGAAAGACGTTTCAGTAATCTAACTCATCTATGGCTATATTAACATTCATAAACCTCGAACGAAATCGGTAGAAAATATCTCTACTGTTATTCTAGAGCCTAAAGTTCAATCTTCTTTACATTTTCGTACTTCGATACAATTGTCTTGGATGAGACTTTTCCACTCTTCTCTCTCGAAGACCATATCTACACTGTTTCGTTTCTGTAATGTTTATCATGAGTTCTTTTCATTTCTGTCTCCCTCATCTTCTCTTTCCTCCAACTGTCCTTTCTATTGGCTTTCTTCTTACATTTCCCTTCCTTCGTGATCATATATGTCTGTGATTTTAATCTGGTCTCACAAATCTAAATTTGTAACTTTGGGGTACTGTTCTTCTTCGATATTCATTCGTGATACAATCTTTTTTTGTTTCTCCATACTGTTCTTCCATCTACGCTCCATTATTCATACAACTTCAATCCTACTGCTGTTTCTTTTCGTCACAGTACTGCTCTGTTTGTGTATATTATTGTAGATCTCCTTATAATCTTAAAATATTTTGTTGAACTTTACGATCTTATCTTCATAAATCTTCTTCCATTATCACTGACACCTGTGTATTACATTTAAAAAGAATAAAAAATAAGAAAAAGAAAAATTCGATTTCTATAAAAATACGGTCCATCTTTGTGTTTGTGCGTAGTACAAATATTTGTTGAAAGTTGATAGTGGGATTTTGGGATTACACCTTTTTCTAAAACAAAGAATTAGAAATGTAGCATGGTGGCAGGTCCTGGGTTCGATTCCAGGTGGGAGAATATTTTTAATTTTAATTGTTATCGATCTTTCTGTGTTCGTGTCCGGTACTCCTGCGCAGTTGCAAAAGAGTAAAATAAGTCGAGAAGTTTTATTTAAAAGAAAAGAATGGTAAAGCGCCCACCTCTAGTGCTAGGGGTCCCTGGTTTAATTCCAGGCCAAATTAATTTATGGCAGACAACATCGTGTCTGTGGGTTCTTCCGTTTCTCGTTCCACCAGTTCATCCATTATAATTTACTTATATTATTCATCCATCTCCTTTAGGCTAAAGGGCATAACGATGGGACATTAAACTACATATTCCATATTTTTTGTTCATTCCAAAGGGTTACATATTGATTTTATATAAGAAACAACTTCATATATACCTGAAATGGACTTTTTATATATAGGTTTGAGAGCTACTTTTCGTTTCAGAAACCTTAACTAGCACTGTATCTATCTGTTCACTACCCCTCTAGAGGGAGAATCAAAAAATAATAATTGTGGTCAATTCGATACAGGAATAGAATTGTATCGCAGACCACTGCGAGCTGCCAGTCACAACTAGCCGGACTACGTACTAGCCACCCATGGTATATACATTCACTATATACATTTTCAACGAACTTTAAAAGTTCGTTATTGAATTCGCTATGTCTGTATGTATGTGTCTGTCTGTTATTTGCTTTTTTTTTTTTTTTTTTTATTTTGAGCCCTCCATTCGATGCCATCAAAAACTATCTAAAACAAGTGATAGAATTGTTCGTGTCACCGTTCCCGAGACATTGGCCAAAAATTTCCGATTTCTGGAGATTTAAGGAGCCATATCTCTAGAACCGTAAGTCATAGAGAGAAGATATTGGTGTTGATCAATACAGCACCAGTTATTGATTCAATAATTACATAATTTATATTAATATACTTATCTATATTGTATTATCAAATTGAAGTTAATTATATAAATATAATATACAACTTCATGTAAATTTCGAAAAAAATTCTTTTTAAGCTTGTTCTGGCAATGCTCTTCGAACATTCTCAAGTGTGTGTTTGTGTATGATTAAATGCAGTAATCACAGGGAATCGTGAAGTTTCACCTGTATACTATCTATAAATTTTAGCATCCAATAGATCGCGTGAATGTATCCAGGTTGTCTACCCCCACCTATGAAATTTTGCCAGTCTCGTTTCTCTCGCTTTACAGAGAACATCTCTTGAGGGTACAGTGTTGTCAGATTTCCGCTAAGTTTCGTTTTGTTGTTATTGTTGTTGTCGTTGCTTCATGCTTTTGCTATTGTTATTGTTAACGTTTAATTCGAATAATTGTTAGTGTTCGTGTTACTATAGTTCTTTAATTGCTTTGTTGACTCTCGTTCGCCATAACTTCTAAATTTGGCAATATTCTTGGTGCACTTATGTTTACATTTTCAGAAGTCATCTCGAGGAATTATGACGAATTCTTCCGATTATACGTAAGGCTAGCGAGGAAACCGATTCAAGTGTGACACGAAATTGTGGACTAGTTTATGTGCAAACGAAGTGTTTTTGTGTACAATTAAACCGATTAGAGGGAAAACCTCTCGATCTCAACCGTTTCGGAGATACAGAAGAATAAGGGGAAGGCTCATGCTCCTATATTTTGCGAATTTTTCAACATGTAGTGGTAGTACAAGTAAAAGCGACTTTTAAAAATGAACAGTTCCTTCATTCACGAAACTTTAGTAATATGTCGCCTTAGATATGAGCATGGGCGACGATTAGGGGAGCAAAGGGGGTCAGTTGCCCCCGCACTTTTTTGAAGTAACCCATTAATGTATATAGTTTCATTTGGAAACCTAAAGTTTTTGTATGTGTTACTGGTTCATAGAAAAAATGGTGTCATATAATATTTGCCGTTGCGTGAATACGTATTGGTTGTCTTCTCGTGGAGTAAAGCAAACTACAGAAATTGCATTTTAATTGTCACAGAAAACAATCCAAAAATTAACCTATTGGAGCACAACAATTCCAGCATTCTTTTACTTCTTCTTACAAGGGCTTGATATGTTAGCCGCTTTGAAACTAATTGAGAGAACATTTCGCAAAAAAAGAAGTATTTCACAAGTTATTCTTTAATTACACAAACATTGACAGTTCCTAAAATGTCTTTTCTTTCTAAAGTAAGGAATATTGGTTAAAAAGAGCGTAATAAGAAACAACTACCTTTACCATTGTTTTATAGTGTAATATACGAGTGAAGTGGTGTGTTAAGAGGTGTACGAGTGTATATACAATTGAATTTAATGAATTCAACATCATTCTAGGTTTTAGGGTTATTTTGTATAACTGGAGTGTGAAGAGATTCTAAGTATTGTTGTGTTTTGATGTGTTCCAAGAAAGTGAAAACTGCACCGAATGGCAACGAACATGTTTAGGGAAGTTGCAAAAGCAAGTATTTCTTTAAATGTCGTAGCATATGCTTATAGTATTTACTGTCTATCATTTTCTAAGAATAATAACATACATTTAATAGCATATGTGGAATTAAAAAATAAGTTGTTCATTAATCCCCAGTTTCAATATAACTTTCGCAAAACAAGCATCATTATTCATTACTATGATTAATATTATCCTTTCTATTTATTTTGGAAATTCGTTATTAAATAATCTGATCACACAATTTTTCAGACAGAATTTTAAGATGTTCATGAGCAAGGAATCAAGTCTCTTCTTACAATTTCGTTGTTTAAGAGTACAAAGGGCTGGTACTAGTACCTTCTTGCGTTGCTCTTGTCAATTTACTTGATAAACTATGAAATACAATATGCGGTATTTTAACTGAAAATGGTAGTATCCTATTAGTTATACAACATTTCGTCAGTGTTAGAAACAACCAGGAAAACTAGCATTGATATGCAAATATTTAGATCATGTCTTGCCACCCAACTTTTAACGTCCAACCGCCGCCACTGGATATGAGGGTTACAAAACCGAAGAATCCATACAAATTCTAGGGGAAGAATGTTTTGGAGGGATAAGGCAAATATAAAGGAGTTCTTTTGTTGCCTGAAATAGGCGTGTAAGATGTCTATGTATAGGTTTCTTGGTACGCTGAATCGAATAAAAGCATCATCAGGTAAAATACAATGAAAAATAATAGCAAATAATAACTTACAGTATTGTTCTTCGTGTCAATGGCGTTTGTCATTCCTCATAGCTCCTTCTTTTTCCGGCCTCGGATAAAAGCTACGCCATCCATCTCAATATTCAACAACACTTTTATTCGTTCTGGTGCATCTTTCTTAACGTTTAAATGCAATTTTCAAACATATTCACTCGCAACATAACCGAAAGTCCACAAAATATCGCAGCACCAGCTTTCCCCTTACCCCTCTATATCTCCGGAACGGTTGAGATCAAGGGTTTTTTCCCTCTAATGGGTTTAATTGTGCACAAAAAACACTTCGTTTGCGCATAAACTCGTCCACAATTTCATGCCACACTTGAATCGGTTTCCTCGTAAGTAGTTTGCGTGATTGGTGTAGAACTCAGGCTTCACGAGTCCTCGTAGTCACTATAATACCAAAATTAGAGCTTATTCTGTAGCATCAAGTATGGACATAAATATAAAACTGTTTTAAACTCATAAGAAAATGAGTAATGTTTGTAAAGCTTCATTCGTCATTCTTATTATTTTATATATATATATATATATATATATATTGTTTTTACATTGTGAAAGTACAGTAGACTCTCAAACTAAGTGGATTCAATATTGAAACAAGAAGCATTATATCCTTTTTTTTTTTTTTTTTGTGCTTAAGTAGAGTTATAACATGTAGCATGAGATTAAAACCTGTTTTCCTAAAACCGAATCCACATTCAAAACAGTTTCTAGTTGCCTCTATAACTTTTGTTCTATGGGAATCCATATTGCAATCGGAAGTTGCAGTGGTTTCTAACTACTTCCGCTTTGAATAAAAGGATAATAGGTGCAATGAATACATTCTTGGAATCCTAAGTTCATATAGAAAAAAGCATTTCTCCCCACGTATTACCGTTTCTGCAGTAATTATATTTGTATTATATTTATTACGTTCAGTGCATGAAATAGATCTACATTTGAATTGGGATCAATATTGAAAACGAAAGTGGTAGTAGATTTCTACTTCCGGTTTTCGTAGAGAAACAAGGGTTTAAATTGAATCTATTTATCGTTAAATTGGGCATCACTCTCTTTATGGATTTGAAATGTTGCTACTTAATAAACCTAAACTAAATTAAGGTTACGTACCTTCCTTATTTTTTTTTTTTTTAATCTATTTGCGAGTCGTCAATGTTATAAGTGCTCTCTACTTTACTGCCTGGTCGCATTTTGCAAACTAAAATTTTTTTCATGCCCTACGGTCTGACGCTATCCTCGTCATTTCACAATAATTATTATCTTCTGTAGCGCAAACCAGCATTTGGCCTCTTTACCTTTACTTTCCTTTCTACTGTACCTTCTAACATGTTCCACATTCTTTTCTAAAACACCCTATTATTCTCTTCTCCAATTTTGGCCTAACTCCAGTATTTCTTTCCTCTTCTTCATACTTAATTATTAAAATTCTTCTCAGTGCATATATATTGGAGATCTACTTTATGTAACATCTTTTCTTCCGTATGATCGTCTACTTTTCCTTCCTAATGCTTGTTTTCTTTTGAAGGAAACACTAAGCCATTCTCTAGGCTATTATTTCTAGCCGAATTTTTTGTTACTTACAGTTTGCTGCTCTTCTTCTGTGTAAATCACATGAAGAGGAGAAGGATAATGCAGAAGACCTGACGTTGATAAGAGGTAGTGGTTACAAGCAAACAAGAAGAATCAATAACTTAGTCGATGGTTTTTCATGCATACTACTTCTCGTGGATCCATGACTACGGGTACACTGCATTACGAAATACTTACTTATTCCGTTCTTTTACCACGTGCTCCCCCTCTTTGTCGTTTTCTTACCGCATCCTTTCCCCCTCGTATAGTGTAGTACAGCTCACAGATGATGAGAAGAACCCTAGAAAAAGTAGTGTGACGTAGGTATGGGCTCACCCACTTTTCGCACAGGGGTTTCAAATGACACCACGGAATAGCACACATATAACTTTACCCGGAGTAGCAGACGACATCTAAGTATAGATCACACCTCAAAAACCGACAATAGACTTGACCGTGTCGTTGATCTTTCCCCACTACCTCTGTTTTAGGGTTCTTCTCGTCATCTGTGAGCTGTACTTCTCTCTTCCGTTCATTTAATTATAACAGCACGCTCTTACGTCAGATATCTGCCAATTAAACATTATTTCTCTACAATTATTTGTTTGCTTGAAATGTAACCATCCTTTTGACGGATGGAACTTCAATCCATAGATTAGTGTAGAATCCGACCCAGAACTGCAATGGATCGTGGGTCAAGTAGGTCAAGATTTGTGAGTGAGTCAGTTGTTGATGGGTCAACAGAACGTGACCCACTGCGATCCACCACCCACCGTAACTTATCTTAACCCACCGACCCACAATGCATTGTAGACAGCATCTTCTGAACACTGGTGAATTTGTCTACGTTTTACTTTCAAGGCCTCCATTTTCTTCCTTTTTCATTCGTTTCTGTTTACTTACCTGAGATAAGTATATATTGAAAAAAGAATTTCAGCACTTTTGGATATTGATATTTGTAATTGTAATACAAGTAATAGCAATACGATTTAGTACTTGACTTTCGAGATACAGTGGAATTTTACCTATCCCCCCCCCCCTTTACGTTGACCAACTTTACCTTGATTTAAGACTTTCAAGTTTCATTGTATTTTCTACTGAAAAGCATCTGTAATTAAACACAGAAATAATTTTATATATGATATTTAAATTAAAGTTCATCGCAATATGGCCCACACTTTACCATTTTATATCGTAAAGGCCAGATCTGCCGATATTGTAACAGAGCGGTGCTGGAGCGATTGGCCGTAGAAATTCAAACTCCAATTAGTGATAATTTCAAAACCTTGCTTCATTACAAGTGTAAACTTTTAGTCAGTGGAGAAAAGGGCGTGGATCAAGGGTCAAAGTCGATGACCGTGGATGATGGGTCAGAGTGGTTCGTAGGTCAGACTGGGTCCTGGTGGGTAATAGGTCAATGGGTCAAGTTTTAATAGACCCACGCCATCTCTCATCTGAACCACATAAGTACCCACTGAAAATCGAATCTCAACCTCCGCAATAAAAGCAAGAGTGCTAGAAACTTAACCACAAGAATTTCTTCAATATTAATTATGTAATTTGCATTCATAAATGTAGTCTAAAGTAGAAACATCTCTTTAATACCGAGAATATTTAATTTATTATAAAACGCTCTGTAGTGAAATGCTGAAAAGTTTGTTTGTTTGTTTGTTTTTTCAAAAGATAAATCACTTTCTGCCCGCAAACATAATTTCAAATCCCGTTCACTTCATATGAAGAACAACTGTTGCAAACATCCTTTATATCTAGATCGTTTGCTTAAAGTCTTTAGTATTCAGAGTTCACAAGAGTGACACGTCACTTCCGCCCTTCTGATGAAAGCATTAGCGCATTCAAGTAGGTGGTTTGGTCATCTCCTGATCGAATCAGTCCGGGATGATCTGGTTAGGTTTTATATACTCTTCTTAGTAAACGATGGAGACAAATATTGGAGTAAATTCATTGCATTTGGTAAGTTTCTATTCAACTAAAATGCACGTGGAATTTTTTAAAGCATGCATTTTTTTAAAAATAATCAGGCCATAAATCTGCAATATTTTAGCGATTAACGAAAAAATGTCCAAAGAAGAGATACACCAATCAATGGATCTTAATTGAGCTGAACAAAATCTAATTGGTGAGTGAAAATCCTGATGAGTCTTTTTCGAGAAAATCCAACAAAATAATTTTCTTTCATCAACCTAAAGGTTGATACTATACAATAGCCACGCCATCTATTAACATGAAGCTATCTTTATGAATAATATCTTTATCAAGCTTTCCATTATGGCACTAGTAAGGTGACATTGCACGGTATGGTTAATGATACGTAGCCCAAAATTGTGATTAACGCTATATTACATTTCAATTTTTGTTCTACTATGGTGTTCTACAAAGTTGAGATACATAAATGATATAACGATATATCGATCATATTATCGATAAATAATATCGAGCAAAACCAAATGATATACCGTACTTGAGAGTAAATCTCGTGTATAGTATTCTTTTTTAAAGAAAGAAGCTCTGAACTAGTGATTTGTTGCCAGTGGCGGATCTAGTCAGGGGCCGGGACCGGGTTAGGATAACCAGTTTTTTTTTTTTTTTTTTTTTTTTTTTAGTTAAAAGTATTTAAAGTTTATTGAATATTTTTGAAAGTGTATAGTCAGCGTTACTTTTCATTCTTTATTGGAAATTTGAAATATTAGAAATTGTTTCAGTACATTTTTTTTTTTCGTTATGCAATGTGTACAACATTATTTTAGGTTCGCAATGTCAACATGCAACCTAGCCTTAATATCCACCGCGAGAGAGTTAAGACCCATGAAAATTTGTAAACCAATTTGCAAACACAGGCAATCGACGAATTAATTCTTGAATGGAGCATGATTATATGCTGTCAATGGCTAATTTAAACTGCTTCCAGTTTGAATAGAGAATTAACAGAGCAGATGGAGCCTATTCATGGGAGACTGAATCATTTGAAAAAAAAAAAGTTTGTCAATAACTCTTGCCATTTTTCCTCTGATACATGTCGACAGACGGACGGACAAACAGAGCTGTTCTACAGTATAAGACTTCTGACACTTATGCATAACATACTTTGGAAGCCTAATAATAATAATAATAATAATAATAATAATAATAATAATAATAATAATAATAATAATAATAAAGATGGGTCGAATTTGCTCTGGTTGATTGTATCCCCAACGAACAGAAGTAATTCGTAGCTTTTGAAGAAAATACACATTGTGTTCCATGAACATCGAAAAATTTTTACGAAATGTATTTAATAGTATGAATGTACCATTTAAACGTTAAAATTATTATTATTATTATTATTATTATTATTATTATTATTACTGTAGTTAACATTGAAAACTGTTTTGTTAACATTTTCTGTGGGTGAAAACCGTCCATTTCGGATTGAATTATACCCTTTGTCTTCATATGCTCGACCGATTTTAATTGCAACTATTGAAATGAAATGAAATATCTACTTTTCAATGATATGCTCTAGTTGCGCCTTTTAGTCTAATGGAGACGAATGATTTTTCAAAGTGAATAATTGTGAAAGATATGTTGAAATGACTATGTGGGAGGAAACAAGAAAACACTCGCAAAAATCTGTGAGCCTGATGTTGTCCACCATAAACTTTCATAGCTGTGGATCGAACCAAGAACCATCGCATGTGAGATAAGAGATGGAGCACTGAGCCACAGCATCCCAACTCGAATTAATGGGGATGTTTGAAAAGCTTTAAAGAAAGTATACGCTGTATTGAATCAAAATCGAATATTTTTGTAAAGAAACTTATCGTGAAAATCCACTTCATCATCTTATACAAATGCACAAACTGATGGAAATGAGGACAATGCAAGAAGAAACTTAGGATTGCCTGTAACGAGACTTGAACCCCGGATCATTCAACTGCAAAGTAGTTAGCGTTCGCCTATACCAATTTCGTTTAAGTCAGAGAAATACTCGTAAAAAAAAATTAATAGTAAATAATCCCTCCACTCTGACATTTTTGAAAGTAACCGGAAAGTACAACACTAATAACTGGTATTGGATTTGTCATAAGTTAATTGCAAATTCAAAATATCAAATGACCACAGATTGTATCAAACGAAGAAGAACTCAGAGTCACGAAGTAGCCCCAACTGGAGATAAAAACAGCAATTCAAGGAAAGAACATTGAAAATGAATCGGCCGAAGGCGGAGGGAGTTATTGAGAAGTGCGTTGTTGGTCTTTTCACTGGAAATTCCAGACCTAAAGAGGACATCCCACAAAACGAGGAACAATACACGGGGGAGAGGGGGCGAAAGATATGAAAATGTTAAAATAAATTGCAAAGAGATCAATTAAATGGTGAACCTACATCAGAAGCAAACGGAAGATCTTTGCTACTACTACGTACAATATGTTGCACGCCGAATATCAGGATACGACTCAAGTAAGTCAAAATATCTAGCTTAGGTTTTTCCATTGATTTTTCATTTTACACTTGTAGGAAGTCTTATAGAACGGTTAAAGTCCATCCTACTATCTGTCTGTTGATAGACATCAGAGCAAAAACGTTAAAAGATAGAAAGAAACATTTTTCTGCAATGGGTTTAATGTCCCAAGAATACATTCCATCTCCGTCATTGTCCATCTCTTCCGACCGGAAGTGCTTGAAAACTTACCATTTCCGGCTTCAATGTTGGTTGCAATACAGCAGAAAGGGTAAAAGGTAGGAAGAAACTGTTTTATTAAGATTATCATACACTATCGTATGTTTCCGACGTAGCCATAAAATTTTATACTGTAGTCTTGTTAGCATCTGTCAATACGATAGAGTATGGGACCCGTCGTAATTTTACATACTGAACGGATTCAGCTTATTCTTTGCACTTATTACTCGGGTGAAACCGAAAGAAATTGAAAGCCGCTAAAACTTCGGTTTCAGTATTAATACTTATAGGGCTAAAGCAGAAAAAAAAACAGCGAAAAATTTTATTTGTATGGATTTAATATTCTAATTCTAAGTGAACTTAATATCGGCTTTGATCCTTCTTTTGTAACCGGAGGTGGCTAAAATATTCAACCTTCGTGTTTCAATATAGATCGCTAAAGAGGAAGAATGGTTAGAGATCGCGAGAAACTGTTTTATTTTCCTATGGATTTGGCATTTCAAAAACAGACACCATTTCCGCTTTTAACCTTCTACTGAAACTGGAAGTGGTAGAAATTTACTACAACTTCCGTTTCAGTTGTAATCCCTGCAGAGGCTAAACAGTAATAGATAGTATGGAACGGTTTGCTGATTATGAATTCACTCTACCCAAACTAGGTTCAATCCTTACTCTAATATTCCTACTGAAACCGGAAGTAGTAGAAACTATCACTTCTGGTTTCAATATTGATCTTATAGTTTAAAAACGATCCTAGATAGCGATAATCGATTACTTCCATATGAAGAGTGAAAATGAAATTTCTTGTTTAACGTCTCACGATTATGCACCAAGGAAGACAGTGATGATGATAATTATAATGAGGAAAGTGGGAGGAAACGGGAAACCCGGAGAAGAACTGACGTTCTCGGTATTTGTCCATCACAATATTACGTGACGCGAGTTCAGATCAAACTAGGACCCTCATACACCAGAGGTGACTGCTCTGCCATTGTATCGTTGCTAGTGCTCTCAAACAGGTCGGGTCGGGTTGTCGGGTCGGGTCAGTCGGGTCGGGTCAGTCGGGTCAGGCCACTCGGGTCGGGTGAGTCGGGTCTGCTCGGGTCGGGTTGTCGAGTCAGGCCACTCAGGTCGGGTTCTCGGATCGGGTCAGTCGGGTCAGCTCGGGTCGGGTTGTCGGGTCGGGTCAGTCGGGTCAGCTCAATTCGGGTTGTTGGATCGTCACATTCTTCACTTATTTTGAAATACTATTAGGAGCTTTGTCGTAGAATTTAATTCGAAGTTGGTGAATGAATGATAATTGTGACTAATTGTACCTGAAATAGTAATAAAAGGACCCCGCACTTTTCTTATGGAAAGTGGCTTTCGGCTAATGTTGTTGAAACTTCACTGGTTGATAGTTCTTAACATGTGGATCAAAAGTCTCAATGGGCACAAAGACCTAAATCCACTCCTTCCCCCCAAAAAACCGCCTCCAAGTAGCTGGGGGGGATTGAACTGATTTCAGCATGTAAAACAATTTGTTGTTTTAATCAACTCAACAAGGACCCCAAACAACCACATGTTAGACTATCAAACTACCCCACTTGACACCGCCCTTTGCCCCCCACATTCCCCCCCCCCCCGCGAATTACCTTACGGATGTTCCATATTACTGTAGTTTATAGTTGCGCGTATGTGTTGAAATACCTACAGTTTTTGTCTCACCGACGATATAATGGGTTTCACGTATCGCTGATTACGAATCTGAGGTGAGAGTTCTAGAATTCAAGATGGATGATCAATATGGCGGATCAAAAACACGAAACTCCGGAATGTAGCCACAAATAGCTGTTTACTAGGGTATTTTGGGTCGTTGGTTACGAATCTGAGGTCAAAATTCTTGAATTCAAGATTGCAGATCCAATATGGTGGATAAAAACGTCGAAGCCACAAATCGTAGTAGACTAGAGTGTTTTTAGATCGCTGTTTAAGTACGCAACATTCCTTGATACTTCAGCCACCATGTAGAATTATTCTGCACCCTTGCCTTTTACCAAAACCCACCACAGATATCTTAATGTTGAACGGTGTTAAAAGAATTCATCAATTATCTGTTCATTATTTTCATCATTTCGGTTTGCAGCATCTAATGTGGTACTTAGCAATGAGTCATCGGGATATCTAATATTCTGTCAATGTCGTGCATGGCCTAAATACCACAAGACACTTGCAACGTGCGCACATGTACCTAATGTACGAGCACCGCTTTGACATGTACAGTAGTAACCTTGAATAACATTTTGATCATAATCCTGGTCATTGTGTTAGTAGACAGAGGATACCGCGATGCAATTCCTTTACTGGAATATTTAGGAATTGATCATATAATGCCCGCACTCCTACTACCACGTGAAAGACAACTATCAACAGAAGAAACGAATACTTCTCGGCTAGTTACTAAAAGTCGATGAATACTCGAGGCAAGAAATGGGCATTTAAGATCTGTTTTTAAGTTTCTAGCACAGACGTTGAATCTGCAACATGCAAAGAAACTAAATAGTTTCTATCGCATAGCTGGAGCTATTTTGAACAGATACCATCCCGTTATTTTCATGCAAGATGCAACCATTGAATTAGCTAGAGAAATGAGAAATAGGTCAATCATGCCGAACGTTGTTAAAGCAAGAGCGGAGGTAGATAATCTTATTAGAAGGAACGGTCAATGGGTACCGCTAAATGGTCAAGGCCTAATTGATTTCTCTGTACATAACTTAAACTACTTACGAGATTTGACTTTAGGCACATATCAAGTAGATCTCTCATCCTCTTACGACCAAGATAAACTAATAGGAGATAAGGACGAGCAATTCCACCTTGACGAAAACGTAACAAAACCAGGATTCCTGCGCATACGTCTTTACTCAAGGTTCCGCAATGCAACTAAGCTAAGTTTTCATAGCATATGTAGCCAATGATGAAGATGACCAGGATTATGATCAAAATGTTATTCAAGGTTACTACTGTACATTTCAAAGCGGTGCTCGTACTTTAGGTACATGTGCGCACGTTGCAAGTGTCTTGTGGTATTTAGGCCATGCACGACATTGACAGAATATTAGATATCCCGATGACTCATTGCTAAGTACCACATTAGATGCTGCAAACCGAAATGATGAAAATAATGAACAGATAATTGATGAATTCTTTTAACACCGTTCAACATTAAGATATCTGTGGTGGGTTTTGGTAAAAGGCAAGGGTGCAGAATAATTCTACATGGTGGCTGAAGTATCAAGGAATGTTGCGTACTTAAACAGCGATCTAAAAACACTCTAGTCTACTACGATTTGTGGCTTCGACGTTTTTATCCACCATATTGGATCTGCAATCTTGAATTCAAGAATTTTGACCTCAGATTCGTAACCAACGACCCAAAATACCCTAGTAAACAGCTATTTGTGGCTACATTCCGGAGTTTCGTGTTTTTGATCCGCCATATTGATCATCCATCTTGAATTCTAGAACTCTCACCTCAGATTCGTAATCAGCGATACGTGAAACCCATTATATCGTCGGTGAGACAAAAACTGTAGGTATTTCAACACATACGCGCAACTATAAACTACAGTAATATGGAACATCCGTAAGGTAATTCGCGGGGGGGGGGGGGAATGTGGGGGGCAAAGGGCGGTGTCAAGTGGGGTAGTTTGATAGTCTAACATGTGGTTGTTTGGGGTCCTTGTTGAGTTGATTAAAACAACAAATTGTTTTACATGCTGAAATCAGTTCAATCCCCCCCAGCTACTTGGAGGCGGTTTCTTGGGGGGAAGGAGTGGATTTAGGTCTTTGTGCCCATTGAGACTTTTGATCCACATGTTAAGAACTATCAACCAGCGAAGTTTCAACAACATTAGCCGAAAGCCACTTTCCATAAGAAAAGTGCGGGGTGCTTTTAATTTAAGCCTATATTAACTAATTGGCACGGTAATTGTAATTCATATTACGACTGACTTTTTTCCTTTCCGCGTTTTTATGTCAAGTTAAATGTCATATTAAGTGAAACTGAAATGAAATATCTAGTTAACGTCCCACGTTATGCACCAACGCTAAGAGAGACAGTGATGATGAGAAATAATTGAAATGGTTGAATGAAGGAAGTGGGAGGAAATGGGAGAACACCGAGAAAACCCATGCACACGGTCTTTGTCCACCAGAAAACTTACTTGGTACGAGCTGGAATCAATACTCATGGACCTTCGGGTAAAACACCTGCCTTTGGGTAGGTCACATTATTATTATTATTATTATTATTATTATTATTATTATTATTATTATTATTATTATTATTATTATTATTTTAAGAGAGACCAAAGAAGCTCTGTCGCTTTTTCACCCACCACCTTCGAACATTGATATGTAACTTAAAACGTGCCTGGAATAGCAAAAATAGTTTCCATTAGCATCGACGGCCTTCTGCCAACATTCTGAAAGGCTATGGATTCCATCGCGGTAGAACTTGGTGGGACGTGAAGCGAAGAATGTATCAAGTGCATATTGCACCTCTACTAGCGATTTGAACTGGCGTTCTCTAAGGTGATTGTCCAAGAAATGCAACAGGTGATAATCGGACGGTGCAATGTCTGTGGAGTATGGCGGATCCAATAGTGTTTCGCATCCAAGCGTAGAATGGTGTCCTGCGCCATCTTAGCACGTGGGGCTTAGCGTTGTCCTGTAACAGGAGGACCCCTTTGCGATTCAAAAGTGCTGGATCCAGAGTTTTGAGTTTGTCTTGAACACGGCTCAACTGCTGACAGTACACAGTTGCATTGATGCTCTGACCAGGTGGTAGCAGTTCCCGATGGACGATGCCGCGAGCAGTCCACAAAATGCACAGGAGAACCTTATTCTGGTGTAGTGCTGGTTTGAGCTGTTTTTGAATCGGTTCATGGGATGCTAACCAACGATGACGGCGCCGTAGAGCTTCGTACAGGATCCACTTCTCATCACACGTCAACACCCTGTCCAGAAATGGCTTCTTCCTCAGACGAGACACCAAAGAAACACAGGTGTCTGCTCGCGTTGCTTTCTGGCCCCAAGTCAAATCATGTAGGGCCCATCAACCCAACTTGGAGTGCTTCCCAAGTTGATGGTGGCGATGCCGAATGGTTTCTCCATTCACACTGAATTCTAGTACCAGTTCCTCACATGTCTGTCTTTGCCTCAATTGCTGCCTGAAGATCTTTATTTTGAACATCTGTTTGTCTTCCGGCACGTGATGCGTCTTCGAGTATTTCTTTCACTGTCCTTAAACTTGTTAAACCACCGCTGCTGTCCGTGTAGTCACGATACCCTCACCAAAGGCCTGGTATATCTTCCGCCCCGCGGAGTAGCGTTTTTCCCCAGTTTGAACTCGTACAGTAAACAAGCCCTTATGACGCTCTGTGGAGGTCCCATGTTCACTTTGTCCTTACGCACGTTCACGGTGTAACTAAACAGCCACAACCAGGTAGTATGTTGGATATACCCACTAGTGTTGCTCACAAGAGCAGGTTTGGGGCATTCTCGTCTCGAAAATGTGTCGTGAAGGTAGTCTCGTCTCGAAAAGTACATATGTTTCTATTGAAAGAGCTCTGTCTCGTCTCGTACCCCTTCACGAAAATTCTGTCTCGTCTTGTCTCGAACAACAACTGACCTTCGCCTTCTCTCCATTCGCATTCAACTCACGCTGTGAGAGCCAATTGAACACAGACCTCCACAAAAACAGACAGAACTTTCTTGGTCACCTTCATGTTATTATTATTATTATTATTATTATTATTATTATTATTATTATTATTATTATTATTATTATTATTATTATTATTATTATTATTACTGCTGTAGCGATTTGACTTTCTCGGCACTAAATTCCTCGCTGATTTTATATAATATCTTCTAGATAAATTAACCAAGAAAAATTTTAAAGGTAGGCCTAATTCCCTACAGAATATGATATTTCGGTCTAATTAGTTCCTTATGATTCTGTCAGACATCAATGCTCTTTTTAAATAGAAAAATCGGAATGTTAACGCAATGAAATTTTTGTTTATACTTTATTACACAGCAAAAATTATTTAAAGAAGTTCTAAATACATTACTTACTAGAAAATCATGTTGTCTTTAGCACTTCAAATTTTATTTTGACTTTCGAAGTTGATTGCCTAAATTTTAACCTTGGAAAATTGTATTTGGAGGAAAATAGAGAAGGTTAGCAGGGTAGAGAAAAACGAATTAGGTAATACTGGAAAATGTAAGAGATGAGAACAATATTGGACGATATAAGGAAGCGAAAAAATGGATGGATCACTTGTTTCAATCTTGCTAAGGGATTGCATTCTGAGAGATGTAATAATGGGGGTGATATCAGGAGAGCGAGAGTGTGTAAGGAGGTTGCAATTTATAGATTGTAATAAGGAGCGTGGTACATTATGTTGGGTTGCTACGAAGATATTAGCGGGAAATCGCAAAAATGGAAGCTTCTTACCTAGCTCACGGAAACTGGCCTGTCATTAATGGCAGAACATTGAGGAGGAGGAGGAGGATAATTATACTACAAATAAAAAAGCCGAAACAATGGTTTATGCATACGAATTGGCCAGCATTTTGTTTCTGGTGGCAGCTTTGTAAGGTTCTAGTTCTTTCAAACGGGTTAGATTGTCAGGTCAGGTCATTTGGGTCAGCTCGGGTGGGTTGTCGTGTCAGGTCACCTCAGATCGGATTGTCGGGTCGGTAACTTCGGGTCTAGTTGTCGGGTCGGCTCACTCGGGTCAGTTCGAGTCGGGTCGGGTTACTCGGGTTGGGTCGGGTCGTCGGGTCGGATCACGGGTCGGATCACTCAGGTTGGGTCGGGTCAGTCAATTCGGGTCACAGGTCGGGTCGGTCTTCAACCCGACCTGACCCGTTGAGAGCATTCGCTGCCTTCTTCATTGGTATGAGTTTAGATTTCTAAGAATAGGTTCAGTCCTTGGTTTGAAAGCAGAGCTTGGAGAAATCTGTCGCTTCCGGTTTTGATATTGGATTTTCACAAAGCATAAACGGTAAGAAATAGAGACAAAGTTTCTTTGATATACGTGTTTTCAGCATCCCAAGAGTTGACTCCATTTTCTCTCTTATCCAGCTATTGAAATCTGAAGTGATAAAAATCTATCACTTTTTGTTAGAATATTGGATCCCTGTTGTTTGCAAGTCTAGAGACTCAGTTGTTTAACTTCATTCATAGTACAGGGTTAACATAAATGAGTCATTCGTTTTGAAAAGGCTATATTTTCGAAAGTATTACACTTACATACATGGAAGATAAATGAAAAGAATCACAAACTCACTATTATGTAGAGTTTGGCAACCCCTTTTTGGCACATTCCAGTTCCTAACTACCTAAACGATGAACTTCCGCATCGCTATATTGGGCGAATTGGTGAGAATGACCTAACTTTGTTCCCCTAGCCTCCCAGATCTCCTGATTTAACGCTCTGCGACTTCTTTCTGTGGGGGTACGTTAAGGACCTTGTTTACGCACCCCCGCCACCACAATCCTTAATCAAGCTCAAAGAACGCATCAGTGTCTTCAGTGCAGACAATATACCACAAAATGTATGGAATGAGCTCGAGTATCGTCTGGACGTGTGTTGTGTCATCAAAGGGGCACATATTGAACATTTGTAGAGGGTGTATAAACTTGGTGAGTTTGTGGTTCTTTTTATATGTCTTTTATGTGTGTACGTGTAATACTTTTGAAAATATAGCCTTTTTAAAATGAATGGATCATGAAATGAAATGAAATCTTTAACTTTTACGTCACACGGTTATGCCGGTTAGGCTAAAGGAGACGGTGATGATGAGAAATGAGTGAAATGGTGTAATGAAGAAAATGGGAGGAAACGGGAGAACCCCGAGAAAACCCACGAGCACAGTGTTTGTCCACCACAAAGTCCACTCGGCGCAAGCTGAGGTCGAACCTGGGACCCCAAGCACCAGAGGTGAACGCTCTACCACTGAGCCACGGCGCCCCCTGAATGAATCATTTATGCCAGCCCTGTATGTGTGTGTTTTACTTTCGATGATGTTAAAAATTTGATACTTCAAAGTGAACCTAGTACAAAGTTAACATGTATACAAACTTATTAAATATTCAACTGTCCAAGGCTACCCTCATGGGAAGGTGATCATGAAATTTGTTGGAGATGAAACTGAAGCACTTGAGCTAGTTAGTTACCAACTGAATATGTAGATTATTATCTTAGTTTGAATAGCCTTAGAAAAGTATGAAGTTCAAAATGTCATTAACAATTCATATTTCTGTTACGTTGACAGCCAAAACAATAACTATGCAGTTTTTGAACTTATAATTTAGTGTTTACAAACATCTTTGTTAAAAGATACTTATCTATAGAAGTAAGTGAAGGCATTAGTCTATTGCTCCATTTTTTGATCTTAGGCCTCTCAGGATCCATGCAGTTCAGTTAAGCAAGACGGAAGGAATACGGTAGGAATGAGACGGATAATAATGGTAGATTGATGAAAGTGGTAGAGAACGGGAAATCTCCGGAGAAAACCCATGTTTGCCTAGCACAAAGCCTGCTTGGTGCGAGCTAGGATCCAACCGGGATCCCACACATCAGAGGTGAGAAATCTATTACTGGGGGCATGGTGACTCAGTGGTAGAACACCTTCCTCTGGTGCATAGGGTCCCTAGTTCGATTCCCGGTGAAGTAAGTTTGTGATTAACAACATCGTATCCGCGGATTTTCTCTGGTTTTCCCACTTTCTCATTCCACCAATTCTTCCATCACTATTTACTCGCCTTAATCATATGTCTCCTTTAGCCTAATCGTGGCATAGGCGTGGGTCGTTGAACTAAAAGATTTGAAAAGAAAGAAATCTACTGCTGATCCACCGCAGCCACCAATATGGTGGATAATTTACATATAATTTACACAAGAATATTTTTTAATGAAGTTGCATTTTGAGAAACTGGGGAGGGGATATATTGACATCAGAACCATTGAGAATAGACATGCCAACGAGAAGAGACGTGAGAAGATAGAGCTTTTTCAATGGGATCAGCTATACACTTTCCGAGACAAGACGTCAATGTCGAAACATAACATTTTTCGAGACGAGACACCCTTAACTCTTGTCTTGTATTCAACCCTAACTGAAAAATTTAATATTTAATGTTTAGCATAATTACGTCATGAACCTTTGAAGAGAGGATAGATGAGTACCCCTCCAACATTCAACAAGGATGTAGATCCACTATTTCTAATTTCCCTAATTCATGTTCTCTGAAGAACTGATATACAATTTTTAAATTAAAGGTGATATTATTATTATTAACGAACGTTATGCATGACCTTGCATGTTATCAGAAATCCTGTATTAGCCTTTTCAACGTGCTTACTACACACACCTACTTGTCAGCATAAACGAAACGAGTGTGTGTATTGGTCTTGGAAACGTGTTAATGTTTATATCGTAAATTTTACCATGGAAAGAAAAATCTGTTAATAATACTAGTAATAATTATTACTCATACGTGTGTAAGAAGTAGTTTTTAATTACATATTTCAGGAGTTAGTCAAACATCCGTATCGTAAGTTTTCTTCCTCAGTTACTGCGAAGGAAATAGTACAGTCACATGCACCTGTAAGGCAATTTGCTTGCTTTTACGATGGGGAATCGAAATTTATTACTGCCAACAACAAGTATGGTAGTTATGAATACTGTACCTTGATAAATCGGGATACACTTAGCACGTGGCGAGGGAAAAAAAAAAAAAAAAACAACTTGAAAATTAGACCCATAACACATAGTATATTGTGGGCATGCATACAGAAGTAAAAAAGTTATATTTTAGTTTAGTTGCTAATTATTCTTGTTCAAATACGGACACTTCTTGTTGTTTGCGAAGTGCCTTTCGGTTTCGTGCGAATCCTAAAGATTCAATACCGATCATCTAAGTCAATTCAATGGTGATCCAGCAACTTACTAATAAGTACAATGGAGGGTTACAATATGTTCCACATCAAATATCAGGATATCACTCAAGTAAGTCAGATGTCTATTTTAAAACCAAAGTTTTTCCGCTGATATTTAGCGACAGCTCTTCATGGAAGTCAAACTGGTAGGCTTATATATACACTACAGGCTAAGACAGAGGTCTCCAATCCAAACTACGGCCCGGGGCCAACACCAGCATTCAAGAACTACCTGTATACTTAGGTTGACCAAACATACTTGATGTTTTGCGTGATTCCGCTGCTTCCCACAAGATGGTGCTAGCGCTACAGTATGTCGTTTGGTATTATGAACTAGCTAGGTCTTGGCCCTTGGTACAGAAGAATCAGTGTGGCACTTAGGAGACACTTGGACTAAAGAAAGAAAGCATACCTGATGTGCTGATTCTTCTGTTTAGCGCTCTGGAACCGTATGAAGCGATTATAGCGATACAATTTAGTTTTACACCGATGACTCCCCTCAATAGACACCACTGCTAATGTGTCAATTTTTAACTTTCCACTGAAGTCATGTCAGTCTGTTGCGTTCATTGGTTCATAAACTTTCTATGATCGAAACATTTTCTTCAATTACAGCTCTGTTTAAACCTGACACTACAAACCCCACAAATAAAAAAAAAAATATTATGATGGATTTAAGCGACATAAAGTTTTTGGAAAGAAATCCACTAATTTTTTGGTTCGTTAAATTTTTCTCTTTGGGGAAGATCTGAAGTCACACTTTTGTTCACATACTCATTATTGAACAAAGAGAGCGTAATTGCATTACCCCGAGGAAACGCAATATTTTCCTGATACTTCTTTTGAACCGTTTGATGGTTCTTACGAGATGAGACGAGAAATAAGGCTTTCTTGTCTCGTCTCGTCTCAATTCTCAAAGAGTTCTTTCTTATCTCGTCTCGATTCTCGGAAAGCTTCTTTTCGTCTTGTCCCGTAAATATATATTCTTGACTTTTGGATATAGTGAAAACAGTAGTCTTGGTAGATTAATTTAATAATAGGACCAGTGGCGGCCCGTGATGAAATCCAGCATGACTCATCATCAAGTGATCTTTTCCTAGAGGCTTCCAAGCATATAATACTTTTGATGGACTGTAGAATAACACAGTATCCTATTTGATTGGGTTGCCCAAAATTTATGTAAAAATTGAGACACTTTTACTTTTACACATACCAGTAGCCATATAACATGTTTGCTATATCCTTTGTCAATAACGAAAGCTCATGTTTTAATATTTTATAGATATATACGTTATAGGAAATATACCTATTTTATTTCATGCCTGAGAGGATAGGAAGCCAAAACACGATTTTCGCGAAATCTCTCTCAGCGTATTTATCAGTAAATTTGCTGGCTAAGTCCAAACAATTTGAAAATTAATGAAAGTGGGGGTTAAATTAAGGCAATTTGAACGGAAATTTAATGGAAAGTAGGTTCTGAAAATTCTGACTTACGCTTCAAGGATAAGAAAGACCACTAACTTCGTTTGGTTGTTGGAAACGTCAAATTTTTTAAGCTGAAACCCGAAGCAGATCTGGGGAAAAAGACACGAGAGGTTGCAGAGAAACTAAGCGTTGATAACTCGGTTGTAGCATTTGCCTGCCATACGTCCCGTAAAAAACGGGACAGTCCCGATTTTGAGCCTGAGTATCCCGCGTCCCTGTAAATTTAGTCAGGACAGGGAAATGTCCCGTATTTTAATTCCGTTCCATTTCTACTATCAATATCAGCTTATTCGAAAAGTGAAAAACAAAAAATTTTGACATTGACTGGGAATCCTGTAATTAGTCAATGAACAACAATCCAAGGTGCTGCCGGTTCAGCGTAACAGGTTCTGAGATCATACGACTCGCCATTGACGAAAATCCTTCCATCAACACACGACGATTACCAAACCAACTCGGCATGTCTGAGTCCAGTGTAGTGCACTACCTTCACGAACTCGAGAAAACTATAATGAACTGCAGCATTATGCCACATGAGTTGACCCCAGTTGAGGTCCATAGGAAAATGAATGTGTGCTAACAACAGCTGCAAAATCTACGTGTTGTGCGTTTCCTGAAACAGATTGTCAGATGCAACAAAAAATGAGTTTTCTTTTTCCGAAATCCAAATGTGCAAAAACAGTGGTTGAGGAAGGGCTAACTTCCAGAGTCGGTCGTCAAACTGAACCGTTTCAGACATAAACTCATGTTCTGTGTATAGTAGAACTACAAGTAAGTAATTCACTTCGAGTTCGTTCCTAACAGTCTTACCATCAATCGATGTATGTTGCATTACGTCAAGACAAATATTCCACATTTGTGAACATAGATCGAATTGGTGCCACACCCGCCACATAGTCCTAACCTTGCCACTTCGGATTACTATCTGCTTCTGACCATGCTCTTGAAATCACGGTGCTTCACTAACCAGCAGGAGATGGAAACGGCAGTGGCCGACTTCTTTTTCTCTAAGTCCTAGGCTAGTCGAGAAAGCGTTACCCCCTGTAGCGAACGCGGCCAACGTGGCTATTCAGTAATTTCACTTTCACCAGATGTGTAAATCATACTGTGAGCCAGTCAGGATTTCCAGGTCTTTTTGCCATGTCCAGGTGTGTAATAGCAAAGTTCCAATACTCTGCACAAACCATCTTCCAAGCAGCTGTTTCTTGCTACAATCCCTTTGCCTGGCAACACGTCTTTCCTTTTTTTCCTTCCTTTTGAAATCTTTTAGGCCCGTTACACAGTCACGCGGAGCTCCGCGCGCGGAGTCCCGCGTGGCAAGATTGTTCTATTGATTCTTATGGGTGCATACATAGTCACGCGGAGGCCTCCGCGCTCCGCGTTGCAGATAGGGTCATTGAGCAAATGGGTGCTTACATAGTCAAGCGGAACTCCGCGCGCGGAGCAGCCACTTCTCTTTAAAACTTAAAAAGAAACGTGCATGATAGCAAAAGCAAAATGAAAATTGATCCAGATTTCTTATTTTTGATAGTGAGTTGCTAGATAATATTTTATACTGTTCTATAATACTATTTTCGTATTTTTTAGTGTTATTTTTAATTTAGCTATAATGTGTTCGTTTAATTGGAACTTCCAATTAATGCCTTTGCTTAATTGGAACTGTACATGTGGTGCCTCTAATGTACCATTGTTAACAGTACGTGACTATTGTAAATTTTCGTCTTTCTTTCAACAAATTTCAAGTTTCAGTTTCAGTTTCAATTATCACGGAGGTTAAATTAACACCATGTTAATGGGATCTCTCTTGTGAGGAATACAAAAAGCGTGACATTCGTGAACAGGCATGGAACGAGATATGGAAAAGATTTTTTTTTTTTCAGAAATGAAGGTATGGACAATGAAAAATGATAAATTGAAGCAAATAATTTATCTCTATTATTTAATAGTTGATTGGATGAAAAGTGATTGGATATGAAGTTCTAACCAAATGTACAAACATTCGTTATTTTCATTTGTTAAAAAACAGTATCTGTTAAGTTTTTAACAGTTTTTTTTTTTTTTTTTTTTTGAAAAACAGTTTCTTTTCTTTAAAGAAAAGTGCTGTATTTTAAGAGCGTGCATATGGATCCTATTTAAACTGCATTTTTATAATTTCGATGGAATTTTTTCAACTAGGTCATCGAACGACTGAATTGACGAACGGAAATTATTGAAGTACTTCTTCTCGTCTTCTCGCAAATCTATATATACAGACACAAAAGCTCCCTTCAGACTTCTTTGAGAAACTAAGGGATGAATCTTGAGACATTTATTTTTCTGTGTTCTTCGTTTTCTCTTCTTACAGAAATATTAAGATGCCACTATTGTCGTTTCGAACTTTTCATGTTGACTCGCAACACTGCCTGAGAAGAATCCTGTATGTAATCACGTGACGCGTAGCGCGTAGCTACAGATGACTGTGTAAGCACACACGTGTAGTGCGGAGGGCGGAAGATAGAGCGCGGAGCTCCGCTTGACTGTGTAACGGGCCAAACAGCAGGCGGTCTATTGTTCCGACCCGCACCAAATACCCTCGAGCTGACGTTTTCTCAGCGATTTTATTGCTTTCGCGTTTATGATTAGCCATCTACATTTAAATACATGGCCAGCGTATTCCAAGAGTACGCATGGGCAATAAATACGCTTTGCGATCGCCTCAAATAGCCGGGTACTAAGAACAAGACGTGACATCGATGTGGCATCGAGGAACTGACAGGAAGGTGACTGCAGACACTCCAACATGAGGAGCTATCCTTTGAAATATTAACCTGCTTTCATTGTATTTGTTATACATACTGGTATGCTGTATACCATAATACCCTTGTATTAGAAAGTCTGGACGGAACGACTGAAAGATTGATTTGGAAGGATCAGATAAAAAGCACCAATCCTGTATAAAAACGAAAAAGGCTGATAGAAGATAATTTTATCCACGGATTTGTATCTCTGTCAGGTCAGCATTCAAACCCCCGAATAAATTCAGTTAAAGATGTTTCAATTTTGATTCCTTGTACGATTCTAGTAAGGTTAGAAATTACAAACTTTAGATAGTCAGCTTTTCGAGCTTCTGTTCTCATGTGTAGCTAAATAGCTTATGGCTGCTCAACGCTCCTCTCTCCCTCCACTCGTCGTTATTACACTACTTCATAGATACGTCATACGTAGGTTTATCACTTGGAAATAATATATACATAAAGGAATGAACAACTTCCGGTCAACGAATTCCATTTCATGGTTGTCCGCCACTGCTATGAAGAAGGTCATCCACGTGCACGGCATTTGACTCTGGCCTAGTCTTGGTTTATTGAGAACGTGTGCTTCACTCAATAACGATAAACTGATATTTAAAAACAGCTGCAGTGCAATTTCCTTCTGTTGACGCAATCACTATTCTAAAAGCTTTTATGCTTTTTTGTGCAGACAAATAAATTTATTTTACAGTCTCCGACCTTTGTGCTTCACATACAAGTGATATAATCCTACCCACAATTAAGTTCAGACATCGGTATGAAGGGGAGCGTTTGAACCAATGTCTAACGCTTCCCCTTCACACCGATGTCTAAATTATTGAATGGAGGATATTCATCCATAAAATGACTGATTTTTCATTAAAAAGACGGACTTTATTTAAAAAAAAGAAAACAAAACGTTGAAAGCACTTTACGTTACAATAATATTGATGATGTATTGGTATGTATTGGTAGCTGTATTGGTTACAGCAGTGGACCCCTCCTTGCCACTCGTTGACCTGGCCCCTTTCAGAAGCAGCTGAGTTATCAAATATTGAATAATAATAAGTCTCACAATTTATGTAGCTGTGTCTTGATTCCCAGCAAAACTTCTGTATACCGTTGTAGTTCTTTTTTTTTTTTTTTCATTACCTGTTTTGTTTTTTAATGCAACCACAGTTGTTACTCAATGGTAGTTTAGTTGATCTTGTCCGCAGTCCTCACTTTTGACAAAAATGCATTGTGTTCTTGCAACATCATGATCATCATAGGTATTCTGCCTTTATTGGCAGGACACTTGCCGCAACTGGGAAGCTTCCACGATCTTCCGCTAACCTCTTCGTCCTCACGTAAGATTTTTCTGTTTTGATATCGTCCATTAATTCTAGTCTCTTTCGTCCCTTCCCTCTCTTTCCTGCCATCATACCCTCTAGGTCTCCCTCATGATACAGTTCCTTCTTAGCAATGTCCCATCCAGTTTTCTTCCTCTTCTTAATAATACCTAAAATTGTTATTTTCTCCCCGCCCGATTCTAACACCCTCTCATTTGTTTTCCGCTCGACCCAGCTAATTTTCTCCATTTTTCTCCACATTTCGAAAATTTACAGTCGTTTTTAATTATTTTTGCGTAATGTTCATATTTTTGCTCCATACAGTACAATACTCCACACGAAACATTTTACGAGTCTTTTTTTCAACTCATTAATCAAAATCCTACAAAATAGTATTTTCTTCCTCCTAAAGACTTTTTTTTTTCGCTTTTCCTATTCTTGTTTTTATTTTACATTCGCATTTCATATCATCACTAATAATACTACCTAGGTATCGAAAACTAATTACCTGTTCTATTTTCTCCTCTCCTACTTCTATCTTTGACACCGACCGCTTCGTTCCAATCACTATGGCTGCTTTTGTCATTCTAACATTTATTTTCATCCCATATTCTTTACAACCCTTCCTCAAGTTTTCTAATGTCTTATTGATTTTATCTTCAGATTCCGCAACAAACGTCATATCATCTGCAACCCGTATACTCCTAATTATTCCACCTCCTACTGAAATGTAGTCTTCGTTAAGTAGGCTCTTTTTCACTCTCTCTTCTAGATATATATTAAATAATGTTGGCGAGAGACAGACTTTCTGTCGAATTCTCCTTCCAGATACACTCTTCTCCGTCACTTCCTTCTCTATTCTAACACTTACTTGTTGGTTCATGTATACGTTTCTTGTGAGCCTTCGATCTTTCATTCCAACCAGTGACGACGCCATAGGGGGAACAAGGGGGCGAGCGCCCCCCTAGTAGCTACTTCTGCCCCCCCTGACTGCCACTTAGACTGCCCCCCCAGACTTCTACAATCTTTAAACATTCTACATGTAGTATTTTATATCAGTATCATAACCAATATTATTGCCAAATTGTAGTCTACTTTCTATGCATTTACTATGTGATAAATTAGTCCTCAAGCTTTCTTCTTTGAGCGTCTAGGTATGTACGCATATTTCTGTTTTCTAATTTAGCGCCTTTTGAGGTAAATTTTAGCTATACTTCTTTCTTATGATTTTTAATTATTGTGTCTAGCGAACAATAGTCGATTTGGTCGACTTGTTTTCTTCTCATTGGATCAACTTCGATTGGAAACAAAAGAAAGGTAAAACCAGTTACGTAACTTGTTTGTATTTATCCAGGTTTGAAGTTTTCAGTTTCATATATTTTTTTTTTTAAGGTCCTATACTTCTTTTTTCTGAAACATTATTTTCGGCTTTCAATATTCAGAGGATGTTCTTATATAACAGCTTAGTTTGCAACTACCAGGGCTTAATGTTTTGAAGGGGATAAAAAGAGTTGTGTTTTCCCTTCCTACAAATGATAATAATAAATTTATGGAATTAAATTGATTCCCAATAAAACGTATTGTCACAGTGCTGATCTTTAGTTAGTAATTGGTTTATACTAGTGCTCCCTTACTTATTTTGTTTCAAAGTACTGACGTGACGTCTACCGTATTGACTAGGAACGCTGAAAAATTCGTAGCCCACCCCAGAAGGGGTGCACGTGGAATGGTGAAGTTTTACTTCTTCTACACTCCCCCGAGAGTCAATATACTACCTTGTACACTGCTCCAGTTTTTGCAGAAAAGTTAAAAATCTGAAGATTTCCTCGCACCGCTGTTCGTAGTACTACCCCTATCAGATCTAAAATGGCGTCCTTTCAAGTGTTATTTAAGTTTGGGAAATAATTACACGTAATAGTTAAACGGAGCTAAATCTGCGGAATAAGAATGATGATCTAGAAATTGAAATCCTAGATTATGCAATGTCAGTTGTGTTCGCAGGGGCTTTATGGACAGGTATATTCTCCTGAAGGAACATAATTCCTTTCTTTTCACTTTCCGCAGCGTTGAACTTTGAATTTTTCTTTCAGTTTTGTAAGTAATGTAGAGATTCTGAATTAAATATCTGACCGTTGCGGAGGTAGTCTATGAGTACCACTCCATATTTATCCCAGAAGAATGTTGCAAAAAGTTTCTCAACCTTCTTCTGTGTTTTGAACTTCTTGGGGCGATGGAGAAATGAGTGCTACTACTCCATTGACTGTTATTTCGACGCTTCTACTCAGGATCATAGTGGTACAGCCATATTTCATCTATGGTTACTATTGGTGAGCGAAATTGATCAGCATTACGGTCAAATTGGAAGAAGATTTTTCTTAATGCCGTCATTCTTTTATTCTCCTGACAGATTTTTTGGGAACCCATTATGTCGAGAGCTTGAGCATACCCAAGTCATTATGGATTATGCTACCGACGAGTTCCAAAGAAATGCTCAGAATCTCTTACACAAGTTTTGCTGAGAAGGTAAAAACTAAGAAAGCGGGGGTGCAGCCAGACCTCAGACTATAATAAGTATATCGTGAGTTTACTATACACTTTAAAAACTATATAAATAATAGCTTAAATTATTTTTGTCACTCAAAAACTGGGGTGGCCTAGGCCCTCCGGCCAAATGCTATATCCACCACTGGCTGAAATGCTGCAATTTTCAAGAATAATGTCACAAATAGCATCCATGATTTCGGGAAGAGTCATTGCTTTGAATCATCCTGGATGTAAAGCATAATTTGTTGAGAAATCGCCATGTTTATACTAAGCCACTTCCTTCTCCACCACTGTATATAACGGAGGAGAGTCCCGTGGTGTTTCACTGATTTCCTAATTAATTTACTTCGATGACTTTCTTTGGTGGAACAAAAATGTTATAATAGTTAGGATCTGGATGTTCGTGAAATTATCTGTTTGGGCACACATAATCACTTCAGATAAACAATTAGAATTTCATTATTAATATGAAAATTTGTATTTGTACATACAGAGATATGTTTTTCTAAACTACGGTTTTATTTTTCTACCTACCTACACTCCTTCTGGATTTGACTACCCTACGACATTTTCAGCAGCTCCTTGTAAATTCTCTCTCTCTCTCTCTCTCTCTCTCTCTCTATATATATATATATATATATATATATATATATATATATATAGCAAGAGAGAGAGAGAAGATATAGTACTAGACGAATGTGTTACTTGTGGCATACGCGAAAGTAATTCAGTTTATGTTTAGGCTTCAAAAGTTTCATTGAAAAATATTTCATGTGTAGACGTTACTAATTTGTTAGTTACAAATTTTACTTGAAATAAGTTTAATTTATAATCATGTAGGTCTAATATGAAAACAGCGACGAAATTATACAACGTAATGTAAAATAAGTCAAACGTAATAAATATGTCATTTTTGGTATGGCAAATAGCCGCCCCCCTGAAAATGTATCTGCCCCTCCTTTGCCCCCCTAAGAACTTAAAGCTGGCGTCGTCACTGATTCCAACCCAACTTTCTTTAGAACTTCCAACAACAATATTGCTAATTCATGCGGTCAGCCTGCAGCCTGCTGTATGTAAAGCTTAATATACTTCTACCGTGAGATACTACCCGCACCTATCCTTTCCTCGTTTGACTATTTATCTTTGAATTTTCAGCGAAGAGATTTCTTCTTCGTTTTTCAACTTTTCTGTATTCACATCGTGTTACTTATTTTTCTTCTGCCTACATTTCTCAGTTAATTATCCACTTCGGCCAGCACAGTATTTTGATATGAGAAAATGTTATTCCCGGGAAGGATCTTCGCGTTCTTCCAGCTTGCCGATATCAGCCCTGGATCATAACATAGTCAGTCTGATATCTTCGGCCGTCTATTGGGGGATTTCTATGTATATCTTCTTCTTTTCTGCTGATTGGACCACTCGTAAAATTCTTCACAAGTCATGTATTTAAAATTTATTTTACCCTTTGAGTGGCATTAATTATAAGTTATTTAATTATTTTCTCCTACTGAGTGTTCACTAGACTAAGCACTTTCGGTTACTGCATTATGGCTTGGAATTGCAAATGAAATTCACAGATTTTAAGAAGTTAATTTAATATTTCAATGTTGCTGTTATTTCTGAACAATTCGCACTACTGTTCGTCAAGAATGAAATTTTCACTTACTGTATGAATGAATTCTTCCTCAGATACATACAATATAAACTGTGATCGAAGCACTACAGCTAGAGTTACTACCTGTCCCGAATTTTAAGAAAATTTTCAGTTTCCCGAATCACGCCTAAAAGGGATGCGTTATATGGCGCAACGCCGAAACATCCAAAGCACTTTTGAGACCGTTGTAAATTTAGTTCCACGATTTTTATGTATAACTGCTGAGATGTCAATATGGTTCTGTTGCTAAACTTTTTTGAGTTGACAACAGTGAAATCAACGTCAATGATGTTATTCCTTGTTTGTACCAGTTCAATGGTTCATTACTTCTTTTCAAATGTTGGGAGTAGTGAAACTGAAATCACCGTCAATGATGGAATTGGAATCGATTCAGCGTTCCATGAATAGCTTCCATGTCCTTCGTTTAACCCTCTATTCAAACTGGAAGTGATGAAGTTAACCACTTCCAGTTTGAACGTTGATCGCCAAGGAGGAAAAATGGTAAGAGATAACGAGAAGCGGTCTTTTGGAATCGATTCAGCGTTCCATGAATAGCTTCCATTTTCTTTGTCAACCCTCTATTCAAACTGAAAATGTTCCAAGTTAATCATTTCCAGTTCGAACGTTGATCGCAAAGGAGAACAAATGGTAAGAGATAACGAGAAGCTGTCTTTTGAAATCGATTCAGCGTTCCATGAATAGCTTCCATATCCTTCGTTTAACCTTCTATTCAAACTGGAAGTGATTAAGTTAACCACTTCCAGTTTGAACGTTGATCGCCAAGGAGGAAAAATGGTAAGAGATAACGAGAAGCGGTCTTTTGGAATCGATTCAGCGTTCCATGAATAGCTTCCATTTTCTTTGTCAACCCTCTATTCAAACTGAAAATGTTCCAAGTTAATCATTTCCAGTTCGAACGTTGATCGCAAAGGAGAACAAATGGTAAGAGATAACGAGAAGCTGTCTTTTGAAATCGATTCAGCGTTCCATGAATAGGTTCCATTTCCTCCGTTAACCCTATATTCAAAATGGAAATGGTAAAAGTTAACCATTTTCAGTTTGAACATTGGTCGACATAGAAAGAATACGATAATAAATTAGCGACAAGCAGCTTTTTTTTTTTTTTTTTTTTGGAATCAATTCAGCGTCTGTACATTTACTCACATATACTGTAGCTACTAAAACTAAGAGTATTAGAAATGTATTGCTCCTTCCGCTTTTAATAATATTAAAATATCCATATAGCAGAAACAGTAAGCTATATATACGTAGTAGGGGCTTTTGATATCAGTTTAGTATCGGAGGAACAACATCTACCTTTGATCTTCTTCTTCTTCTATCGCAACTAGAAGTTATAGATACACTACTTCGAGTTTCAGAATTGAAGTTGCATAGTTCGGACGTTTACCATAGTTTCACACTGTAAAACGAAACTCACTTGTATATACTGTTTATGCCTAATTCGTCCAGCAAACAATTTTCTGGTATTTTTTAACACTAAGAATGTATTTATATGAGGTTATCTGAAGTTTATTAGATCATATTTGTTATCAAAATTAAATCTTATATAGCTAAGATAATTGTGTGGCAAGATTTTTTATTAATAGCCACTGGAATATTTACTAAGATTATATCTTAGTTGTTCACAGAAGAGAGTAAATACGATTATAGGCTGTCCACACCCTTTGCTAAGTTTTGCAGTTACTTAATACTGTTTGCTTAGTGTTATCTCACAGTTTATTAACGTTTGCAAACACAATATTTTAGATAGTCTTTGCACTACTGTGTGCATCTCAGACACATTCTTCGCGGAGGAAGAGGTAAGAATTTTCTTTTTTTAAAAAAGCATCAATACTAGTAAAATAAGCACTACAAATTGTGAATCACACAATGTCATTTTTTGTTAATAACAAATATAAAAAGAAGAAAATAGTAAATTCTCAATATCTACAAATATTCTATATCAGATATGTGATAGCAAGAAGATGAAAAAATAAACAGAATTATTCACCTACTCTTATTATTAGTTTTCGTTTCTCAATTCATTTTTTTGTAAATACTAGTAAATAAATAAATAAATAAAATAAAATCACGTGAATAGTATATATCATACGCGATCCACGAAACTCATCTGATTTTGACAAAACTTAATATGATGGTAAATGTTCGCGAGCTTAGTATGCAACGTGAAATATTATGGTATGTGCAAGTCTTTGGTTCCCGGTGTGGGCCATAAGGGTTAGGATTTGAACTTGGTCAAATTTTCGAGAAAAAAAAGTATTTGTAAGCCGTATTTAGAATAAAAGTACGTGGAACAAACATGTTATTTAGAATAAAAGTACGTGGAACAAACATGTTATTTAGAACAAAATATGTAGAACAAACTGTTATTTAGAATAAAAATAAATGGAACAAATGTACATGAAACAAACATATATGGAACAAAAATACATCGAACAAACATATTATTTAGAACAAAAATGCATGAAACAAATATGCTATTTAGAACAAAAATACATGGAACAAACTGCTATTTAGAACAAAAATACACGGAAGAAACATATTATATATAGAACAAACATGTAATTTACAATAAAAATATATGGAACAAACATACATGTTACAAAAATACATGAAACAAACATGATATTTACAACAAAAATACATGGGAACAAACGTACCTGAAACAAACATACATGAAATAAAAGTACATAGAACGAACATGTTAACAAAAATACATGGAAGAAACATGCTATTTAGAACAAAAGTACATTGAACAAGCTTACATGGAACAAAACTACATACAACAAAAACGCATGAAACAAACGTTAATGTGAATGTGTTGCAGAATTTAAAGATCACGAAGTACTTAATAATGAGTTAAAATCAATTTTGTCACAGACTGCACAAGCCAACGCCTCCAGAGACAGCAACAATATTCAGTAGTATAGAGAGTCATTGCTTTATAGAAACTTATAGTTTTACACTATTATAATTTATATTATTACTAGCAAATGCCTCCCCCCACCCCTACGTGTTACTATGGAGCGATATTTTTTTGTTCTTCCTTCTGCACCTTTCATATAGAATTCGTCTGAACCCAAAAGTCTCTCTCAGAATTTGAACGTCTCATAGTATTTGGGCATCTTAGGAAAGCGCTCTCACTTCCTTTTTCTTCCTTTCTAGGTCAAACATCTAAAAACACTTAAACACGTTGTGGAGTTACGCTGGCGAAATATTAACCCCTTCCACACGAGGCGGCCCTAATTGACTGCTCTTGAATCAAATACCAGATTTTAAACATCAACAGAACAAACATTTTTAATGTAAATTTACCTCATCTTTTATATAGTTAGTATAATAAATATGGCAACCTGTGATATAAAGATGTTCATTAATACCTGGTATTCTGAGAGAGACTCGGCTCACAAGCAAAAACAAGACTGGATTCTTAGAGAACTCGTGACGTATGCAGGTATGTCATTGATATTAGCTAGCACAAGCATAATGACGTATGCACGAACGTCACTGATATTAGATGGTGCAAGCATCATGAGGTACGCACGCACGTCACTGGTATTAGTTGGCGCAAGCATCATGAGTACGCACGTACGTCACTGGTACGGAAGGGGTTAATGACGTACACAGGTATTACTGATATTAGATGGTGCAAGCATCATGATGTACGCACGTACGTCACTGGTATTAGTTGGCGCAAGCATCATGAGTACGCACGCACGTCACTGGTACGGAAGGGGTTAATGACGTACACAGGTATTACTGATATTAGATGGTGCAAGCATCATGATGTACGCACGTACGTCACTGGTATTAGTTGGCGCAAGCATCATGAGTACGCACGCACGTCACTGGTACGGAAGGGGTTAATGACGTACACAGGTATTACTGATATTAGATGGTGCAAGCATCATGATGTACGCACGTACGTCACTGGTATTAGTTGGCGCAAGCATCATGAGTACGCACGCACGTCACTGGTACGGAAGGGGTTAATGACGTACACAGGTATTACTGATATTAGATGGTGCAAGCATCATGAGGTACGCACGTACGTCACTGGTATTAGTTGGCGCAAGCATCATGAGTACGCACGCACGTCACTGGTACGGAAGGGGTTAATGACGTACACAGGTATTACTGATATTAGATGGTGCAAGCATCATGAGGTACGCACGTACGTCACTGGTATTAGTTGGCGCAAGCATCATGAGTACGCACGTACGTCACTGGTACGGAAGGGGTTAATGACGTACACAGGTATTACTGATATTAGATGGTGCAAGCATCATGATGTACGCACGTACGTCACTGGTATTAGTTGGCGCAAGCATCATGAGTACGCACGCACGTCACTGGTACGGAAGGGGTTAATTTATTATTTTTTTTCGTATATCATAGTGCACTACCTATTATTATATACTAATTTGCTTCCACGCTAATGCTACTGGTAAAAACAAAAACAAAAAAGTGTCCGTGGTTGGATAAATTTCTATTTACGCTTTTAATGCTAATTTAGGAACGCTGAATCTAATGGAACTATCGTATTATTAAACCTATCTATGAATAGGGTCAAAAGAAAAATGACCTCAACTTTTTTGAAATTAATAGGTCTATATTTATTAACGTCAATTATCCGCTTCGCTGGATTAAAATTTTAAAAAATTGGTAATATAATCCATAGTCAATCACTTTTTACTAGGCTATTACTGAAGCGCTCTTTGATATCGGTCATTTCCGATCAGTTTTATATATATATATCTTCTCCTCCCCTTCCCCAAGTTACAGGGTGGAATTTGGATTTAAACGGCATTGGAAGTGTCACTGTTCTTCCAAGCGACCCCAAAAACTATAAATTCGGCACTAATATCGGTCATTTTCGATCATTTTCATGTATCTTCCCCTCCCCCTCCGTTACATTGCACCGTTAAAGTGAAATGATAGAAAGTATTCCAGGCCCGAATCTCATCTATGTTGAAAATTTGGTCGAGATCGGTTGGTTGGTTCAAGACTCATTAACCCACAAATATAGTCATTTTCATATAGATTTATATCCCAAATTTGAGGTCTTTATCGTCACCTCATGAACTATTGTGTTTAGATACAGTTTCATTGGATTCAACATCTGCAAATTAGTATAAAAGCCCAATTAGAATTTTATCCAAACGTGGACACCTTTTCCACCAGTGGTTCTTTGAAGTTGTACATAATTCTTCATGCACCTCAACAAACATCTAACTTGCTGCTCTCGTACAAACATATTGCATCTATGCGAATTTACTTGATTGTACTACAGAACTGTTCTGCAAACAAAGCACTCTTACAATTAGAAGTAATGGAACAAAAGTTCTTTACTTTCTCGTCTAATTTTCTTTTTTCTTTTTTAAAAAACATATGCCTCCCTTTTACTTCCGATGGCAGGTGGTTGTTAGCCTTGACTGATAGAATTCCCCATTTCTTTTTTCCTAAGGTCAATGGTCGCCTCAACCGTTTAATGGAATGAATATCATGTAATGAGAGATCCTCGTACAGCTTATGCTTGCTGTGCTATAATTTGTTATTTGAATTTCGCCCTCCTTGCTATTCTTTTACATAAAGAAACTTGTCATCAAAGTAGACTAAGAACAAAAGAAAAGGAAAAATTAGAAGTAATTAATTATCCTATGATTTCATTAAAAAAAATGCAAGTAAATTAGAGATAAAACATTGTTGAGCTTAAATCAACGACCTTACGCGGTCACTCCTGCACTTCATTGGATCTACTAACCATGAAACCGTTTTTGTATTATTTTGACCCCCATCGCTACGAAAAGAGAAATACCATCAGATTTTAGATTGTCTTCTGAAAGTACTCTGAGCTATCACGAACCAGTGTGAAAAGTTTCGTTAACATCAAATTAAATAATGAGCACAATGTATATATGTTCAAGGATAAGGAACATTTTTTCGCTTTCAAATATTATATCCCAGGTGGAAACACTGCTTTCTGGTGTGTAAGAGAATATGACACACACCGAATACATTTGTTTATCCTAACAAAACAAATAGTGACCAAAACTTAAAAACACACTGTATTTTAAAATATATTATGTGTTACAGTTTCGGATATCTACCATATCCTTCATCAGACACTATATGCACACACTATAGAACAAAAAATGAAGATACAGAAATATATATATAGTCATCCTTATGAAAAAGTCTAAATTCTATTGGCTGAAGTCTTCAGTCAATCCCGTAGGTCTCCGTGTCCATTTTTCAACCAATCACGTGCCGCTATTTTCGGTCCTTGTAAGGGACTTTTTCAATTTCATTTTCCTGTCTATACTATCCAAAATTCTCTGCTATGATTCACTAATATGTAAGCCCCCTGACCAGTTCATCAGCTTATCTCTTCCTATCTTGTTTATCCAATCTGCTTCTTTCCACTTCCTTGTTATCATTCTCTTCCCTATCTGCAATACTTCCGTCTTAGCCCAGTTAATTTCGTGATTAGTCTCCTTAATATGTTTGTATACCGCATTGGTATCTTTCTTCCTCCTCACGCCATCTTTATGTTGTTTTATCATTTCTTTCATAGTCTTCCCCGTCTCTCCTACATATGACATCTCACAGTCCCCACACCATATCCTGTGGATGACTCCTTCTTCCTATTTGTCAATCTTCTTGGTGCCTTTTCTATTCTTTTTTATTATTATTATTCATCTAGGTTTTCTCCTTTCTAATTTTATCCTGTTTAGTTATGTAATCCCGCGTTTTCCAATGTCACGTGGGTTGCGTACAGACAAGGTTTTCTGGAGTGTTAAATCTGTAAATTTTTTCCAGCAGAAAAATCCGCATAAACTCTGAACCACATCTGACCCCCGCCAAACCGAAAATTGGAAAAGCTGCTTAGTACACAATTAGATCTGTGTACAAGATTTGGTGACTCTACGTGACTTCTTTGTATACGAAACTGACACACAAACATTTTATTACTATTAAAGATGTGCTTTCAAAATACTGAACAGAATATGCGTTCCCGCAGAAAAATTAAGTCTGAATACCCCTTTTATTATATCACGCAATTGTGATGGGAAAACATCCCGTATTACTCAAACAGAAAAATGCATTTTTTCGAAGAAATATGAACTCTACATTTTAATTAAACTGATTATGAACTTTTTATAAACGTATACTACATCTTGTGTGCAGAAACAACCATACTGTACCAGCAACCTAACATTTAGCAACAAATTAACTGGGAAAAACTTTAAAATATTGAAAATATTGTGATTTCTTAGTGTCTCTAAATATACTGAAATGACTAGTGTAAGCTCGTTCAAATACCTCTGTCCCACATTGCTATGTATGTTAACATTAAAAAGCACAAGTTAACCCCCTTTTTTACATCTTTCTTTTGTTTAACGCTCAGGATATCATTATTACAATTGCATGGAACACTTTGAATCAGAATCCGGTGAATTCTTTAAATATATCCAGTTTTAATTGTGGGCAGGGGTAAAAATGGATCTGAAAAGGTAGTGGACGCATGACGTCACACCGTTCCCCCGTGCCTATCTTTGCCTATTTTATTTTTTTAGGAACTGGAGGGACGCCATAGATAATTTATGGAAGTAGGGTAATGGCATTCCTCCACGTTTCCTCTCATTTTTGCCCCTGATTGTAGGATAATTCTCAAATCATTTATTGAAAAGGGCTGGAAAACGTAAAAGAGAGTGCCCACTGCTCCTCAAAAAAAAAAAAAAAAAAAAAAAAAAAAAACTTCCAGTGCTCTGTCCTGTCAACAATCTAGCACCCAGATCTCCGTGCAGAAAGCACTACCCCGTAAAGAACTTCCAGTACTCTGTCTTGGCCTCCTACAGTCTCTCCCACATCCCCATCCAGGAAGTACTACCCTGCAAAGATCCTCCAGAACTGTGTAATGGGCTTCCACAATCTAGCTTCCAGATAATCATGCAGGAATCGCTGCATCGCAAAGAACTTCCGGTACCCCTCCCAATCTCTCACCCAGGTCTCAGTGCAGAAAGCGCTGCCCCGCAGAAAATGTCAAGTCCTCTGTCCCGGGCTCCCACAATCCAAGTTGCAGGTTCCAGTGCGGGAATCACTGCTCCGCAAAGAACTTTCATTTCTCTGTCCTGGGCTGCCACTAGCTCCCAGGTCCCCGTCCAGGAAGACATGTCACGCAGAACACATTGAGTACTCTCTCCTGGACTCCCGCAATCTACAAGGATTTCGCCGCAGCCACTCTACAAGGATTATTCAAAATATAAAGTTGTTAATTCTGGCTTCTAGAAATCGAGAGGAGCTATTTTTCAGGAGTTTGAAGAAAAAATATAAATAAAAGGCGACTAATAGCGTCAACTTAACAAGCTTGAGAAGAAATCTAGATTCTTGTAATTCGTGGAATTTCGGATTTTCGCATAAAGGTGCATTGCATAATCAACGGAAATTGGTTCTGAACTGTGAAGTGGGTTAGAACCGGAGTTCAGCGGTCATGAGATGAGTTCCTAGAAGTACTGCATACAATTTATTAAGATTTATTAAGATGAAAATTAATTATTAATTAATTTATTAAAATGAAACTATCATGCTTTTGCACCCTAGCCTTTGTTGGAAAGCTCTAAATTAAAGCCACTGACAACTTCAAAATTGTACTCACAATATTCTGGTTGGAATTCTTGAACAGCAAAAATTTACTGGATACACTCCTTTACTGAGGGATAGTAGGTAAGTAACCGTAACCGGTAGCTCCGGAGATCGTACCCTATCCTCGGTCAGTCGTTCTATTTGAGATTTTACTCAGTTTCGCAGGCCTAGAGTTGCCAAATTTATTTCCAAAGGGGAAGGAAGTTCTTCATAAATTAAAAAGAGAAAACATGAAGAAAAATATCATAGTCCAGTTAGCTGCAACTGACGGTGAGTATAATTTATGAAGAACCATTTTTTACATTTATTTTTATTTATGCTGAGAATCCATCATATCAAAAGGACTAGCAAGAGAAGAACAATCAGCTGCTGTGCTGTGTAGGTGATAGGGTGAACAGAGTATCTGTTTCTTTTGTTTCTAAATTCTTCAGTCTAAGATCTCATCCATGAGAATTCTGAAAGAACTATCAAAATAAATATATGTTACGGAATTCAAATAATACTCATAGAAGTCATGGAGGAACATGGAAAAGTATTAAGGGTTTTCACTACAGCGAAATTAAACTACCGCTAATTTTATTTTTTTTATTATTTATTTATTTATTTTTGTAATATCTTCGAAACAAATAAAAATATTCGAAAAGCAGAAACGTAGTGAACTAGACAATACGATTTTGTATGTGACACCGTTATCAAACTCATCTATCTGCTTTCGATTTGCAACTGTTGATAGATTTACCATCTTTTGCTAGTTCTGTAAATAGCGGCATACCAAAAACAGATAGGTGAATTGTGGTAAAGGTATCACATGCAAAACGTATCACATGCAAATCGTATTGACTAGTTCACTACGTTTCTGCTTTTCGAATTAGATATTACCAAAAAAAAAAAAAAAACTCTCAAATTAGCGGCAGTTTAATTTCGCTGTAGTGAAAACCTTTAAGGTAACAGAACGATTGCTTTACAAGAAGAAAAAGTAAGAATACTGGAATAATTACAATTTGGCAACTCTCTTCCAGGCGAATGATGAGGTCAATGATCATTTCAGGCTATGGCCCAGAAAGAGAAATTCCTTCTGGAGCAATGAAATTTCCCTCAGCACTGTATGTCCGTTCACGTTCAATGTCGGTTACTTTACTTTCTTTCACAGTCCACGTGTGTAGTGAAAGTACTCCCCCACCACCGGAACGAAACCTTCCGAAATCACCACCAGTAATCGTTTCTCGAAACCGAACATGTTTTAGCAGGGATATCCACATTTTTTTTTTTCAATGGGGGACAAGCACAGTCGCCCACGCACACACACACACACTTTGTTGCACGCGCATACACACAATGCATAATATTATACCACAATTATTTAAGTACATATCCTTATTATTGTCGCGCCGGTCTACTAATCGTCCTCCAATCACGTCGCACTATTGTCTAAAACAGTAGAGAGAGCGCTTGTCATTGGCTACTGATTACTGCATGTCCATGAAAGCGTTCGGTGGTTGCCTTGTCACCTCAATAAATAAAACCTGTACAACTGGGGAGGTTCAGGAGTATGCGCTAAATTGCAACACGGCTTTCAGATCAGCGAGGATAAACAAGTGGACAGGCCGGGAGTAATAGGGATGGAACTACAACTACAGTATAAACTATAGTATTGTAGTATTTAATACACAAATACAAATATATTGAGTGTTATAGTATGAGAGAACATATCAATATGCTTTGACATGTGTTTCCAACACCCTTCGAAAATCCACAGAAAGGAAGCAAGAATCATTAAAATAAATATGTATTACCTATATCTGATATTTTACGGAATTTTTTGGAAGTTAATTCGTATCTTCATTTTTTTTTTTTTAATTCACGTACTACCAGTAAATGGTAAAATTCACTTATTTATTGGTTGATTTGAAATTTAACATCCCTATCCAGCACCGAGGCTATACAGGACTAAACTTCCAGGTCAATCAGTGGTCTGTGTAATCTGAAGTACGTATGTTCCCATTGAGTCTTGGGTCTCGTGTTCGGAATGTATATTAACCATATAGCTCAAGACAACATTATCTATATATATAAAAGAGAACGTACAAATCCTTTGTTAGCTCATCACGCTAATACGGCTGAACCAATTTCTTTCATTTTTGGGGGGTTATTAAGATTTGGACCCTAGATGGTTTTTATCATATCACTTTAATTTTCAATTACCAGTGTCTTGAGATAATTGACCATTCAAGTGTCCATAACGTACAAATCCTTTGTTAGCTCATCATAGCTAAAACTAACCGTATTTATATGCAACCCACATGACCGTGTCACTCGGCGGGTTAACATAAATGACAGGCGATATAATGTTAACATTTACTCCAATCTTCTATGGTTTTTATCATATCACTTGAAAGCGAAAAAGTAAAAATTATCTAAGTAACAAAGTTTATTGCGTTCCAGGGTGACCGCAGCGAAGCGGGGTGAACGTTGCTAGTAACGCATAAGATAAATTCTACCAGTTCGTGATAGAATTCGTGTTATGTGTTGTCTTCGTTTTCATGAAGATCGAACACGGTATCTTTATATTCTTCGCTTGATCGGTTTCAAAAATAGAAAAGGAGTTTTGGAATATGTCCAAGTAGATCTACTTTCACTTTTTCTTCTGAAAAGACATACAATACAACCAGGCTTGTCCTTTTCTCAACAACGGTCAGTAGAAAAACACTTGCAAAGTACAAAGGACGTTCAAAAAGTTTTGCACAATGGACCATAACTTTTTTTGATAGTTGCACTAGGACCATGAAATTTTGTGTGCGTGTACTTGCGTCCTTTATGTCCATACGTATGTTACTCAATATATCCTCTGTTCGCTGTGACACAGTTAGCTCGCCGTTTTTTCCATGCCGTAGATGGACTTGGTAAAAAACCCGGACGCTGATTATTACACCACTTTCATACGCATAATGAGTTCTTAGTTACTGCCTGCTGTGAAGGTGGGCCTTATGACCAAACAGAAGGAAATCGAACGGGATCAGTCGGGTTATAAGGGGATTGAAGAACCACCAGTCGCTTCAACAAACTGTTGTGTGGTTACACATTTGTCAATGTGGTTTTTATTAACCCTTAAGAGATCCGGGGTTTTTTGGCTATTTTTTAGACTTTCAGTCAAGCAGCTACTGCATCGTCACTATTTATCCTAGGATCATGGTTTATACCTCATTCTCTTCAGAATGGAGCTGGCTTTCAAATGGTACCACGTGCATGCGCATACCATATACCAGGAGCGGGAAAAATGATGTCAAAGGGATAATTTCGGAGGAAAAATTTTATTTCTCGCACTTTGGGCCCCCCCTGGAGCGACCCTGTGTGAACGTAGCCACCTAAAAAAATCTGATAAATAGTACTTGGTATACTGAATGTTTGTGCCAAATTTCAAGTTTCTATCTTGAATACCAAGGGCGGGAGAAATTTTATCAAGAATTCCCACCATGCCCCAAATTACCGTAAAACACCATGATCTCAGGTAAAAGATTTCCTGACACATCCCTAATTACCCTATTGTCATGTTTCGCCCATCATTCTCTTCAGAATAGAACTGCCTTTCAGGCGGTATGACTCACGTGTCTCCATCATGTATCTAAGGCGGGAAAATGAGGAAAAACGGGATTTTTGGGTCTAAATATCCTTTTTTCAACTTTTAGGCACCCTGGACCCCCCTCTTTTAACGCAGAGTTCTCAAAAAATCTGGTAAATACTACTCGGTGGGCTGAATGTTTATGCACAATTCCAATTTTCCAGGTGCAAAAGTAAGCCCGCCAAAAAAAAAAATATACCGACAATGTCCCATATTCCCGTATACAGAGGGAAATTTTTAAACGTTCCCTGAGACATCCCTAATTACCCTAGGGTCATGTTTCTCCCATCCTTCTCTTCAGAATAGAACGGCCTTTCAGGCGGTACCATTCACTTGTCCCGATTATGTATCTAAGGCGGGAAAATCCCGTGAAAGGGATTTTTGGTTAAAAAATTGCCTTTTTCAACGTTTAGCCCCTCTGTACCCCCCTGTTTTAACGCAGAAATCTGAAAAAAAAATCTGGTAAATACTACCCGGTGGACTGAATGTTTGTGCAAAAATAAGCCAGCACAAAAATAGTACCGAAAATGTCCAAAATTCCCCTATACAGAAGTATATTTAGATAAAAATTCCCTGACACTTCCCTAATTACCCTAGGGCCATGTGTCGCACATCATTCTCTTCAGAATAGACCTGCCTTTCAGGCGGTACCATTCACTTGTCCCCATCATGTATCTAAGACGGGAAAATGAGAAAAACGGGATTTTTGGGTAAAAATATCCCTTTTTTCAGCTTTTTGACCCTCTGGATTCCCCCCTGTTTTAACGCAGAAATCTGAAAAAAAAAATCTGATACATACTACTCGGTGGACTGCATGTTTGTGCAAAATTTCAATCTTCTATATGCAAAAATAAGCCCGCCAAAAATAGTTTACATAAACCCCCCAAAAAGTATTACACGAAAATATAAATTTTAGACTTATGACGTCATCACCTCCTATGTCTCGACACAGAAAGGTGTGAAACCATCCGTAATGTCTTCTGCAATGCTCTGGACTTGAAAAACAAAAAAACCCGGACGAAAAAGCTCAAATAGGAGAGTTATAACGCAATGTACAATGAAACACCCCGTATGGTACAAATTGTACCATGGGATCCCCAAAGGGATAACGTTGTTCACTGCAGTTGATAGTTTGCTGTACCATGTTGGACCAGCAGATCGAAATCACCACTATGGAATCTTTGTATCCATTATTGGGTTGGGTGTTTCTGCGATTCATTGTCTCATCCCCATTTACACGAAGTAATTTGTGTCGAATAAATGTGGCTGAGTAATTGCCCGTCTTGTACATGAATTTAGGCCTAATGGCCGACCGTTGGCGGGTGTGTCTGTCTACTTCCTTCTCCATTATGGGCGTATCTATAAACAGAAGAAGAATATTTGTTATACAGGTGAAAGGGACTGTATCAGGAAAAATTTGAAATTGACTTGTAAGGAATTTTATATATTTATTAAGAGTGAAAAATGACCTCTTAAAGGAATTTCCTCTAATTGAAGTATAACTTTAAAGAATAAATTTCATTTTCCAAGTCCAAAATTGTCACGTAAAGATTAAAATACTTTTCTTCATTTGTTTCGATGATTTTAAAGAAGTGACAGTTACTGATAAATACAATAAAATGATCAATGCCGATTTCAGTTTCTTATTTATAGCACGATGTATCCATTAAGATTATTAGTGAATGCACAAAGGATTATGCAGAATACAGGTGCTAATGTACTTTTGTTCACAATAGTACATTTTCTTGCCATGGATGGGTACGAACCACGGGCGTCATTTCAGACTTCGCTTAAAGGGGGGCAAGTGCACCACCGACATAAGACTTCCACGTTTTGTACTAGTATATTAGTGGACAATCAATTAAAGTATACGTATTCCTCAAAGTATTCGGAGGGAGGGGGAGTAATTGCACCTCCTGCTTTCCCTGGTCCGAACAGATATACTTCACACTTAGACCTATATCATAGGGAATTTTGGTGGGGGTGCCGTTTTTTTATTTTCCAGAGTTGGCAACCCTACACTAGGATCATGAAATTTTGTGCACCTGTACTTGTGTCCTTTTTGCTAAAACAGATGAATAAAATATGTTAATATTTGACAGATGGTGAAAGATTTTTGATTTTTGGATTTACAGAATGAAAGTTACTTTTTAAATCTATACTTTGAACTAGATACATATTTGAAAAACCGGTCATAAAGGGGTTTGTAAGAAGTTTGACCGGTTACCGGCTTTAATGAAAATAATAGCAATATATCCGGCCAGGCCGGTGAAAAACCAGCCAGTTGGCAACCCTATCCTAATGCAACTATTTTAAAAAGTTGTGGCGAATTGTGCAAAACTTTTTGAACGTCCTTTGTATATGGCTCAAGCGTCACTAACAACATAGCTAGACAATGCATTCCAAGAAGTTTTGCGGAGTTAACGAAAATGACTGGCAAAGTTAAAACATCCGTTCAGCACAGACACAAATTCTGGCGTCTAGACTTAGAATAATGAGATGTTGACAACACAGCAGAATTTGTAGTATATATCAAGTTACACGTTATCCATATTCTGTGTTTGAAAGAAGATATGACTTTTATGCATAAACATTATCTTAACTTCAAATCATTAATGCAAAGTACAAACGGGGTTTAGAACCCACATTTCATACTCGTCGACAAAGTAAACACTAACTACACAAATGTTCTTTTATTATTTAAAAAAAAAAAAAAAAACAATAGTATGCCCGTAATCAGTATTTCATATAGTTGGTATTTATTTTATTGCTTTTTATTGCCTTAGGATATAGTACTATTTGCTTATGCTTTATTTGTCTTGTTCTATGCCCTTTTTTGTTTTCTTGTTATTACTGCACAATCTGCTAATTATTTCCCGTACTCATGTACGTGTTCAAATGCTATAGCTACTACTGAAGGCGAAAAGAGACACATTCTGCACATGACAAAAGTTTTAGATACGAGGAAAAGGAAAGAAAGGTGTAATACAAGGGTGAGGTTAAATTTACATTAAAGTTACACCACCCTAGCTTGGCGTAATGTCACATGGTATTTAGTTCACTTTGCACACACAACTTTATTGATTAAAAAAAAAAAAGTGATTTAATTATGTTACGAAACATAGCTGAGCGAGTGAAGGGGGTAAGAAGCCCAGTAGGGCTCGTTTTGTTCCACTTTGACCCCATGATAAAACCACGTGACATTACGTCACGCTTGGTTGGTGCAACTTCAATGTAAATCTAACCTCACCCGTGATACAAAATGTTATGTTCAAAAGTTAATTACTAGAATTTGTTTTTGATATAAACAGGAGTTCGGCGGTGGCAGTGACAGTGATAACATCGTTTAGTGCGGTGATGCAAAGAGGAAGGGAAAATATTTCACACTTCACATTCTATTTACATACTCTCATTTCTTAACAATTATAGGCCTACATACGCATATCCACAAATACAGAATTCTACTCTAATTTCATTAATTTTTCACTTTTTCCCAATTTTTCTACCCCGACCATCTGGGTAATTGGCCCTCTTTTACTGCTGTAATTCCTTTCCGGATTTTGACATTTATACACACTCAATTATGCAAATGTTCAGTTTTCTCGATTTTGACCTTATTTATATCCAAATCTGACCTACTTGCATAACTTTTCTACTTTCTATCAATTACTAAATTTCATAATTCAAGCAATACGATACAATGGTTGGTCAATAAAAGCAAATGGCGGCGTCCGCCATTTGTAATATTTTTACAATTTATCAAATACATAACTCAATTTCTCAAATACATAATTAAATTTTTACACACTTTTAGCACTTCTAGCGTGGTGCACCGTATTGAACACTGATAATGGTGATGAAGATAAGATAAGGTATGAATAATTGTGCAATCTCAGACAGAATCAAAATTTATTTTGATGGAAGATTTATTTGTATAGGCCCTAATTTAAAGATATTTCTTATCTATATTTTAAGTATAACTGTTGAATTCCTAGCCCTCTTTGCTAGTCTAGTGAATAGTGCATAGTGCATGTGGTTCTGGGTTGGATTCCCGATGGGAAAGCACAAAAAAATAATTTCATAATCGTTCCCTTTAATTAATGATCCGTTTCTTTTAGCCTGAAGGGCATAAGTGTGCGACGTTAAATTAAAAAAAAATATATTGTTTAAAATGTAGCTGTGAAAATCTTCAATAATAAAGAATATGGAGCAAGGTTGACAAAGGATTTATTAATAACTCATCTTTCAATGAGACCCTGATACATATGTAACTATGGAATACACAATTAATAATCAAATTCCAACTAAATTCATGTAATTTATAGTTTGATTTTCATGTCCGCATAAATGTTGGCGTCTACATATGAATACATTACGCAATTATCAAGATAGGAGTTCTGCATAACATTGCAAGAAAGAGATTATGGCGTTCATATTAATTTAAATGAGTAAGAGCTGCTTATAACCATACTGAATAATGATACCCTCCTCGAAAACTTAAAATGCTTCAAATTACTCTAGAATTTCATGTTTTGGTACGTGGTGTGGTAGCATGCAGATACGCGGAAATTTATTACGGGAGGGGCCCAAGGTTTTTGCGGGGTCCATATTCAATATGAGGATTATTATAATAAAATTTGTGAAACCATCCCTATAATTTCACTAAATTTACAGAAAAGTCGGAATATCAAGGGTAGGCGCCCAGGATCCACCCCAAAAGAAAGAAAAAAAGAAAAAAAATATTTCTTGTGTTCCTTCTTTCTCTCCCTTTACGCTTTCTTTCCCGCTCGAGAGCAAATGAGCCCTCGCCTCCCTCAATAAGAAAAAAGAAAGACTTTATCTTTCTTTCGTAACTTTGAGAAGAGCAAAAAGAAGATAGAGAGACATTTTTCATTTTCCTCTATAGAAGGGAAGAAAAAAGGTGGGATGAAAAAGAGAGTAGAAAGCAAGAGTAAGGAAAAATGAAGAAAAAAGAATGAGTGAAAGGCTTTTCTTCAACACCATCATTGCCAGCTTTTTCTTTTTCTCTCTCTCTCTCTTGCCGTGTCTTCTTTTTCTTCCTTTTATAAAAGAAGAAATAAAAGAAAGGAAGGAAAGAGAAAGAGGAATGAAAAGAAAGAATGTTTTCTCTTTATTTCCATATGGGATTCTCTGTCTCACCCTCACTCTCTCTCTCTCTCTCTCTCTCAACAAAGGAATAAGAAAGGAGGGAGAAGGAAAAGATTTTTTAAAGAAAGGTAACTGGGAAGAAGAAAGAAAGCGAGAGAGAGTCCCTATTCTTTTCTTCCTCCGAGAAGGTAAGAGAAAAGGTGGAAAGGAAAATTTTTCCGTTCTTTCTTTTCTTTCCTTTATTTCTTTATCTTTTCATTCTTCTCTCCTACTTGCTCTTTCCATCTTTCTTTTTCACTTTATTTTTCTCTCCTTCCTCTTTCAATCTTTCTTTTTCTTTTTATTCTTCTCTCCTTCTCTCTCTTGCCATCTTTCTTTTCTTTTTATTATTCTCTACTTCTTTCCATCTTCTTTCTACTTTTGGGGGAAGGGAAAGTTTTTTTTCCATCCCACACCATTTCTTTTCTTTTCCATTTCTTTCTTTCATTCAGTTTTAAATCATCACCATAAGTATTCTGCCAATATTGGCCAGTCACTTGCTGCAACTAAGAATCTTCCATGCTCCACGGTCTTCCGATAAGCTCTTCGTCTTCACGTGTTATCTTTTTGTTTTGATATCGTCCATCAATTGTAGCCTCCTTCGCCTTCTCCCTCTCTATCCTGTCACCATACTCTCTAAAACATCCCTCATGATACAGTTCCTTCTTAGCAATGTCCCATCCAGTTTTCTTCCTCTTCTTAATAATACCTAAAATCATTTTTATCATTTTTGCGTAATGTCCATGTTTCTGCCCCATACAATACAATGCTCCACACGAAACATTTTATGAGTGTTTTTGTCAACTCTTTATTCAAAGCCCCACAAAATAATATTTTCTTCCTTCTAAAGGCTTCTTTCATCATTCCTATCCTTGCTTTTAGTTCACGTTCACACTTTATATCATCACTAACAATATTACCCAGACATTGAATTCATCATTATCAACTGTTCTATTTTCTTCTCCATAATTCTACATTTGACACGGACCGCTTCGTTCCAATTACCATGGCTTTTGTCTTTTTAACATTTATGGAAAGAAAAGAATTAGTATAGGCTCCGTACGTCTCTGGATGACAGTAACAGGAAAAAATATAATAAATACTGAAGATGTGAAATAAACTAGAATAAGTTAATCGTAAGTAAAAGAATCATAAATAATTAAAGTTATAAAAAAATGATATTATTGAAGTAAAAAGAAATGAGATACGTAGAAAATGAGCTACTCGTAATAAATAAAAGAAATAAGGATCTTAGCGTACGCGCCTTTGGCGTGAGAGACACGGGTTCGATTCCCGGCAGGAGGTCATGTTCGGATTCCATGTTAATCAGTAGGTCCCGTCTCATATAGCCTCACTGCTGAAAGGAACTTTGAACTCAACAAAATCAACTCAAGAAATAAGAGTTATATACGTTCAAATCAACAATTGAGCCACTTGGGTGCCAAGTAGCCTAAGTCCAAAATTGAAATTTTCTAGGAAAGGAATTTGAAATTCAACATCATATGAACAATTCATATGTCTTTAATGTTGACAACCAAAATCATTATGATCTAATAATTTACTATTTACAATAATTATGTGCCTTATGGTCTAATAATTTACTATTTACAATAGTCTTTGAATAAAATAAACGTACCCCTACCCATGTATAAAAGTGAATGATTTCATTAGATTTTTTTTATTTTATTTTTTTTTTAACTTACGCGGCTTGGCATCCAAGCGACCAGATTAAAATCTACCTACAAAATGTAGACTACATGAATGGAATGATGTTCGACTGTGTAATTGCTATAGTTTGCGAATAAACAAATTCAAAATACATAACAAAAACATGCAGAATACCCTACAGGCATTACTACTGCAATGTTAACAACTGATACTACTTACCTTTATCTGTACTACATCCTGTGGACGTCAGCTGCTGACTGATATTTCTTAATCAAACTAAAATTTCTATAACGTTAACTGTACATTCGTCTGGTTGTGTTCGATATAAACCTAATCTTGACGAGAATACTGAATGCTATCTATTTAATGTTGTGTTTCAGTTTTCTCAAATTTAGAATTGTTATGTACATTTCTTACGTATACTTTATTCAAATTATTATTTGCAGTTAATCGAACATTATTCGTAACAAGCTCAACGGAGGGCGTACACTTCTCATGTACGTGAACCTGGCCAAATCCATTTCCTGAAATCGAAAATAAACCATGCTGATCATCTGCCCACCGTTTGTTCACGACTGTTCACATAAAATTTTCCTTTTTTACGATTTTGTCGACTAAAAGCAGGGAATTCGTGTTACTATTCGGTTCAAAATCTCTTGCCATCGCGAATTCTGTCGAGGAATTTGAAGCTTAAAATATATAAAACGATAATCATGCCAGTTGTTCTGTATGGTTGCGAAACATGGTCGCTTACTCTGAGGGAAGAACATAGACTGAAAGTATTTGAGAACAGGATCCTGAGAAGAATATTCGGACCCAAAAGGAACGAGAATGGGGAATGGCGGAAGCTTCATAACGAGGAACTACATAGTTTATACGGTTTACCCAACATTGTTAGGGTCGTCAAGTCTAGGAGGCTTAGGTGGGCAGGTCATGTAGCTAGAATGGAAGAAAGTAGAAACGCTTTCAAAGTCTTGACTGGTAGACCCATAGGAAAACGACCATTAGGAAGACCTAGGCGCAGATGGGAGGATAATATTAAGATGGATCTCGCAGAGATAGGAATACAAAGTAGAAACTGGATGCAATTAGCTAAGGATAGAAGTCAGTGGAGAGCTTTTGTGAACGCGGCACTGAACCTCCGGGTTCCATAGGTCATAGAATGAGTGAGTGAGTGAGTCTTTGAGCCAGAGGGTGTATGTTGTTTCGTCTCGAGGGAGTAAAAGACACCTACATTTTTAGATAGCCAACACTATAATCTTGGAGATTTGGTATGATACTCTTCGGAAATCGGTAGCTTTCAGGGGGTAATGCCCCCCAATTAGAATCTTAAACACATTTTTACTTAGCTCAGTAGTCGTTTGAAATGCCTGCATCTCTGTCCATTTTTGTCACAGGACTATGAGTTATACCTCTTTTGATTTAGAATTATACAGGCTTTAAAATGATGTAACACACTTATCTATACTTCCGACGGAAGGGAAGTAATGAGAGAAATTTTAAGAAAAAAATCCCTAAAATTTCCCTTTTTACTATTTTATTTGCATATCACGTGGCAACACTGCATAAGGAGTAAAATACCCCTGTATTTTAGGGTAGCCAATACTGTAAACTTTCAGATGTAGTATGATACTTTCCTGTAGGAGGTAGCTTTCAGAGGTTAAAACCCTCATTTTAGATTCTGAAAGAAAATGGTTGAGTTGAGTTTTTAGTTTAGCGTCCCTTTCAGCAGCAAGGCTATATGAGACGTGGACCTACTGATTAACGTGGAATCCGAACCACATGAGCTCCCGCCGGGAATCGAACCCGGGTCTCCCACGCCAAAGGCGCGTACGCTAACCGCTTAGCCACGGAGGAGCTCGTGAAAGAAAATGGTAACGAAGTCCCGTGGTCTTTCGAAATTATTATAACTCTGTTCGTTATGTCCACAGAAGTAAACATTGTACCTCTTTGGATTTAGAATTATATGGGCTTTTAGGTGATTAACACACTTGTCAATAATACTGACTAAAGAAAAGTAATGAGGGAATTTTTTAAAAAAATCCCTAAAAATGCCCTTTTTGCAATTTTCTTCGTTTATTACGTGGCAACACTGCATGACGAGTAAAAGACCCCTGTATTTCAGAGTAGCCAATACTGTAAGCTTTCAGATATGGTAGGCCTATGATAATTCTCTGTCAGCGGTAGTTGTCAGGGGATAATACCCCCTTTTTAGATTCTTTAGTCCTTGAGAGGCAGAAAATTTAGTAATGATATCGAGAAAACTTGATGTAAAAAACAATTATGGTAAGTGTTTTGATCCTGGTTTTATATAACTGAGTAACTAACCATGAAAGACCAGGAAGTTCTAAAGTGTCTGTAAGGAAAGGGAAGTGGGGGCAGGAAGAGGGGTTATATTTTCACTTTCAGTGTTGTTTTTTCGCATAGACTGTCTTATAAATTGCTTGAGGTTTGAAGTGAACTGAATGGGACAAGAGAGTAGAACTATAACCTTTATAAATATTTCGAACATATAATATTTTAACTTTGAAACTGTTTTGATTGTAAAATATCACGGGGATATATATATAAAATATAAGTTCTTAAGTTATCATAGAAATGTTTGCAGCATCATTAGAAATATTGTACACATATCAAGATGTATACCCTAAATGACATTTTATTTGCATTCGTGCTTTTGAGGATCTGCAAAATATTATCAACAAGTTTTGCTTTGAACCTTTAGTTGTGTACTTCGTTCATATGATAATTGATATGTTCAGAACATGTTGCAATATGGAGTCAAAGACGCAAAACCACACACTAAATAAATAAATAAAAAATAAAAATAAAAGAAAACTCGGGGAAGTATACGGTTCACGTTTTCATTTCACTATGAGTAATAGTGGGAAGCTTCTCATGTTTCCAGATACCTTGTCAAGAGAGGATTTTGTCAGAAGAAACGAGGAGTTGTTTTCTAAACTACAAGAATTTCAGATATTAGAATAGCATGTGATATCTACTGCCAATCAACTGAGAACTGATTTTCAGAATTTACAAGAAAAACATATACACGTACTGTCAAACATGTGACATCCAACTCCAGGATCATTTGAGAGCATGTGAAGGCAACAATGAACTACTACCAGAATCCATAACATTATTTTTTGAAAGTTATTCTTACAGGCGATAGTTCAAATTAACAAATGACAGAGCTTCACATCTAATATGGTCATTTGGACAAGATCTTGTTTTTGGTGTTACGGTCGGAAAAGTCAAAACCTCAAAACACATTCTCTTCCTTTTTTGCGCTGAAGACAATGAATAGTACAATTGTCGAACTAACAAAGATCTTAAACCAATGTGGTCACCACTTGTCCTATCATCAAATAGAGGAAATAGAAACCGATACCGCCATCCAGAAAACATTTGAAGGGAAAGATGATCATGAAGCTTTATCTGTAAATATTGTGCCTGGAAAATTTATTCAACTTGCTTGGGATAACATTGATAGGTTGAAGGAGACTGTCTGGAGCGGGAACCACTCACTTTGTGAATAGAATAGCAATACAATTGCGATCGGAGTCACAGATTAGTACTTTAGTTACAACAAAAATACTAGTAAAGACAAGACAACGAACTTTTCTTGGTGCCACGAAAGAGTTAACGCCTTACATCCCTGGTAAAAGAGTTGGTACAGCTGTAATTGGGTATGATGATTCTATTTGTGAAAAGTTCATTGCAGCTCAAGGTCTAAGAATTTACTTTGTATTATGTTGTGGGGGAGGGGAATGTTCTCAGAATCACCTAATTCCAAGTTGGACTGGGTTCAACATCAATCTACTGTGGGATCGTGAAATTCACCTAACAAGCATTAGCTACCTACCTACAATAAATATCCAAGCTACCAGTATGACTACAATATATGAGATGCTAAATCGTTCACTCGTCATAAAATACAACTACAACTTCAGTCTTTAGTTCTATCTTTGCAGATTAAGCTATTTATTCGAAAGCAAATAAACTTGTATGAAGAATCCTGAAAAGTACCGGACAATAGTTTTAAACCTTGGAGGATTCCATACTATTTATAACTTCATGGGCATCATCTTTAGACGATTTCCGGAGCTCCTCTCCGAAGCAAGAACCGTTGCTGAGAGATCTATAACTCGAAGTTTACAAGGGAAGCAATATAACTGCTATTCGTATGCACAAGCTAGCATTTGAGTCACTGATGAGAATCCTCAATGAATTCAGGTTATGGTTACAGTCCAAGCACAGAGGTATTTTTCCTGTGTTGGAGGAAGTTGAGTCTAACATATCACAATTTTTTCCAACAAATAGGAGACGCCACTACTGAACAGTTATCTCAAATTTTCTCAGAACAGTCTTTTGCAACAGTTTGGAAAATGTTTGAAGTATATCTGGACCACGTAAGGCACGAAAATGGTGACTTATCTTCCGTTTGGATATCATGCGTAGGTATGGCAGATGTTTTTTTTTAATGACAGTTCGCGCAACAAGACGGTGTTTTGCATGTGACCATTTAAATTATGCACGTGATTTTTCGGTATATATTGCAACGAAATTTTAGGTCTTGAAAAATATCATCCAAGCATTTCAGAGAGGTTAGTTCTCCGTGCAAATGGGGACAGTCAATCCATTTGGAAAAATACCTGCTGACCAAATAATCGAAGAGACTGCTTAAGAGCAGAATTTCTACGTATGCTTGGAGAAGCCACAGATTCTTCATCAAAAAGTAAAATCACTCATCATGACCTTTCACCATCGAGAATATCAAGAAAGACGAAGAAATGTTTCGTCGATGGTTGAGATATTGCGAAAGAATGGACAAATCCTTTTAAGGAATCTAATATGCTAAATATATCTTCTAGCAAGGTAGCTTCCGTATACATCAGAAACGACTTACTTAATTCTTATGAGACAGGTGGGAAAGCATATAAGAACTTTAAGGAGCAACGCCTTCAGAAAGAGTATAGCCTTTTGTTGTGTATGTGTGCTAAGAACTGCGTGTTACCGATTACGAGTGCATGAAACAAGAATTGAAGTGTACTGACGTGTGCAAAATCCAAACATGTTCAAATTGTCAAGAAGATGAAGAAATATATGAATTGTTAGACGATGTTCTAGACTCAGATGAAGATGAATAAATCAAAATAAACGCTATAAGTATTCAACAAATACTATGAATATGCAATTGGCTACAAACGGTATCATAAGATACGCCTATTTTTCCATATGATTATTGTCTTCATGACATATTTGAATAAAGATAAACATAACTAATGCAAATAAAATGTCATTTACATCTTGATATATGTACAATGTTTCTAATGATGCTGCAAACATTTCCATGCTACTTACAAAATTCTCTTTAACTTATATACCCCCATGATATTTTACAATCAAAACATTTTCAAAGTTAAAACATTATATGTTTGAAATATTTATAAAGGTTATAGTTCTACTCTCTTGTCCCATTCAGTTCATTTGAGGCGTATAGTTTCTAAATCCGCCATCTCCTTCATAAACGGTTTCGAGAAAAATAGGAAAAACTGATAACTCAGAGATTATGTGAGATAAAATTTTCTTTTTAGAAATACTTTACTGCTTTCTGGACATTCATTATAACTACCAAATGACAAAAATCTCTCTCATCTCATTTCTCGGTTATTGCAGAAAGCAGTTTGGAGATGGCGGATTTTGAAAACAACTTTTGGAGAAGGAGGACTTTGAATCAAACGTACCTAAGTAATTTTTGGGGTTTATTTGCTTCCAAGTCATTACTATTATAATTTCTGATAACTATTTCAAAACAGAGCAGTAGATGGAGATAAACTGAATCTAAACAACGATATTAACTTGTTGGGTGACATTATAATGTGCACAAACAAGGAAAAAAGAAATGAAGCTATAATCATAGTACGTTAGCTACATTTACAGGTCAAGTTCCGAAGTTCCCAGCCCGTTTAGAAATATCGTCTCCTAACATAACATAAGCTTACTTAACCTCACCTCACTAACCTAATCTAACCCATTGGGACCTAACCTAACCTAACATAGCCTGACATAACAGGATGGGAACTTCGGAATAAATGCCACCTTTACCAACAAGAAAAGGATTGAAAGTGATCTTTACACTGTTTTCAGATATAGTTCTCATCAGAATCATGTTCGAAACACTGGCATTCAGCCTAATCCTCATCTACACTTTCTTCTGTTGAAGCAGTCAGTCTCTTTTCAGCATCAACATAAATGGCTAAGTTTGAATTAGCACGCCAATTCTCCCCGAAGTGTTTCGTTAGGAGTTGAACAACATCTTGCAACTTTTTTTCATTAACGTCGGTCTTCAATTCATAGCATAGAATAGAATAGAATCGAGATGATGGGGTTTACAAACACACTGCTGAGTGTAGATGGCGGCTTTTGAAGAATACCCTGAACTTTAAAGCAGTAATTGAGGGTGGAGGTGGCGACATTTCAAACAACTCTTTTCACTATCATGTAGGGCATGGAAAGGAATACCAGTAAATCTACTTACCTCATTTTTTTTTGAAAATTGGAGATGGCGGATTTAGAAACTATACGCCTCATTTCAAACCTCAAGCAATTTAAAGACAGTCTATGGAAAAAAAAAAAAAAAAACTAAAAGTGAAAATATAACCCCTCTTCCTGCCCCCACTTCCCTTTCCTTACAGACACTTTAGAACTTCCTGGTCTTTCATGGTTAGTTACTCAGTTATATAAAACCAGGATCAAAACACTTACCATAGTTGTTTTTTACATGAATTTTTCTCGATATCATTACTAAAATTTTCTGCCTTTCAAGGACTAAAGAATCTAAAAAGGGGGTTTTAGCTCCTGACAGCCATCGTCAACAGGGAAGTATCACACCATATCTGAAAGCTTACAGTATTGGCTACTCTGAAATACAGGGGTCTTTTACTCGTCATGCAGTGTTGCCACGTAATAAACGAAGAAAATTGTAAAAAGGGAATTTTTAGGGATTTTTCCTTAAATTTTCCTTTCGTCAGTATTATTGACAAGTGTGTTAATAATATAAAAGCCCATATAATTGTAAATCCAAAGAGGTACAATGTTTATTTCTGTGGACATAACAAACAGAGTTATAATAATTTCGAAAGACCACAGAACTTCGTTACCATTTTCTTTCAGAATCTAAAAAGGGGGTTTTAGCCTCTGAAAGCTACCTCCTACAGGAAAGTATCATACCACATCTAAAAGTTTACAGTATTGGCTACCCTGAAATACAGGGGTATTTTACTCCTTATGCAGTGTTGCCACGTGATAAGGAAATAAAATAGTAAAAAGGGAATTTTAGGAATTTTTTCTTAAATTTTCCCTCATTACTTCCTTTCCGTCTGTACTATAGATAAGTGTGTTACATCATTTTAAAGCCAAATCAAAAGAGGTATAACTCATAGTCCTGTGACAAAAATGGACAGAGATACAGGCATTTCAAACGACTACTGAAATAAGTAAAAATGTCTTTAAGATTCTAAATTGGGGGGACATTACCCCATGAGAGATTCCGTTTTCTGAAAAGTATCATGCCAATTCTGAAAGTTCAGAATATTAGCTACTCAGAAATACAGGTGGCATTTACTCCCTCTAAATGAAACCAGACACCCCATTTTTGGGGGTCTGGCTCAAGGACTAATTATAAAAAACCAATTTTCCCATCGAACCCATTTTCAAAATAGAAAATAAACCATGTAGATCGTTTCATATAGAATTCGTCCGAAATTATAGTCTTGCGGAACCTCCTTTCGGCTATATGGCTAGTGAGGATTCTTTGTCGCGGGAGACCCGGTTTCGGTTCCCGGCTGGAGTTCATATAACTCGAATCCCTCATTAACGTGTAAGTCTCATATACCCTTGCTGCTGAAAGGGATGCAGGACTCAAATCTAACGTATCAACCATCAACGTTTTGCATAAAATTTGAACATTCCGTATGGGCATCTTACAAGGAGAAGGCAGACTTTGGTAAGTGAACTTCGGGGCCATTTTTTGCGAGTTGGTAGTGCACATTTAAAGAATTAATATTGCAAACCGGGAGAGCGCAATGGCTTAAAAATAACGGAGAGAAACCGTCTTAAAGTTTTCTACTCGCTACATATATTGTACGACGCACGAATTTAGTAAGTGTCGCCGTAGCGAAGTGAGGAAAGTCTTTGACTCATGAGTAGAGGGTTCCAGGTTCGATTCCTGTTCGAGTCATACATCTTTTTCTTGCTTCAACCAAAAAAGTAGCCATTTGTAACTGTAAGTAAAATATTAATTCAATATATGTTTATAATGAATAAAACAATAGAAATTTTAAAATCATTTGTAAAATCTTTCAATGTTCCATGTTAACTACGGTAAGAACAAAACTTACTCTATTCCGTAAATATTATTGTTACCGCAGTCGTTGTGTAAAAAATGTTTTTGACGCTTCGTGTGCGTGTCTACATCTGTAGGCAGTATGCAAATTACAAGGGGAATGAGGAGGAAATCTCTTTGGTTATAGCAACATCCAGTATTAGCAGGGGGAGTTCCCCCTCAACTACTTTGTAATTCGCAAACTGTCAACAGATGTAGACGCGAAGCATCAAGAACATTTATTACACAACGACTGTCGTAACCAATGGCGTATTTAAGGGGGCGTTTCCGGGCTTAAACCCCCCGAAATGTTATTTACTACATTAAAGTAAATGAAATATCTTGGAGGATTTTCACATTTCCGGGACTAAAGTTTGCAAAGTTCCCCCGATTTTAGAAGTGATTTGAAAATTTCTATTGTTTTATTCATTATAAACATACGGTGAATTAATATTTTACTAATAGTTACAAATGCCTACTTTATTGGTTGAAGCAAAAAAAAAAGATGTATGACTCAAACAGGAGTCGAACCCGGTGCATTACCACCTCGCACAAAATGGCCCCGAAGTTCACTTACCAAACTCTGCCTTCTCCTTGTTAGAGAAGCAGTCTCTCCCCTTTTTCTTACATTCTAGAACATATAACAAAATATAATAAAACATGTATTTAATTATTTTAAATAAAACATCCAAATATCAAATTTCATGTATCTAACCTTAAGGGATTCTGTGATTTGGCTATCTTATTATAATAATTGCTGTTCCCACCTCTATTTCTTCCCACTTCTTTTCTTTCTTCTAGGACAAATATCAAGGAATGCTGAAAAAAGTGTTTATTTGTTTTTTTAATTTTTTTTAAAGTCCAAATATAAAATTTCATGTCTATAAAGTTAAGAAATTCCGAGACATGACCATTTTATTGTAATTTGGCAATCTTATTGAGTTGAGTTGATTTTGAGTTTAACGTCCCTTTGAGCATCGAGGATATATGAAATGTGAACCTACTGATTAAAGTTGAATCCGAACCACATGAGCTCCCGCCGAGAATCGAAGCCGGGTCTCCCACGCCAAAATCGCATACGGTAACCACTTATCCATGAAGGAGCTCCGGTAATCTAATTATAATAATTGTAACATCACTCTTTTTCCCTGCCTACTCCATTTTCTTCACTTCTAGGTCAAATAACAAAAAGCTTTTAAAAGCATGCCTAGGTCAGCGTTTCCTAACCGGTGTGCCGCGGCACACTGGTGTGCCGCGAGAAATCGAAACAAAATTATTAATTTTATAGTAATCAAATTGCAAAAGGTAGGGGAAAATGTATATTTGTATTTCACATTACTATGAACCTCTACTATGAATATACAATTTTAAGTTTCATACCAGGTTACTGTTCTGCATATTTGTAATGTTGAAAAAATGGTTATGTTTATGACCATTATTGCTTCTTTATTATTGCAGACTATTTTTTAACTTGAAAATTTAAAATATCATTCAACCCTTTCGACAAATTACCTACATTTGTGTTGTAAAAGTAAAAGAGATTTGTTTGTTCGTTTGTTATTTAGTGATCTCTCTTCTTAGTAAAAGGTTGGATACAGTTTTTAAAAAGAAAGCGTATATTTAAAAACCTGAGTCCAATTTTTCATTGCAATTGTTTTCTATTTTTAAATTAGGATGAAAAATAAGCATAATGATTTACCACGGGGAAAAACAGTGATAGAGCTTTCTTCTCTGTAAGAAGATCAAATCACAGAAAAATACCACTGTGTTTTATATTTACAAATAATAATATCTATAAGTGTGCCGCAAGAATTCAAGTAACACCCGTAGTGTGCCGCAAGTTGAAAAAGATCGGGAAACACTGATCTAGGTCAAATATGGAAAAGCGCTGAAACACGTTCTAGTTTCATTTTAAATTAGAAAGTCCGCATATTAAATTTCATCTCTTTAACCTTCAGAGATTCGTAGATACGAACTTTTAATTTTTAATAAATTTCCATCCTCTATTTCTCTCTCGTTGAATTTTCAAAAGTCTTTCCTTGGTGGTACCTTACGCCACAAATCTTATGGATTGTCCAAATTTCATGTTTCTAGTTGAAGCAGTTTGGTCTGGATTGGTACGTGAAGTCATTCACGCACTGAGGACAACTTCTTTTGTATAAATATTTAGAGATATTTGAAAAACATCAAAAAATGGACGAGACACTAATGAACTTTCTTACTAATCATGCCTGTCACAATAGTGTAATAGTCAACTGCCAAGACAAAAGAATGTTCAGGTCTAGAAGGGTATTGAGTTCAAAATATTTTAAAACGCTATACGGTGGAAAGTTTTTCAAGGTTTGAACTTGTTCTGTAGCAAATAATCAGCACATCGAAGCGTGGCCTCTTAGGAATAGTCTATCATAAAGAAAAAGAAAAGTTGATTTCCTCGTCAAGTACTAGAAAACTTTGAACGTTGTTCACAATTCGATAAAAATTTCGTTTTCCAAGTTTCCGTTGTCTTTCATTTATTATATAGTTTCTCAAACTTTTTTCAATTGGGGACCACTTTTATTAGTTAATATGTTCTAAGAAATCCCTATTCTTGTCCACTTCGAAAGCAAAGGGGAGCATAGAAGCACATAGATGTTTTATGTTTTGAGCATAGAAGAACATACAGTAAATATTAATATTTTAATAAATGAAGCCTATCAAAGCCATACATTGGTCATACGTCTACCAGGTTGCTTGAAATTGCTCCAGCTTTTCAGAGTTACGCTGAAATATGTTCATGGACATACGTCTCTCGGTGTTGCCTTTGTGGCTTCCCAATCCAGCTGACATACTCGTTCTTGCCTAAACTTGGGCCTAAATGCCATTGGGATTGTTACGTAACAGCTTAGCGACCCGAAAACTATGAATTCAATACTAATGACGGTCATTTTAGATATTTTATTTTTACCCTTTCTCAACCCCATGCCTATGGGAGCTGTACTCGGATTGTAGCAGTATCTGGAGAGTGACTATCCAACTAAGAAACACCAAAAATTATGAATTCGATATTAATATGTCATTTTTAATATTGTTACACGTTCCCTACGTCCCATGCTCTTAGAGGCGCTGGCGCTGAGTGGTCTTATTCCAACTGGTGCTGATCTTGAACTTAAAAGGCATCGGAACTTTCAGCAATCAACTTGGGGACTTGGAGAACTATGGATTTAACATTAATATCGGTCGGTTACGATTACTTTGACATGTCACCATTTCACCCTTCTTCAAAATGCTACATATGATCTGTGTGGATCCCAGTTATGTATATGTAATTCACGGGTCATTACTGCAATCTAATTACCACATGTGCGTTAAGTTTCATTCTAGTGGTAGAGCATATTTTATGTGCTTATCCAATAGCATAAGGCAATCTGGCGTTATTACTATTTGAATTAAGATATATTGAATTCTGGTCTAGAAAGCAAAAAAAAGAAAGAAAGAAAGAAAGAAAAAAGAAAGAAAAGAAAAAAAACGTGATCAAACTTTCTTCCAAAAAATTTTGTCCTTGCGAGAGGGAGATCAAAATCAAACTGTGAGGAACTGAACTGGGACACTGTATGCTAAAGAGCTATACCAGCACGAGACTAACATGTAATCACAGTTCAATTTATCTTAATTCCGTGGCATGGTAATTAGTTATTTCTAGGGAACAAAGCTACGACCCAGGAGGGTGCCTCGAAGGAACATTGACCGTGATGAGAGTCAATATGCTAATCACAATCATCCAACTTTCTCCTAATTTTATCCATGGGGGACTGTGGGGCATGGAGATTCTCGTTCGATCCCCGACCAAGTAAGTTTGTGGAGAATATCGTGTCCGTGGGTTTTCTCGGGGTACTCTCGTTTCCTCCCACTTTCGCATACCACCAATTCTTCCATGATCATTCACTTGCCTTAGTCATCGTCTCCCATAGCCAAAGCGGTAGAACAATGGAATGTTAAACTAAAATGTTTCATTTTTAATTATATCCATTCTCCTCCATATTCCCTTATTTTGAATCGTGTTTCGTGTTAATGCACACGTTTCTGATTCGTACGGTGTCATTTGAAAAGATTTTCCGGCCCACAAAACTTTATTTTTACACTTTCCCTCCTCCTCACTCCTAAGATAACAATGGATTCGTGCACACCTCCTCTTAAAGCGCACTAAACTCTTCATCCAGTTGCGGTGGCTCAGTGGTAGCTGGTAGGTTCTTCACCTCTGGTGCGTGGGGTTCCTGGTTCAATCTCAGTCCGCGCAAAGTGGACTTTGTGGTGGACAAATACCATGTGCGTGGGTTTTCTCGGTGTTCTTCCGTTTCCCTCACTTTATTAATTCCACCATTGCACTCATTTCTCGCCTAGCCGGCATAACCGCGGGACGTAAACCTGAAAGATTTCATTTCATTTTCTTCATCTAGTTTAATGTTCCATGTTCATGCCCTTTGTATACTGAAGAAGACAGATAATAATTGAAAGTGAATGATTATGAAAGAAATGGTGGAATGAAAATGTGGGAAGAGATGAAAGAACACCAAAGGACCCACAATTATAATGTTATCCACCATAAACTTACATAGCCTAGGATCGAACAAGAGATCACTCATACTAGCGGGGACTCACTGCCCCCACCTCCTTAAATTCTTCATCTCTGTATAAAGTAAATTGTAAACGTCCATTAAAAAGTATTGTTTAGATGAAATTGCTGTTTTAAGACCTTATACTACATTTCTCTAACCAGGTAACTCCATTTCCTATTATCGTTTGAAAAATTCTCAAGAAACGATTCATAGGCTGTCTTTGTTGTACGCGTACGTACCTTATAACCTTTCTCATAACAACCGGTAGTTGCTTCAGCCGGATGTGGTCACTCAACTGAAATAACAGGCTCTATTCTGCTTGTCCTGGTCTTCAGACGCACCTGCCCATTCATTTTAATCAGACTCCAGTGGCAGTGAGTGAGAGTGACATGTGCGAAGTCAGACAATCGACTCCATAACGAGTTCAATGGCAAGGTTGTATGTATCTACTTCTTCGCAGGCGCAGACACTGACAAAGAGTTTGAATATGCTTTTATTCGAGGTTTTTTTTTTTTTTTTTTTTTTTTTTTTTTTTTTTTTTTAATGTCATGACCTTCAGTATATGTAGCTGTACAAAACATGGGAGTTTCCAAGGTCCTGCAGATGGTGTCATTGATTTTCCCCATGCACGTTGACTGGAACAAATAATAATGTACTGCAACAACTAGTGGCATAGCAAAGAGAATCCTTAAACCAAATCCCCTACCGAAGGATAGCATGAATAAGATCAAGATATGTACTTCAAATTAAATGGAGGCAAAGTTTTCAACTTCATCTCTTTTCTGCAAGAAATATAGAAAAACGAAGTACAGGATATTTATATATAACTATGTATTGGATCTTCGTTAAAATATAGAAAACGATAATCGTGTCTGTTGTGCTGTATGGTTACGAAATATGGCTGTAAGGGAATAACGCAGACTGAAAGTATTTGAGAATAAAATCCTGAGTGAGATGAATAATTGAATATGCGGACTCAAGAGGAACGGGAATGGGAAATGACGGAAATTTCACAACGAGGAACTGCATAATTTATACCGTTAACCAACCATTGTTAGTCTAGGAGGCTAAGGTGGACAGGCCATGTAGCAAGAAGGGAAGAAAGTAGGAACGGTTTCAAAGTTTTGAGTGGAAATACAACCGGAAAACGTTCATTAGGAAGACCTACTATCCATTTCATAAAGATAGGCCCCTGACTTCGTGGTGCTGCCGTGACGTTCAGTCAAAACTTATATTGCATTGTCGTACCTCGTTGGAATTGCTGAAATGTTGTCTTTTCAATACTTAAGACATAAAAATTTTCTCTGTACTATGTAGTGAGAAAAAAATAAAAATTAATGAAAAAGTGCGTATTTTTTCGTACTTTTTTGGTAGATCAATGTTTAGAGGACTATATCTCAGAAAAGAGATCACGTGAAATAATTTCCTGTGCACAATATGTAGATGCATCCATTAACTGTAAGTTGTGAAAAGTTCAATTTTCATCACTTGATACTTTTTGTGTAATTAAAACAAATGTACGACGCTCTGATCTCCTTTACCATGGTAGTTAGAGAAACGTACAAAACACTGTTCGAAAATTTGGAAGTCTAGTGTTCCAAATATTTGAAACTATTAACATAAAAAGGTTTAGTTGGTAGAGTATTTATTTTTTTTAATTTTTTTTTTTTTACTTCAACATGTTCTCTGCGTTAAGCGGTGAGCCATGTTGCAGCCCAATCTTTAAATTCCCCGCGCTTATATGAAGAAACAGCATACAGTAAGTGGAAGTGCGGCAACGCTGTCGTGCAGTGTTGTCGCGTTCAGGAAGTTTGTAGCGCGAAGCTTACTTCATAAGAATGTAATAGGAAAAAGTATTTATTATAACCTTTCACAACATCATAAAAATAATAATAATGCATTACACATCCCAATTTAATCGAAATAAAACGTTGAAGTAAAACATCCGAAAACTCATCTATTTACTTCATTCACTTTCGTAATGGGTTTGTTGACTCATCGCTGCTCCTGTTATCTTCCTGTATACTTATTAACAATGGCTCCATTTCTACCTCAAGATCCTGTATCAGTATACACACTTTCCAGCTTACGAACATGTTAAAGGTTAAAAAGAAATGTATCCTTGGCAATCACGTGTTCACCTAAGTTCTGCGATCAATTCCCCTGCCGAATGTACAATAACACAGAATGGGTCCTTTGTTTTCTTTCAACGAAAAAAAAAAAAAAAAAACAACAACAACAACAAAGCAATGAGTAGGTGACGAGGGCTGTATTTGGGTCTAATCACGTTGCACTGATTACGTCTTCAACACTTCCCTTCGGTTCGTAGGCGTCAAAAACTTAGACATGCACTCACACCATATGGGTTCATTGCAATGAGACGGACGAATAGGCATTTATATTTTCCTTAGTATATGTCGTGGCTTTTGATTATATATATATATGGATATTCCTTTACGAGCGGTGGTATTACAAAAAGAAGAGACAAAATTATTAGGGATAATGAAATTGCAGAACTGATGAATGACTCCGACTCAGACGGTTATGAGTTAGTAATGAATAGTAATGACATTGATTATTCTGTGCTCAGTGGCGTATTCGGGAGTGAACAAGATAGTAACTCTGTTTCAAGTGAACCTGAGGCTGCGCCGGGAAAGAGAGAAAAAAAGTGTCGTTCCTATTCAAAGACAGATTCTGATGTAGCTTGGAGCGATAAAATTCAAGTAAATGCATACCCCTGTTTAGTGGTATCCCGGAAATTGATCAAAATGCTGGGCTATCTACAGAGTATTCCGCATATAAAGTGTTTCAGCTGTTTTTACCGATGAAGTTTTATAGTAAAAAAAAAAAAAAAAAAAGTTGAATTGATTTTGAGTTGAACGTCTTGTTCAGCAGTGAGGCTATATGAGACGTCGACCTACTGATTAACGTGGAATCCAAACTACATGAGCTTCTCCCAGGAATAGTAGTAAAAGTTATGAATCAATACGCAAAACAGCAGATTGAAAAAAAGAAAAAAATACTAAAACAAAAATCTTTGTTTTCTAAATGAAAGCGTGTTACTTTAATTAAAAACAAGGAAATTTTTACACTAATTATTCACATAAGCCTTGTACGGAAGCCAGCTTTACGCGGTTTTACAAATCAACTACGCAAGAGCTATTAGTATGTCTGTCAAGTGGTGGAACAGATTTTCTGTGAAGTGTAAACTCAATATTACATATCAACTAAGGTTGTATCATATAATAAAGTTTATGCTTGTATTTGTTTCTGTGCAAGTGTATTTTGTACTGCGTGCAGTAAGTGAAAAACTGATAAAAAGCAACAAATTTTCGAAGACCATCACATGCAAATCCAAACAAATTAAGAGTTCGCTTTTCTAATTTTGAACATTTGGCACATTTTCTGTATATCCTGTTAATTTCTAAGAAATTGGTTTAAAATCTGTGGAGATAAAATTTTAAAAATATCTCTAAAAAGTGCCGGACAGTGTGCGTGACAAGTTTAAATACCCGTCCGTCTGAGAGTGTATACGCGCCAGGAAAATGTGGCAACGTAGCACTCCGTATAAACTGCGATAGCGAAGGGCGCAAAGCTGAGAAAATCATAATGTCATATTTGTGATTATTTATCTTTTAAAACAAGTCAAAACAGTTTGGTTGAAAAAGCTACTTTAAGATCTTTCTAAAAGTTTTTTAAGATTGTTAATACACCGCAGCAATTCAGAGATAATGATGTCTCACTTTTTACTGAATAACAAGAAAATTACTACGTGTTGAGTGATGAAATTTTCAGAACTTACAGGTAACATATGCATCTACATATGGTGCACAGGAAATTATTTCATGTTATCTCCTTTCCGAGATATAGTCCTATAAACATTGATTTACCAAAAAAGTACGAAAAAAATACGCACTTTTTCATTAATTTCTATTTTTTTCTCACTACACAGTACAAAGAAAATTTGTATGTCTTAAGTATTGAAAAGACAACATTCCAACAATTCCAACGAGGTACGACAATGTAATATAAGTTTTGACTGGACGTCACGGCAGCACCGCCAAGTCAGGGGCCTATCTTTATGAAATGGATAGTAGGTGCAGATGGGAGGATAATATTAAGATGGATCTCGTAGAAATAGGAAAACAAAGTAGAAACTGGATCCAGTTGGCTAAGATAGAAGTCAGTGGAGGTGGAGAGCTTTTGTAAATGCGGCATTGAACCTCCAGGTTCTATAGGACATAGAGTTAGTTATTAGATCTTCGGAAAACTGTTGAAAGCACAACTGTTCTTTTTCTTATCCCTATTTTGACGCTAGTTTCCTTCGGGAGCATCCCCTTAGCATATTTTACTGGAATATTTTTTTTCTAATGGCTTAGTTTTAGTTTATAGCAACGGTCTTTTTTTTTTTTTTTTTTTTTTTTTTTTTTTTTTTTTTTTTTTTGCAATGGCTCACCTAGGCTTCTCTAAAACCAGAGTCCCCTACTGTGACGTATAATGTCTTCCACTACGAACTTTTTCTTCCTTGCGAGCTCCCTCGTGGCTAAGCGGTTAGCGTACGCGCCTTTGGCGTGGGAGACCCGGGTTCGATTCCCGGAGGGAGCTCATGTAGTTCGGATTCCACGTTAATCAGTAGGTCCACGTCTCATATAACCTCGCTGCTGAACGGGACGCTAAACTAAAATCAACTCAATTTTTCTTGCTTGCACTCAGCGTCGCCGATTTCTGTGTAATTGTGGGATGATTGTTCTGATATCCAAGTAAAGATCCTAGAAAAGGCACCCAGATCCAGTGGCGGACATAGCCCGGGCTCGGGGGGCCTAGGATCCCCCAGTTTTTCGAACGACAAAAATAATTTAAGCTATATTATGAAAGTTTCTAGTTAACTCATGATATACCTATCATATAGCCTGGGTTCTGGATACTCCCCCAGTTTTTACCTTCTAGATCCGCCACTGCTCAGATCATTGGGAGCTAAGCGAACTTTGAGGAGTTGGACCATTTCATTTAAAGAGTTTCTGACTGAAAGAAATAAAAATGAGAAAACTTAGTACATTATAAAAATTAAAATGTAGTAAAATACAAAGACAGAAATAATTATAATATTAAAAATACTAAAAATAATTAAAATTAAAGTTCTATGTTTTGAACGTCTGGTGATGTATTTTCAAAACAATATAATATTACTACACTAGTAATAAGGTATCTATGGAAGGACAGTGACGATCGCGACGCTTTGAATTTATGATTTTACAACTGAGTTGAGTTTTTCTTGTTCACAATCATTTATACACACAAGAAATTATATAATCATTACTACAGTGAAAGGGGTTGGAGAAAGAAGGGTTACTCCCACTGCTCCATGAAAAATGGGTTTTGTGGCCGAAGTGCAAGCTAGTGTCATCTAGTGTTACTCATTGAACTAAATGCATTGTGGGGTACAATAGTATTCTGTATCTACTCCTACAAACTAAAGTAACTACGTTACTTGGATTTTTTCTACATTAAAACTACTTTAACTGCATTCCTCTACAAATCACAAAAATGTGGGATAGGCCTTTCTTCTACTGACCCCTTCAATGCATATATTATTTTAGTGGTGAAAAAATTAAAGCAGTAAAATGGTTGTAAAATCATAAACTGAAATGTTCTTCACCATCCCTTCTTTATTTATATAAATATATATGTGTGTCTCTGTAAAATGAAAAAAGGAAATTTAGTTTTCAAAACTTTTTCTGCCATTTTTAACAGTGAATTAAATTTTTAATTCTTTATTTTTCTTTAATTTTGTGAGCTGTTTAATGTACTTAAGTTTCGAATTACAACTTAATGGAGTGCGTGTCCCACGTTGGGGATCACTTATCTATTGCCTCCGATTAGCTTCTAACACATGAGACTAAAATCACATTGACAAAGTTATGAGAAAGATAGGCATAAAGTTTGTATGGAAATTCGATTTTAGGAAAAATATTATGTTCCTAAAATGTATATGTAATATAGCAAACCACGTATGTTAAATACCAGAAATATCAAATGTAATATAGCAACCATGGAGATGCCCTCCCCTAGAAATTTTCTTCGGGCGCCTCTGTTGCTAATCATTTGCGTAATTTTAAGTTTTTACTAGATACATGATATATTGACGATAATTATTATTAATAAAAAGATCTAATCTGGAATACTTCTACAGCTAATTTACTGTGTATATAATCCTTATCTAGACAATTATCTGGCAACTACGGTAATAATAAGGTACACAGGGACCTTTACCATGGGATCCACAAGTAGATGCACTTGAGATTTTGGGGGACTTAATTTTTCGTTGAAAATTGCACAATCAAATAATAATAATAATAATAATAATAATAATAATAATAATAATAATAATAATAATAATAATAATAATAATAATAATAATAATAATAATAATAATAATAATATCTGATACCTTTGTAGTTTAAAAGTAACTTAAGAGTTCATTTCATCTCAGTATCTTGTGCTTCCTTGGTGCTCTTTCACAGCTCTCAGGGGACCCCCCAATTTGGAACCACTTCTACTGGGCCTTTTTTTTTTTTTTTTTTTTAAGAATAGAATATCAGATGTTTTGATTTATAAGTACCGAAGCGAGAGCGTCCATTGAAAACATTAAAAGTTGACTCCTATGAAGGGGTCCAGGACGGACTTCTGGGGGGGGGCGGTGGGTTGTAATACTGCTATAAATACTTAGAGCTACTTTTAAGAGCTCCCAACTCTGGGATGGGTATTAAAAAAGTTTCCTCTTCTGGGGGAGGCGATCGCCCCGATCGTCCCCCCTGGATCCGCCACTGTTCCTATGTGTACAAAATGTTATTAAATAATAGTTCTACGGTATTTTCTGATAAACTAAAAATCCGAGTACATAGTTTATGACATCATAATGGTCGGACATTGTCTACATTCTCAGAAATGCTTTAAAAACTTTAAAAAAGAATTAATTTAAAAGCACTTTGTAAATATCAAATGGGTTACTTTCGAATATTCCCAGTTTGTTTGCTCATATTGAATTCTTCTTCTTCTTCTTCTTCTTCTTATTATTATTATTATTATTATTAATAATAATAATAATAATAATAATAATAATAATAATAATAATAATAATAATAATAATAATAATAATAATAATAATAATAATAATAATAATAATAACTGGTTTTTAACCGCTCTTCGAAAGTGTCTGGAGATGCTTCTGCGTCAAATTTATTAAATATTAACAGAATACTTTTTTATTTTTCGCAACCTTATAGAAAGTGGAAAGAAGATTTTTTTTTTGTATTGTAACACAAGACTATTGCCAAGAGCATAGAATACAGCGCAAGGCCAGACGGAACGAAGGTGATCCTCAGGTATGCAAAGCATTTCCTGAAATCGCGTATGAATATTACAAAAGAAAAGAAGAAAAATTAACACAAAAGCGTGTGAAAACCAAAAACTGATTCTATTTAATGTTTAAAAAAAAAAAAAACGTATTTATGAGAGTGATTTTCTGCACAAAACAAGGAGATATATTAGCTATATATGTTTTTTTTTTTTTTTTTTTCTATCGTAACTTATTGAGCTTGTACTTTAACAACCTTTCGAATATGACGCGATCATTTGAAATGAGACGTGCATCAGAATTGCCAACTGTTCGCTACGGCTTTACCGCAAAAATCACGACGGGAGGAAAAAAATCTGCAAATATAGCCTACCAGCAAACGTGCCCACGTGCTTATGTGGACAATATTTTGCGTTTCTTCTTCTGCTCTTTCGTATAAAAAATCTGAACTAAATTCTAACCCTTCGTATGGGCATCTTACATTAGTGAATCATCCCACACCTTTTTTCTTCTCTTTTAGGTTAAGTATCGATAAAGCGTTGAAAGAACGGATTAATTATTTCAAATGAGAAGTCTATAAATATCAAATTTCATTTCTCTTTAAACATAAGGATGACAAAAAAGACTCACTCAATGCATCGTGTGGAGTATTGTACTGTATTGGGAAGAAACATGGACGTCACGCGAAAATGATGAAAAAGGACTGGAAGCTTTCGTAATGTGAGTATGGAGAAGAATGGAGAGAATTAGTTGGGTCGGGAGAAAAATGACTGAGAGGATGTTAGAAATGGTGGGTGAGAAAATAAGTTTTAGATGTTATCGAGAAGAGGAAGAGAAACTGGTTTGGACATTGGCTAAAAAGGAACTGTATCATGAGGGACGTGTTAGACGGTGTGGTGTCAGGAAAGAGAGGGAGGAGACGAAGAAGACTACAATTGATGGACAATATCAAAACAGGAAAATCGTACGTGAAGACGAAGAGGTTAATGGAAGACCGTGGAGGATGGAAGCTTGTCAGTGGCGGCAAGTGACCTGTCAATAATAGAAAATGTAATCTTTGAGTTTTACGTCCCACGGTTATGCCGGTTAGGCTAAAGGAGACGGTGATAATGAGAAATGAGTGAAATGGTGGAATGAAGAAAGTGGGAGAACCCCGAGAAAACCCACGAGCACGGTGTTTGTCCACTACAAAGTCCAAACGGCGCGAGCTGGGATCGAGCCAGGGACCCCAAGCACCGGAGGTGAACGCTCTACCACTGAGCCACCGCGCCCCCTGTCAATAATAGAATACCAATGATGATCATCATCATGAAACGTAAGCAATCCTGAAATAAGGGAATTTTAGTGAGTCACTCTCAGCCCCATTTCTTCCATTCTAGGTCAAGAATTTGAAAAAAAAAAAAAAAAAAAAAAACTCTGAAACATTTCTTTAATTATTCTAAATGAAAGTCCAAATATCAAATGCCATGTTTCTATCTTTAAGGTATTCCAAGATATGGACATCTTATTGTAATAATGCCAACCTCCATTTCACCTATTTCTCGTCTATTTTTCAACACACATTTCTTCCCTTATAGCAATATATATCAAGAAAACGCAGAAGCACGAGTTTTATTGTTCTAAACGAAAAGTACAAATACCAAGCATCAGATATCTTTTTGTAATAATGGCAACTCTCAATCAATTCATCCCCCCTTTCAACGTTGAATTAAAAAAGAAAGTCCTTATTGCTACCTAACGTCACAAGTCCAATGTAGCTAGGTCCTGTCCAAATTTCAAGTTTCTAACTTCAACAATTTGGCCCAGGCGTTGTTCTGTCAGTTAGTTTGGACTTCTTTCATATATATACGAAAAACGAACATTTTGGGTCAAAAAATAAGGGGAATCACAATTAATTACTCTAAGAATTATAATTATTACATTATTATTACTAAGAAACCATATAGTGAGTTAGCAGTTGAATACTCAAATTTACTGCATCACTTGCTGGGAGAAACGAGAATCAATAGTGGATACCGTAAGACTATTATGTATGCATATAAGGTTATGAAAATTCGTTGTTTTTACATGAGATTTTGAGCCTTTCTGTGAAAAAAGTATCAGACAAAACTGAACATGGTAATCGTAATTCTTGGTTCTGTAAAGATCTCGCAGATCTCGCACTCTATGGGGGAACAAGGGGATGGAGGAACAGGAACTATGATGGGGAACAGGAACAAGAGAGAGCGATTTGCATACGACAAAAGAATTACGGAGTATCTGAGATCCGAAGCCCCTATTGCCGTTATTGTTCATCCTAATCCAGAATCAGACATGGTCTCGTGGACACTGCAACTGCGCATAGCAAAATCTAACACCACGAGGCAGGGAAGTTTGAGAGCAGAATTGTATCATGAAGGAGCAGGGATTCCGCCAGAATTTGTGAAATAGGGAATTAGTGAAATTTGGAGTGTGTGTGTATTTTAAGGTAGAGATGGGCAAAACTGGTTCCTAGAAAAAAAAATAATTTTTCGGTTTTCACCGAAACGAGTTTCGGTTTTTCTAAGGACGATTCAGTTTTCCGGATTTTTTTTATTAAAACCGAACCGGTTTTTGGTAGAAAACCGAATCAATTTTGAAAATCCGAAACTGATTTTTTGGCAGAAAACCAAACCGGTTTTAAGCGAACCGGACCTCTAAATTTTCTCAGCGTAACTTGAAACTATCACTGTTGAATGAAGAAAACTTAAAAAAAAAATAAATAAATAAATAAATAAATAAAAAATAACGGCTCCCTCAAAGCTCCAGGCCCTCCGATATGTTGGTCGTGCCTCTCTTATGGGTGACTCTGGTGAGAATAATATATTCATAAGTAAAGAATATGGCTTACTGATGCTGTAAGTTGTTAACAGCTCTCTATATCTAGAGAATATTAATTGACGTCTGTAAGTAAATATTTGTAATAATGAATTACTGATTATTCATTTCTTTTATCCCTTTCTCTAATTTTCAATCTATTAATATGTTTTCCATATTTTTATGTATATAACGAGAATATTAAACTGGCCTCCTTACATCTACCTTATTTTATTACCTTAGTGAGTACTTTCAATACACTATGGGTTGGTTAGTAACTGCTTTCGGGTACGATTTACGGGAACGTGCGCTATCGTGCAGTGGCGTATTTAAAGGGATGTTTCCGAGTTTTAACCACTCTTTAACAATGTACTACGTAGAATAAATACGTACTTCCTATGCTCATGTTGAAATTATAAGAACTTTGGAGTTTGATCTTTCCTTGATGAAATTCTGAGAACGCTATGCGGTTGCTATCGTGTAGCCAGTTGACTAGTATGACCCAAATTTAGTGCATAGTATGCCTGTATTTAAGCTTTAAACTCTGCTATGACAAACAAGTGCTAACAATGCCATGTTAACACGGACACGCGGACAAGTATCGAAGGAGCAAGTGGGCAGACAACCAGATTACCTACGCCGAGATAGAGTGTTTATCACTGACCAGATGTACACATTTTAACCTAATGCCACTTAACTTGATGCTCACGAAATCATGTTCACTCGATACCATACTTATAACTTCATTTCGACACCATACTCACATCACATGGACATGATGCTGACAATACCATTTCGTCATCACAGTCACCCAACATCATGTTTACAATATCTCAGTTTGAGTCACCGAGTTAGAAGAGAGACACGGACAAATGCCTTGATCCCAGCACACAAGTGATCTGTGCCATCACTGGTTGGTAGGGCTGTGAAGGGATGCGCACGAGACAAGATTTGTGGCTGTTTCGACTCGAAAATGTGTTGTAAAAGTGATGTCTCGACTCAAAAAATGTATATTTCTCTATTAGAAGAGCCGTGTCTCGACTCGAATTTTGTCAGGAAAATCCTGTCTTGACTCGTCTCGTGCGCATTCCTAGAGTTGTGCATGTCTGGATTTAGATATTGAAACTCGATACCGACAAAATATCGAAACTAGATTGATATATCGAAAATCAATTTTCAGTATTTTTTCGATATTTGAAAATATTAATCGATTGATCAATATATTGAAATATAGCGTCGCTCTAAGTGTATATACATCAGAGCGGTTGGATAAACAGTTGGAAAGACATAACAAAGACATGCACTTTTTTCTTAGTTTACTGTCACACGATTATGCACTGAGGTTAAGGAAATCAGAGATGATGATAAATGAAATGGTGGAATGAAAAAACTGAGAAAATCGAGAAAACCCACGCACACGGTGTTTGTCCACCACAAAAGCCCACGAGATGCGAGCTGGGATCAAACCAGGGACACTACGCACCAACTGAGCCACCGCGGCCTCTGTCTTTCTTTGGACAATATTATAATTAAGCAAAAATTAAAATTTAAGAGTTACTCACAATTTCTGGCTATATATTATTAATTATATGTTATTAACCATCTTATGTTTTATTAACTCTCTTATATCTTATTAACTATCTTGTATCTTATGAACCATCTAATATTTTATTAACAATCGTGTATCGTATTAACCATCTTATTTCTTATTAATTATCTTATATCTTACTAACTATCTTATATCTCACTAATCATTTTATATTTTATTAACGATATGATATTTTATTAACCACCTTATATCTTATTAATCATCTTATATTTTATTAACGATAGGATATCTTATTAACCATCTTACATTTTATTAATGATATTATATCTTACTAACCATTTTATATTTTATTAACGATATATCTTATTAACCATTGTGTATCTTATTAACCATCTTATATTTTATTAACGATATTACATCTATTAACCGTGTTCCATTTTATTAATGATATTATATCTTATTAACCATCTTACATTTTATTAATGATATTATATCTTAACCATTTTATATCTTATTAATCTTACTCATCATCTTATATCTTATTAATCATCGTATATTTTATTAACGATATGATATTTTATTAACCATCTTATATCTTATTAACCATCTCATATTTTATTAACGATATTATATCTATTAACCATCTTACATTTTATTAATGATATTATATCTTATTAACCATCTTATATTTTATTAACGATATATTTTATTAACCATCTTGTATCTTATTAACCATCTTATATTTTATTAACGATACTATATCTATTAACCATCTTATATTTTATTAACGATAGGATATCTTATTAACCATCTTACATTTTATTAATAATTTTATATCTTATTAATCATCGTATATTATTAACGATATGATATCTTATTAACCATCTTATATTTTATTAAGCATCTTATATCTTATTGACCATCTTATATTTCATTAACAATATTATATCTTATTTACTATCTTATATTTTAACTATATATTTTATTAACGCTATTATATCCTATTAACCATCTTATATCTTATTAACCGAGTACTGTCATCTTGCTAATGCCATAATGAAAAACCTGATTAAGGCATCCTTCCTTATCAGTTTCATCCTAATAAATGACGTGCTTATCATGCAGTATCAAAGTTTAAATTTCCAAAACGTGGAAAAGATAAATTGCAACACGCGTTATTTCGTACACGACAAGCCACGGAGGGACGGCCCATATCGTCGTGAAAGAAATCAAACATACACCATTCAAAAATGCATATTTCAGCAATGTGCTTTAAGTACGCAAGAGACATGTTCTTAACGTAATTCTCAGGTATGATCTGACTTAAAGATGGATCCAAAGTAGGTAAAAAGTAAGTCTTTATAGCAGTGAATATGGATTGCGTCGGCGGGAAGTCGGAAGTGTTAGAGGACACCAGTTCTACGATTCCTCTATACGTGTAGAAAACTTGAATTATAACTTAAAACAATATATTAAAACATCATTCCACCGCGGAGATGGTGGTTGCTAACACTTCCGACTTCCTACCGATGTATTCCGTGTTTACTGCTGTCAAGATTTACGGTTTGCCTACTTTGAACCCATCTTTAACACTAGAAGCACGGAAATTTTGAACTCCCTAGAAGCACGAAGCAGTCAAATTGACTGCTTTCCATTTCTAACTAAAATAGACAATAATGTTGACACAGGATTACTGTTTTTGTTGACATTTTCAATGAGTCACATCTACAAGTAAGTCTACGAAGTATATTATTTATTTTAGTATTTTTATTTATAAACATTAAGTGCATCAATACGTATTATTAAAAATATTTATGAATAAAATATGTTTGATATAAGTGTTTTAAAAATAATTTAAAAAATCAAAGATTATTGTCAAATCTTGCAATGTTTATTGTAAAATAACATCTTCTGTGACATCTTTCTAAACTATCTTCTTAGGAGGAGATCATTACCTTACACTTGACGCAGATAACTCCCTTTCAGATCTCTACAGTACATATTCCACAGACATACTTTCGACTTTTGAAGTATATCTCAGCTGTTTTGTTATTTTACACAATCGTACTTGACATTGTCGCGTGCGTGTGGAAGGATCTTCCTCGTCTTCAGATGCACTGTAACTGTCATTAGTAACATTGACCATCAATTATTTGGCCAAACGTTGGAGATATTGTCCCTACCGATTTTCTTTCCGGTAGCTTCTTTGTATATTATCCAGGAATTCAAATATGCCAAATCAACCACGTTGAAGAAAACGTACATTAGCCACCGTCTGCACGCACGTCTACAGTTTGTTTCTTCACCATTTGATCCACGTTGTTTACACAAAACTTTGCCTGATTGTAATATGTCATAGTTTCGGGTCTTTTCTTTGGTATCACGGAAATTGACACTGACTTGTGCATGGAACTCAACACACAAACACTTTTGTTCCGCTTACATTTTTAGACAGTTAATGTACTACCACTCTGATTGCAGTAAACATCCTAGTGATAGAGGTCTTTGTTTATTTGGGATGCAGAACATTTAGGCAGATCTCTTCGGTTTCACTTTATTGTCTCAACCAAACTAGTACCTTTAGCCCTAAGAGATTCAGCTAATTTCCTTATGAAGAAGTTATCACGTGCCACATGTATTCCTTATTTTAGTAAAAGGATTTATCAAACTAGGCAATACAAATTTACCTTACTCTATCCGAACAGGACGTTCCAAATCCTTGCCGATATGGAAAACCATTGAGGATATACTTTGATTTTATGTCGACATACTTGATTTTATGTCGGCAAGTAATCAGAATTTGATGTCAAATTTATCGGATTTATTTGGCATATATAGCTGAATTCAACATTTGACTTTCATAGGATAGAGTTGCTTGTCAACATGTGGTCATGTGGTTTGTAACATTTTATGTAGTTTTCAGTAAACGCACCCTAGAGTTCGGATACGAGTGCGAATTTGTCCTTTTGAAGTCTTGCAGATCTTGTCGCCTTTTCATCAAATCTCAAGTATCATTTTATTTCACAGAATCTAGCTCTACTCATTGTTTTCCTATAAACTCGCGGCCCAGTTGTTCTTGTCCACAAGACCGTAATGGACATTGCTGAAGCACCAGTACCACTTCGGTAAATAGTAAGGCCCGAATAGAATTGTAGTTCTGAAAGAGCTAAAATCCATGTTGTTGACTTCAGTTGCATATTTGCTTCAGCAATGTTGCACTTTAGTATATGCCTCCTTTGATTCATCAAATAGTAAACGAAAAGCACTATTACATTCTTCCTCAGACGCTCGCCGCTTGGCAAAATTTATCAGTCCTGGAGCTTCGTGAACAATATTCTGCTTAGATATACGGCTAATGTCATCTTGTCCAAATCAGATTTTGTCCACATTATTCCGACTGGAGTAATAAAACTGTCACCACTACTGGCGTTGTCTTATTCATCACTTCTTCATCACTTGAATATCAAATGTTCTCTTCGGATACAGAATTACTTCAGTATCCATCCCCTTCACTCGAATTCTGCAAACTGTCATTATTTACTTTAGACTCATCTTCTGAGAGATCATGTGAAACTCGAAATATTTCTTGAGGGCTCATCGTAAAATGTCACTTGTACTAAGTTTACCTCAACCAATTACACACTAACATGCGGATATTGGCCACATGCATCTGAACTAATTTGTTTTTCGACGATAAATCACTGCGAGATATTTTGTAAGGCAATGAAAAAATTTCTATAAAGTTATTGTTGGAATTAGATATCACAATAAAAGAATGTTTTTTTTTTTTTTTTTTTTTTTTTGTGCCTCAAATTACAATCAATAAGTTTTTCAACTTTTCTTTTGTTCCGAAACAAGAAGTATTTTAAGGTGCCATTTGTAAATCAGAAACAGAAACACTAATTTTCCATATTCTTTATAAGGCAGTCAAAATGACTGCTTCATCCTTCTAGGTATAACTAATACTAGCGCCCCTGTAAAAAGGTGCATAAACTTTCTATTAACACTATCAACAAGTGGGTACAAAAATGTTAAAAGTGAACGAAGTTCAGGGCCTTAGCGAAAACATTACAGAAGTGGTATGAAATTATATTTCTCGAAACAGTCAAATTACTGCTTCTAGTGTTAAAACAGGGCATATCCGAAAATACTATTGGGAACATGAAGGTAATTACTGTATGTCCCTTAGGAATCTCCAAGTGCAAAAATCGCTGAATTTTTTTTAGATGGTATATCATATGTGTAACTTTCTTTACGCTGAAAAGGACTGCCACTCCAAGGTTTCTCGTGTTCGAAGTTCGAAGTAACACGTGTTGTAATTTAGTTTTTCCACATTAAGGGCCGTCCTAACTGTGAAACTATGCACTGTTTCCCATAGTGACATATGAACTCTTCTCCTTATTTTGATGTGAGAATCACTTCTTACCGTTTGTCGATATAGTTTGTTAACACCCTATATATATATATATATATATATATATATATATATATATATATATATATATATATATATATATATATATATATATATATATATATATATGTATATATATATATATATATGTATGGAGAGAGAGATAACTCAATGAAATCTTTGGATTAGTGTCTCGTCTGACATTTTTTGTTTGTTTGTTAAGTGCTAATAATATTGTAGAATTTATTTTTGTTACAAACATAATTGAGAATTTCTTCGAATTGGAGAATGGAATTTTAACAATTAACAAACTGCTAAGTGTATTTGTCCCTTTCTGACCATTTAATGCTGACTGAAATATATGCAAAATGAAAGTTATTGCTAACATAAGGGCAAACAAGCATATTGTCCTTGAAGTTATGCTCTATTGCTGCTAATTTAATGAAAATGAACTCAAACCAATTTACAAGTTAGCTGAATGTTAGTCATTTCGTACGTATTGTGAAATTCTTTTCTTTCTTAGGTTTTCTTTTTTTAAAGTTTAAACGTTAGTGACGAAGTGTCTTGGTTGGCAATCTTGTATGCAGACCATGCAGGAGTATGGTGCATGCGCGCGCATCCACTTCAGTTGCATCACGCTGTCGTCTGCTGCCGACGTTGAGTCGAGTGAGTGTAGGCCGAAAACGGGCTTGGCAGGAGAGCATTGATTTGAGTCTCTGGATTACGCGTGTGGCTAATACCGCGGCATACTTTTTTATCCGTGCTTTCGTAGTACAGATAAAATAAAATTTCGCCCTTGATTTGGCTGAAGGCACAAGCACGACGCATCTTCACTCAATAATCCAATGGTGGCGTTAATGAAATCAAATATTATTAGTCAGTTATCGTTGGATGCAAACGAATTCCACTGCAGTGGAGCGGCGGGGCCTATCTTCTGTCCCCTGTTACCCGACTTCACTCAACCAGTTCAAAAATTAATCGCTTTTTCTTCATTCCTCGACACCTCTCGCTTTCTGGTTCAGTTAGATTATTGCAACCTCCAAGACTTGTGTGAAGTGATTTTGTATTGAAGAGCTGGTTCAAGATATCATCGTCATTGTGGAATTTAAATAATCTTTCTTTCAGCTCCGTCGATGCACCGGCGTTTGGACACGGAGATCATCAGTCTTAGATATCTCAACAACAAGAATGGCAGAGAGACGGGTACCACACATGTGCTCGGGTAAGTTTTCATACTTATTTTAGTTTTACTTATTTATTGGGCCTACTTTATATTTTTTTCTTTGATTTGGAGTTTAGCATGTCGTTTAACACCGAGGCTATATAAGACGTGGACCTACAGCTTAGTGTGGGATCCGAACCACATGGGCTTCCACTGGGAATTGAACCCGGGTCTCTTGTGTCGAAGGTGCGTGCACTTACCATATGACCACAAGGGACCTCATGATTTCTAATTTTTCATTTGATTTGACTTTTAGTTCAGCATCCCTTTCAGCAGCGAGGCTATACGGGACGTGAACCTTACAGTGCAACGTAGAATTCGAACCACATGAGCTCCCGTCCGGTATCGAAGTCGAGTCTCCCTCATAATTTCTAATTGTATCGGTAATTATGGAAGTAGAGGAGTTAGATGATTATTTAAAAAAAAATAGTGGTTGCGTTGATGAGAATGTTAAGAAAAAGTGGAAAACGATGCGAGAAATATTCTAATTCATATGTAGCGCGAGTTATTGGACAAAATGGTACGAACAAACAAGAAACAAATAATTGGAATTGTTATTTGATTTACCAGTATAATGGTTTGATATCATCATAAACATGTACGTACTATTATATTGTCTTAATGTAATTCTAAGAGTATTATAGGGCCTAGTCAGTGGCGTATTTACGATTTTGTTTCGGGGAGGGCTTTGCTAACTTTCAGGGGAGCTTTACCTGAAAATGTGATAATTCTGCAAGATATTTCATATACTTTACTATAGTAAGTAAGATTTCGGGGGGGCTTAACCCCGAAAGCCTCCCTCTAAATACGCCATTGATTATAGTTGGTTTATTTATTAAGCTGTATTTATATTACAGCCGAAGCGATTCCTTCCCTCTCAAGTTCTTGGGCGCAACTTATCCAAATTTACGATTCTCCTCCTCCCCCGTGGGGGTGTAGTGGGTCAGTAGTAGAACATTTGTCTCTGGCGCGTGGGAGTCTTTGGTTCGATCACCGTCTAAGTAAGTTCATGGTGGACAACATCGTGTCTGTGGGTTTTCTCGAGGTACTTCCGAGTTCTCATTCCGCCGGTTCTCCCATCATTTAGTTGCCTTAATCTCCCTTGTGCTAACGGGCATCTTTCCCCCATCAAGAAAGAAAGAAAAAAAAAAAGTAGTAGAAGAGGCCGGAGCTGGTTTTGACAAAACCAAGGCTGGATTTTCAACGGTTTAGGAACTTTTTGCCGTTCTCAAAGGGATCATTATGATATAATTGAAATTCAATTATGTCCTGTTCAATGAAGTATTACATGCTATCCCATTTCATGAGAGCATTCTTATATTCATGAAATACATTCCTACTGCCTTACATATTTTTAAGGGAGGCGTTCCATTAATGGGTGTAGACTCAATTTTAGGAGGCCTAAGTAATGCGTGTGCATGGCACATGTGGCATAAAACTGTAGTGCATAAAACACGAATTAACTTAAAAACACAAACCAACTTGGACTAGGTGGCTACTGGAAAGCACAAATGCTATACAACCGAGTCAGGGCAGGAGCGTGGAATTAGGGCCGAGCGGTTTCGAGGGGATCCATCCGAAAAGAGCAGGTGCGTCAGCGATGATGGATATATGCATAAACGAAAATAGTAACAAAAAAAAAAAAAAAAAAAAACACTATATGGCATACAAACACGTGCCTTGCATGTGTCACAGTTTTGCTACACTTATATGATTAGGATGATCTCTGTGACACTACCTTTATATAACACTTCACTTCATCATGGCTTGCTTATGGAGTATTACGTATTTAAGAGCACCCTTTCATATTTCTTCTTTGTTATACATGTGGGGCATGTCTTGAAATCCTTATGTCTTATCCTTTCCAACGGCCGGTAGTTCAAACTTCTGCTTCAATTTTCTCTGATATTTAAACACCACCACTCAGTTTTGGCATTTCGTTACACTGTTTTCGGACATTGCCAGTACATTACTTCTGCCCGCTAAACAGAACAAGTCGGATACCTTTCGAACATTGTTTATTATGGCTTCCATGTTTAACACGTCCTTATATTCTTACGAGCACAACTTTGTATAATATGTTCTCGCATGTTATACGTAGGATCCACATGTATGTATTTCGATTTCTCATGTTCCTCTTTCGAAATCAGAATTCATATTTCTTTCGAAAATTTTACAAAACTCTGCATCCATAAAACGGAATAGCACCAAATATCCCACAAAATTTCACGTTCCCAACTGTGCCCCCTTTTGTGGACATCCCCTGTATAACTGAGTTTCGATTATTTCTTTTATGATGCGCGCGAGATCATTTCACTCATACTCAAACATTCCTGCCATTTTATTCTTTCTAACATCTTCAATGAAGTATAAAAAAGTATTATGCAGGAGTAAACGGAAAAACCAGATAATCCGTTCACAAATAATAAAGAGTTTACTGTATTTGATTTCCATTCTTGGATATGTTGAATAATGGTGGATAAGTTCTCCGTGTAATTGAGTATTTAAGAGTTGAATGTTCTTTTTCAGAATTGTAGCTAAATGACACGTGGGATCCGAATTGTGCGTGCCACCACTGGCATCGAACCGAGACCAGCTGCATAGACAAACAGGGTGCATCATGTCCAGAATGATGTTCGAAAACCTTCTTCCATTACTTAAGAAAAAGTATAGGTTTTTAACTTACAATGAGCTAATACTTAGTGCATAGGTGTCTGAAATGAAATTCCTGGTTTAACATCCCATAGTTGTGCCCTTTAGGCTAAATGAAATGAACAGATGATTAATGGAACAACTGATAGAATAAGCATGTAGGAGGAAACGGGAGAACTGCGAGAAAACCCACGAACACTATATTGTCCAGGACAAACTCGTGTGGCCGAGGACCGAACCAGGGACCGCCTCATACCACAGATGAGCGCTCTACCTAGTACAATTGAGTTATTGTCTCCCCCTTTAGATGCATAGAATGCCGGTTTTTTCATTTATATAGTACTGGGTTTGATTCCTGGTGGGGAAAGTTTTGCTGTTGATTCTAGGCTGGTTGAATTAGTAGATATCCAAAGTAATAATAATAATAATAATAATGGCACTGAGTGTGCTAATCCGGCCGGCCTTTTTGGGCTATAAAGTCAAGAAGTTAAGGAGCTTTGTTTGATGAGACTTATTTTATAAATAAACTGAAATATGGGATATTGTTTATTATTCATAAAAAAAATCTTTATCCCTGATGTTATTTGAAATTAAATTAGTAATGCATATGAATGCATTTTTATTCTACTGATACGTAGACCTATACGTACTTGTGGAAGATTTCGAAAGATTTATATTGGGCAAGTTTGAGATTTCTAGTTTTTCTGTAAATTTGCACACGAAGCCTGTTGGTTTCCGACCTTGAATTCTTGACATTGCTCACACGGTTCATTGGCCGAACCGTATGAATGGATTAAAGTTGAAAACTGATTTAACAAGAAGAAAGCTTTGGCATTCAAATATTAAGTCTGTTTTGTGTTTGCGATATTCAGTTTTAAAAATCGCTAATTTGAAAATTAAAATTTGCTGTTACGCCCTGTAGTAATGGCGGTAAATCTCTGAAAAATCAATAGGCAACAGACTAGAAGAGCTATAAGCTCACTTGATCTGTTTATTCTTATAATATTGCTGATTTCCAGTGGCAACGAAATCTTCCATATCTTAGGGGGGGGGTGGAGAAGGGGAGTTATTGATATTTAGGGAGACAGCTGTTTTGTACACCTAAAATAATAGCAGAGTTCCCTCGTGGCTAAGCGGTTACGGTACGCGCCTTAGATCCGGGTTCGGTTCCCGGCGGGAGCTCATGTGGTTCGGATTCCACGTTACTCAGTAAATCCATGTATCATATAGCCTCGCTGCTGAACGGGACGCTAGCTAAAATCAACTCATCTAAAATAATAGCTTTATACTACTTGCAATACACGTCGGGACGGGGGTTATAGCCACTTGAGGTCGTTTGTCCCCTCTCAACCGCCGTTACTGTGTGTTCATCTGTGGCGTTTACAATTACTTGAGAAAACCTCAATCACAACTCTACTCCACCTTTTCTGTATTTTCGAGGACGAGGATCGATCCCAATTGAAACAAAATGAAATGAAATCTTTGTTTAACGTCCTTTGATTATGCCTGTTAGGCTAAGGGACACTAATGATTAAGGCAAGTGAATGATGGAAGAGAATCGGTAGAATGAGAATATGGGAGGAAACTAGAGTATCCCGAGAAACCCCACGGACACGATATTGTCCACCATGAACTTACTTGGGCGGGGGTCGAACCAGTCGACCCCAATTGTATAACTACGTCTAACTATTGGTTCATGTTTCATATATAACTTCGTGCTGAAGATGGAGTCTTATACTAGTACACCCTAAACTAAGTGTGGACAACCTACATAGCGATACGGTACGTGTGCACTTCCGGAATGGCATGCTCAAGGTTGCTCCACGTATTTTAATTGTGTAGTCATTGAATGACAAAATAAAACTTCTTTGATTAGTTAAAAATCCATGAAGTATTTTCTATGTAAACACAATGATCTTTCCATTGTTTCATTCATAGTGGGATGAGTAAGAAAAAGAAATAGCTATCAGTCACACGGTATTTATACGTTAATGGTAGAGTAGCTTATGATCGTTAACGTGGAGTTTAGCGCCCGTTTTAGCACGCTATGTTAACCTCGGGTTTAACGTGGGATCCGGATTACATGAGCGTCCATTGCAATCGATTCTGGGTTGAGTAAATAAAAAGTGGCACGTAGTGTACTGCGGGTTTTCCATTCTTTAAACCAGTGATTTCCAAACGGTGGTCCGCGAAATTGTTTTACCGGTCCACATTAACGGATGGTTAGCTTCGGTCTAATGACATGGTGCCGTTGTCGTTCATAAGATTTTCTTCTGATTCAAAAGTAAGTGCATAAATCAGTTTCAGATATATGATCATCATAGGTATTCTACCATTATTGGCAAGTCGCTTATTGCAACGGGGAAGCTTCCATGCTCCACGGTTTTCCGCTAACCTCTTCGTCTTCACGTACGTTTTCTGTTTCGATATCGTCTATTATCTTTTTCACCCTCTCCCTCTCTTTCCTGCCACCATACCCTCTAGTACGTTCCTCATGATACAGTTTCTTCTTTGCTAATGTCCCAACCAGTTTCTTTTCCTCTTCTCAGTAATATCTAAACCTGTTCTTTCCCCCCCCCCCCCCCACCATTTCTAACACCTCATTAGTTTTCCGCTTGACCCAACTATAGATATGCCACATTGACTTGACACCTAGTCTTCCGTTCCAAGCGCTGCTATCGTCTGAAGAATTCCACTCTTTCGCTGAGGTTCTCTCACTTAGCAACAGTTGAATCCTTATTGGCTGAACGTGTGAGTGAGAGCTTTAGTTCGCATTTTTGCCACGGCTCAAGACATTTTGGCAGCACTTTAATTTTGTCCATTCTTCTCCACACCCACATTTGGAAAGCTTCCAGTCATTTTTCATCATTTTTGCGTAATCTTCGTGTTTCTGATCCATACAACAGAATACTGCACACGAAGCATTGTATGTGTCTTTTTCTCAACTCTTTATATTTAATATCCCACAAAATACTTTTCTTTGTCCTAAAGACTTCTTTCGCTCTTCCTATTCTTGCTTGTATTTCACGTTCACACTTCATATCACTAATAATACTATCCAGGTATCGAACACTAATCACCTGTCCAGTCCCCCCCCCCCTCCTTCCTGAGTGAAGAATAATTTGATCTCAGCAGAAAAACATTGAAATTTGTTTTGTGACTTTTCAAATACATTATGTGAGACAAGTTATTCTGCTGTATACGTAATTAAAGACAAAGTACAAGGATTGATTGACTGATAGTTGAAACAGTAATTTTTCGAACTTGCAACAATAATTTTATATAGTACGGGGCTCTTCCTCAACTATAATACTTCTTGTTCTCGTAAAGACTAGTTAATATGTTATCAACAAGCATTTATGTAGTGTGGTTCATGAAGCGACTCATACTAAAATGATTTTTACAAGTTCAAAATAAAAGCGTCTAAACTGGCAGAATATCATCAAACCATGTTTTGTTTCTGGAGTTCTTACTGCAAAATTTTTCATATGAATCGTACGGAGATGTAACGTGTGATGCTTGAATTTCATGCTCACACAATATCTGCTGCCTTTTATGAACACTTACTTTTTATGACTATTGTAGGCGAAAAAAGGACCGACTTTACCCACCTACATTGTAAATGCTACCTGTTTTAATCTCTTAATTTTTGACCGTTCCTTAAAATTCCAGTGACCAACTTTCGTTATATCCCTTCGCGTCTTGTCAACAATTTGGTAATGATGCAATTAATACATTGCTTTCTTTAGAGTCTGAAAGAAAAGTTATTAAAATCTCACAAGAATTTACTGAAGAGATTAAGGGGCCTTATCACTGCGAAATTAAAATACCGCTAATTTTACAGTACTTATGTGATATCTTCAAATAAATAAAAGATCATCAAAATGTGGAACAAGATCGCCCTAGACAATACTATTTTGCATCAGGTACCGTTATCACGAGTCACCTAGTAGCTTTCCATTTGCTGCCATTTAGAAACTCGAAAATAAATGCCGATTTTCTAAATGGCTAGATATCGAAAGCAGATAAGTGAGTCATGATAACGGTATCCCATGCAAAGTAATATTGTCTTGGGCGCTCTTGTTCCACATTTCAATCATCTTTTATCTATTTGAAGATATCACATAAGTACTGTAAAATTAGTGGTATTTTAATTTCGCCGTGATGGGGTCTCTTAAGAAGTTGAATTAAACCATTGTACTTTTCTACAGGGCAGTTCAAAATTATGGACCGTATTTCATTGTTATTCTGTGAAATCTAGTAAACATAATATTGTGACACATGTGCTAAGAAACGCAAACTGTCAGTTTTCTTCAAGCATAACAAAAGAGTTTTATGTGAGCACCTCGCATAACCTGACACACATCAAGCCGATAATATTTTCTCATGCCAAACTTTTTGTAGCGTGTTGTGGTCAATTTCGGCAATGGCTGTTGTGATGCACGACCTGAATCTCTAAAATCTTCATACCACTTACCAGTGGCGTATTTAGGGCTTCCGGGCTTAAGCCCCCCGAAATCTTACTTACTGTAGTAAAGTATATGAAATATCTTGCTGAATTTTCACATTTTCAGGCAAAGCCCCCTCTCCGAAAGTTAGCAAAGCCCTCCCGAAACAAAATCGTAAATACGCCACTGTCACTTATGAATGGTCTTCTCCGTAGGTGGGTCACTCCGATATTTGGTGCGGAAATGCCGTTGCGCACTGATCACAGACTTGTTTAGATAATCAAGCGCACAAAAAAGATCTCTGCTCTCCAGTCGACGCCATTTTCCTTAACTGCTCACTGCTGACTCTTAGCGGTAGAACATGGAAACACTGCGTGGAATCTAAACTTCGAAAGTTGACCTTTCGAAGCACATGTCTTACAACAACATAAGTTTATTAGATTTCACAGAATAAATTTCTGAAATCGGGTCCATAATTTTGACTTGCCCGGTATATGATCTGATGGAAATATTAAATATCTTATTACGCATATATTCATACTAATTAATTTGTTCCGTCCAAATTTTCGGCCCGATGTACACAATTGCTTAAATTGTTTTTAATTAAAATTTATAATTGTTCACATTTAACTTTTAAAAAATACTCATCAACTACCCCATACTCCATATTGCATTTGTGCAGTTATTCAAGGATTTCGTTATACTAGCAGGTGGCGACAACTGTTCATCATCATAAGTATTGTGCCATTATTGGCAAGTCATTTTCTGCAACTGAGAAGCTACCATGCTCCATTGTCTTCCGCTAACCTCTTTGCCTTCACGTAAGATTTTTCTGTTTTGATATCGTCCATTAATTCTTCTCCTTCGCCTCTCCCTCTTTCCTGTCACCATACCCTCTATCACATCCCTTATGGTACAGTTCCTTCTTAGCCAATGCCCCAACCAGTTTATCTTCATCTTCTCAGTAATATCTAAAGTTGTTCTTTTCTTCCCGGTCATTTCTAACACACACTCGTTCGTTTTCCGCTCGATCCTGCTAATTCTCTTCATTCTTCTTCACACCCACTTTTCGAAATATTCCAATCGTTTTTCTTTTTTTCTTTTCTTTTTTTTTTTTTTTGGCGTAATCTCCATGTTTCTGACCCATACAGTACAATACTCCATACGAAGCATTTTATGTGACTTTATTATTAGGATTTAAACTAATTGTCTCTGAAGTAGTGTTACTTTATGTAAATGAAAATATTGATAGGCAATTCAGATCTGATCATGTTTTGTGATTAGTTATCTTCACACGAAGTGATTTTCAAACGAATATACTCGTAATAAACTTGGCGGTTACAACAAAAAGGGGGACGATCATTTGGCCTTCAGGGGAAGGTAATAGCTTTTCCCCTTAGATTTGAGGTATACATGTATTTTAATCAAGAGCATAACATTGTGACAAACAATGTAAAACTCCTCTTACTAGTCCCAAGCAAAATTTGAAATGACACTGCTAATTACAGAACGTAAATATGTTGGTCAGTAGCATCATTTCAGGTTTCGCGAGAGGCGACGGGACAACAAAGTCCACAGACATAAGACTCACGTTTCTTATTAGTGTTTTAGTATACAATTTAATTAAAAGCATGAGCTTTAGCGGATGATGACATCAACTCGAGATGGGAAGCCATGAAAGTAGGAATTATAAAAGCATACATAGGAAGAGTACATAGGAAGAGAATCGATAGCCTTGGATAACAGTAGAAATATTGGCAATAATAGAAAAAATAAGACAGTTCAAAATAACAAACAAAGAATAATACAAAAAGGTGCAGAAATCACTTCAACAGAGAAGTAAAGAAGACCAGAGAAAACTGAATGAACAACTGCAAGGAAATGAAAGTATTGTCAAAGGCAATACAGAAACGGAATATGGAAAGATTAGAAAACAGTTCGGTGAGAAAAACAAACACACAGAAGTTAATCATGGGATAGCTCATCAGAATAAAGACAATTGTGATAGCATTTGTAGATATAGAAAAAGCTTTTGACAACGTAGATTGGAATATCATGTTCAGAGTGTTGAAGAAACTGAAAGTGGATTACAGAGACATTAGAATAATATACCAACTTTACAGGAACCAAACAGTTGTTGTAGGAAGAGATCAGAAGGAAGCAAGAATAAGTAAGGGAGTAAGGCAAGGATGTGGGCTTTCACCTCTCCTGTTCAACATCTATATAGAAGAAGCTATGAAAGAATTCTTTGATTAAAACGAGAAAGGTGCAAACGTAAATGACCAGGTTTTCAGCACAATAAGGTTTGCTGATTATTGATAGGATAGTGCTATTACACTGATAAGACTTGCAGGAGGTACTTTCAAACTTGGACGACCACCTGGAAAAAAAAATGCAAAGTGAAGATAAATAAGAAAACCAAATTCATAAAATGTAAAAGATGGAGAGAAAATCGAAGACGTTAAGACGTTCCCCTATTTAGGAAGTCAAATATCCTCGGACAGAAGTGAAAAAGACGTAAGTTCCAGAAAAGCGCAGGCTAAACAAGTATTCAATATGAAAAGAGGACTGCTAACATCGAGAAATATGTCGTTGGACGTTCGAAAACGATTTATTAAGACCCTGGTATGGAGCGTGGCGCTTTACGGATCAGAGACGTGGACATTGAGAAAAGCTTAAATATCCAAACTGGAAACATTTGAAATGTGATGTTGGCACACAATGCTGCGCATATCATGGACCGAAAGGAAAAAGAATGAAGCTGTACTAAGGGAAGTTAATGAAGGACTACAGATCATGAAGATAATAGGAAAAAGTAGCAGCAGGCTTGGCCATCTTAATCGGTACTCCGATTGGATCACCGTGTTGATAGAGGGAAAGTCAGAAGGAGAATCAGGAAGATGAACACCATCTAGGTGTAGTTACGAAGAAGAGACCTTATCAAAGCATGAAATAGCTCTCCCAAGAGAGAGAGAGAGAGAGAGAGAGAGAGAGAGAGAAATTTTAAAATTTCCATGTTGCCCACCAATCTATGGTTGAGGTGAAAAAGATGGGTACCTAAAACTTAGGGTTGGGCAATTTCGCCTTCTCCCAAATGACGCCATTGCTGTTGCATTGCTGTTCGTGAAATTTTTGCGTTTCCCCCACTATCACTTGAAGATACGATGTAATAAAATGAACGTAAACAGTTCTAACTTCCATTAATATTACTGTTAAATCTTGCTTTGATTCATTATAATTCCAGATGATGATGATGATGATGAGTCACACGAATTCGTGATTTAAGATGCATGTGAATCATTCTTATTTCTCTGCCTCTTAGGACATTGAGTCACGCTTTGGGTATACTCAATCGAATCATGGAATATGCTTTCATTCATTCATTGAATTAGTTCTTTATGATCAAACTCATATCTGCGTATACTTTAAACTAAAAGTCTTTGCCGCAACAGTCTACAAAGTTGTTGAAAGTTAAATAGGTGCGAACTTACAAATCTTATTCTTTATAGGCAAATGGAGACCGTTCTATGTTGAGAGGAAGTGTTGATCTTGTATGATGATCTGTGCACCCACCAACTGCACAGGTTCAAGCCCCGCTAGTAAATCGAACCCTATGTCCATAAGGTATATCTATGTATGTAGAAGGTTCCGTCTCTCATAACGTCGGTGTTACAAAACTTAACTTGAACTCAGAACCTTTTTTATAGTTAGTTCTGAGTATACGAAAGAATAAAAATACAATTCTAGTGTATGTTTAATAATAATAGATGATGTTATTTAAAGAGAAGAGGGGAAGAAATTAATTGACTACATATGCAAGTAATAGTATTAAATTATATTATCTTTGTGTTTGGACATATTATCATATGTATTAGATCTAGAGTGATCATTATCTGAATGTAAAGTACGAGTGTCCACTTAATATCTACACAATGTCATACAATATATTGAGTAATTAATGATATTATCTGTCATTTTTAAACAATGCTTTTCTTTTCATTTTCCAATGTTTATACGAGGATTAACGGAAAAGTTTCTGCAACCTACTACTTAGTGGCGCTAGTGTTCAGCTTGTGCGCACATTTCTCAGTAATGAGTTTCGAGAAGGTCGTTCATCCACCTGCATTGTTGCCAGTAATGCTGTGCGTGAAATGTTTGAGAGAGATCGGTATGTAACATACGCGAAATTCAGGTATACTTGAATATTGACATGGAAAACAATACGTGCGATTTTGAATGGTCACTTGAACGTACGGAAACGTTCGAGCCATGAGATCCCATCATGGCCGTGCCGTGGGGGGGGGGGGGAGGCGAGCGAGGCGACGGTCCCGGGCGCCGAAGTAAGGGGGCGAAAAATTCGGGAGAAAAAAAGGAAAAAAGATAGGGAAAATGCTTGGAATATATGTGGGGGGCGCCGTCGTATACTCTCTCTCCGGGCGCTGATTTTCCATGGCACGGCCCTGGATCCCATCTTACTTTCATAGAAGCTCAAAAACAGGCACGTGTCAATTGGTGTAGGGAAATGCTCAAAATTAAACAGGTAGAGCCTTTCTATGTCAACTGTGCCTCTTCTGGCGCTGCTGTCGGTGCTTTTTTCCCTATACCTCCTTCGAAAGAGGAGGAACAAGTTTCTGCGGCCGAGATCATTCAATTGTTGGATGCGGAACTTTGCTGTGTTCTGTCTTTATCCATTTTAAGTAGCCTACGATCTTCACTCGTCAAGACAAAAGGACTGAATGACAAATTGGCAACACAGCTGAGGCCCTTCACTTCTTTCCCCTACGCCGAAGTATATTCGCATATTTTCCGAGCGCACACCTGAAATAGACAGGCTCTAGGTAAAATTTGATGTACTACATTATTGCAGGGAATGAAACTTGTATCTGTTCATACAAACCCGAAACTGAACAGCAGTTCACGGTTTGAGCGTTTCAAACGGAGCCGAAACAGACAAAAGTTGTTCGTTCGAGGAGTATTTATTGCCAGGGCCGTGCCGTGGAAAATCAGCGCCCGAGGCGAGAGTATACGATGACGCTCCCATACGTATATTCCAAGTAATTTTTCCTATCTTTTCCCCTTTTCTCTCCCAAATTTTTCGCCCCCACGACACGGCCCTGTTTATTGCCAAGCAATGATTGCTTTCTTCCTCAGTTACACTGGACGTGTAACCATAGCTTTAGAAGGTCAAAGGACTGGAAATACTGAGCGATATAAAATTTTGATTTCACGCATGAACTGCTTAGAACAAACTCAAATCGGTCTGTGATTTTTCGCCATTACTATCCCACTTCCCACTGAGCACTCCAAACTGTTGATTTTTTTTTTTTAAAGTGAAATATTTCGAATTAATGACACATCCGTACTCCCTTGATTTAATACCTAATGACTTCTTTGTCTTCCTACACATGCAAAATAAGATGCGTGGTGAACTATATGTGTCACCTGAAGTAGCTATTAACTCATTCAAAATAGTGTTTCTGAATCACTTTCTTAAACTGCTGTAAAAATACACGAAGAGTCAAAGATCCAGATATACAATAAAAAGGTGTATTCTTTTCGAATTTTATAATATCGGAACACTAGCACCACTGTAAGTAGTAGTTTGCAGAAATTTTTCGACCAGCTCTTGTACTAATATTCATCTCAGTGTCTATTTGCTTTTACGTTATAATTGGTGTAAAATGTTAATATTGTACTTTTTTTGTTCTCTGGTCTTCCAGAAATGTGTAGGTTCCCCTTGTTTTTATGTACACAGTATGGCCAGTTATTCTCCCTAAGCTTTTTGGCTTACTTTACGACTATTCATACCAATTTGTAACATCGAACTTCTATGTTTAATACTTTCAATTACGCGATATATTCAGGGGTGAAAGTGGATCTGAAAAGGTAGGGGGACGCATGACATCACGCCCGTCCTCATTGCCTGTCTTTATCCATTGTATATATTTAGGAAGTGAGGGGACGCCATAGATATTTTATGAAAGTGGGAGGACTAGATCCATCTGCGTTCCCCCTCACTTTTATTCCTGGATGTATTCATGACCCTTTAAATAACCTAACCTCTTTTTCTACAATAACTTTTTGCACATGTTGCACTGCGTCTCTTGCTCTCTTAGCTTCTTCGAACTGAAGCTTGCAGCTAGTAATACGGCTTTTAGTTCTATAATGTGTGATCAGTATGTTGGCTCTTTCTACACTACTTTCGGGTTTCTAGATCGGACTTCGTTTTTCTTAACCCATCGTTGGCCACAGCGTTCACATACGTATTTTATTTTGCTCCTACAACTACATATGTATTATGCATCAGTTCCCCGTGTTGTTGTGTATCTTTCCTTGGAAATATTGTAGATAGTTGGGACTTAATTGCTTTTCACTTTCGATGCACCACTCTTCAGTAAGTGGTTATTTCAGCGTATTTGGGTATATGACTATAGACGAGATGTTTGAGGGATTTCATGGATGATGTTCTTTTAGGCATTACATGCGCACCTACTGGGGATCTACCGGGTCCGTACCCCTCCAGAAAACTTCCTAACTCAGCATACGTTTATACACTTTTCAATAAAACTAATACCTGTTTAACAGGGAAATTGTTGGTGTAGCATAAAAATTTGACCTTACACTTGATCTATACTCTTTCTCTTATAAAAACAATCAAGTTTTATCATTTTTTCTCAAAATATAAGTGGAAGTATTTTACTTAGTCTTTTAGGGTGCAGAATGATACTCGTTCAATACTACATACACGTAGTGGCTTGTAGTATTGGATATTAGACCCCTCCCCTACCCCCCAAAATGATAGAAAGTTTGACATTAAGATATTTTCACTTGTCGATTCTCGTCGTGGGCGTGTATATTTTACACTGTGATATGAATATTGGACCGTCGTACTTAACAACTTTCCTAACAATGTTATACAACACTTTGCACAATCAGTTCTGAACCTGCCACTATTACGATAGATATTTGTTTTTCTTGTGTTCGACTTGCAAGAGAATACAGTGTTTACCGGTTTTGTATATATGTGAGAACCATAGGTTAAACTGCTAAAACTAAAAGGTGAGCGCAACGCTTACCTGCGACCAATAATTTCATTTTGACCACAGCGACAAACAACGGGTTTAATTCGAAGGTGATTAACCACTTGCTTGGTCAACAACGAGAATTCCTCACCATCGAGAATTGAAGGCAGAAGCACGCAGGGGCGGATGCAGGACGGACTTCTGGGGGGGCGGTGGGTTGTAATACTGATACTTAGAGCTACTTTTAAGAGCTCCAAACTCTGGGATGGGTTTTATATATATATATATATATATATATATATATATATATATATATATATATAAAAAAAATAAGAAAGTTTTCTCTTCTGGGAGGGGGGCAATCGCCCCCCTCGATCTGCCACTGGAAGCACGTTATATCTATTCAGCTTTATGAGGGCAGAAACTGTAATTATTATATTATTTAGATTTGGAAATTTAGAATTTTCTTTTGGTATAAAACTTTCCCTGTTGTGTAGAAGTGTATATTCAGATATCACGTTCTGCGGCGTGTACTGCGCTGGTGAATTTGGGCCACATGTTTCTATCGATCAGTCTGTAGTCTCAGCCCACGTGTCCGCAGCGATAGCCTTCGAACGTCATTGCGACAAGGATAAAACTCCGTCATTATTTCCTTCACAGGGAGACAACTGGGGCAAATAGTTTCACGCAACCCATTTATACATCCCATCATAGACAATAGTCAATAAACATGACAAGTAGGCGGTCGTAATGGAACTATGGGGGACATAGGCATCGACTTCTAATTTTTTCAATGGATAATTATGCTTCGGTACTTTTAAAGATAAATCATAACGTCTTGTGTTTATTATTATTATTATTATTATTATTATTATTATTATTATTATTATTATTATTATTATTATTATTATTATTAGTAGTAGTAGTAGTAGTAGTAGTAGTAGAAGTAGTAGTAGTAGTAGTAATCCATTAGACCAGTGGTTCCCAAACTGGGGAGTTTTCCCTGAGAACCCTGAAAGACTTCGAAAAGGACGCAGGTACTGAAATAAAATGAACACGGGAAGTATTTTTAAACAGCAAAGGCATCAGGTTGTTCTAGTGTATCATTCTTACCTACATTTCGTATTGGACAAGACTCACCAGTCAGACTAAACACTAAGATTTTGTTTGTCCATTTCAAATGTGTTTAGGAATATTGTTACTATTTTGTCTTAACTTTGAAGATTGAATCGTGCAATTAAATTTATTATATTCATTGGTAAAGCTCACATTACACTTTTTTTTCGCTCATGAATGTGTACTTTCGAAATTAATTCCAACGCAAAAATCCAATGGACACTTTGAGGTCCAAAACACTCATGTAGTTGGATAAATGAAGTAGTTACTGTGAGGTCGAGCAATGATGATAGTTTGAGGGCCGAGAATTGCTTACAAAGAATTTGAGGGATCGTCAGATTGATGTCAAGCTAAAGGTCCAAACAAGGCAAAACTTTATGTTTAGTTTCAGTAGGGCCTATAAAATTTCTTCATTTCCTTTCCCTCTTCTGGCGTGACTGGTCATACATTTAATTAGTGGTACACAGTTTTATTAAGGGAGGCTTCAAGCACCAAGCTCATATAACTAATACTTTAAATAATATAATAATAACATTGAAAATTATTATTATTATTATTATTATTATTATTATTATTATTATTATTATTATTATTATTATTAATAATAATAATAATAATAATAATAATAATATTTTCACATTCCTTCCAATTCACAACTTCTTTAGACAGTCCAATGCAGTTACGTTTTTTTCTCTGAAATATTCAAAATCCGTAATATGGAACTGTGAGATGAGATTCCGTTAGCGTGTACTGTTTTTGAATTTTATAGAACTTGAAGAAAAAAATCCCGAATCTTTTCAGTATTCTCTTCTGTCATTGTGAGTGGTCATTCAGGACTGTCCCTGTCTCCCTCTCTCTCTCTCTCTTTATTTTTTTTAACTTTATATTCGATATTATGTGTCTGTCAGACTCCTATTTGACGCCAAACTTTACGTAAAAATACTTATCTGACTGTCTGATGAAAAGTAGGTAGATTTTGCGCCAACCTATACATATATCAATATTATTTCATAGTTATATTTGGCTATAGAATATTATAATTGGGTAATTATATTATTTTTGTACTAAAATAGATAAGATCATGTAGCTCTTTAAATGTCTATGATGGTAGATGGAGTTCCGAACTCCCACTGGGAATTGAATCCAGGAACGCACGCGAGTAAATCACATACACTGGATCACTAAAAATTAACATTACTATCTAAAATATTTATTATTTAAAAGTGTTTATTAGTATTGTATATACAAGGATATATTAGTATTATTATATTTATTATTAACTATCTAAAGTACTTAAAATATCTAAATATCTAAAATATTTAAATGTAATACAATGTTTAGATTTTCGAAATACCTCACTGACTAAATGTCCCATAAACATCTATGATTGATTTTTGTTGTTCATTTAGCTACGGTTGATGCCAATAGCCTTGTTCTTGATCTGTCCAAAAGTCCTCCCCTTCCAAAAATTAAATAAAAAATGAATCTAAAAAAAAATCGGAATGGATTATTTCATAAAAGAAAATACTATGAGAATTTCGAGAGAAATCTGCCTCCCAGTATCTCCTTTGGTATGTGGCAATGGTGTGAGCTAATTGCTAAAATCCTCATAGTGTGGTTCACTCAACACAAGGCCATCTGACAAATATACTAGACATCCACATTACATTCAGTGCATGTTAATACAGTTGTGTCTTCCAGATTTTGCAGGGGGGGAAGGAGATTGTCCAGCGACATAAGAGTGGAGTGTTTTATTAGTAAATTAGTATAAAATTTATTTCAAAATCATGAGTTTCTCAGACTCAAAGAGAGAAGCAATTGTCCCCTTTTCCCCAAAACTGGCACACCTGAGTCCGGATAATTTTACATTCATGAACTGGAGATAATTTGTTCCTCAACTTTTCGTTCCAAATATTCATGATTAAACGTTCAGTAGTCATCTCGTATTTGGGGCGTGAGCCAGAAATTTGATTACTTGAACCTTGATTTTTCATAGGGACTGATAGGGATCGTTTTAGCTTTTCGTGTTCATCCATCATCGTAAATGCAAGTGAAGGGTTGTGTGATTAAAAAAGTAGCTGATTGTGAGGTTGTTTAATTGATTGGTATTATAATGGGGACACCGCGTCGAGACAGAAAAAAAAACTGACAGATCACTGTAGTTCAATACTTCTCGCTTTGCAATTAGGACTTCCTGGGTTCGAATCCTGTAGTCACCAATTCTGAAATGATATTATTCAGGGCTTTTTCTCTGTTCTACTGAATAGGTTCTGGAATGGGCAACTGTCTTCCAAAATTCCTTTTCAGATGACGTTCTTATTCTACAGTGTAGAATAGGGGCATGGTGGCTCAGTAATAGAGCGCCTACCTCTGGTATGTGACGTTCCTGGTTCGATCCCTGGCCAAATAAGTTAATCGTGTCCATGCGTTTTGTGTGGATACTCCCGTTTCCTCCTACATTCTCATTCCTCCAATTCTTCCATCATTATTCATTTGCCTTAATCAGTCTTCCTTAGCCTAAAGGCCACTGGCGCAAATCCCGAGGGGATGAGGGGGATATGTCCCTTCCAATCTTGGAACTGGGGGGACTGTCCCCCCAAAATCCGATTTTAAATATTTGTTTGATTTTTTTTGGGGGGGGGGAGAAATGTGATGATTTGTGTCAGATTTCCACAAAGGAAAGTGAGATGAAATTGACGTCTCCCCAGAATAAGCCTCAAATCTGCCTGCCTCCCAATGTTGAAGACAACTCTACCCCTGATCCTCCACAGCATTGTTTTTTAACTTCATAAATATTTCGAACACTTGGGAACGGCTTCATCCACCCCACCCCCCTCCTCTTCAAATCTTGAAGACAGATTTGCACCGCTGCTAAAGGCATAATCATATGATGTTAATTTGAAAGTTCTCTTTTCATTTTCATTTTACATTGTAAAATAGCTTCACAGTATGCTCTCAGCCACGTCTGAAAGCAACTCATTTCTTATTGAGATTTCGTTATTGATTGGTGGAAAGAAGTCAGTCAGTAGTACGTGCGTGCATTGAAGGTCATTTTCCTTAATGAATGAATAAGAGGAATGTTATCAATAAAACAGAACGAACGGAAGAGAATAGTTGTGAAATAATCACCTCGTGTTGCTCTTATTAGTACAGCAAGTGCATTCGTCATAAAAACGTGAACGTGACAAACATGTTATCACATGTCGTGTGATAAATATAGATTAATAATTAAATATTTTGATTTTAGAAAAAAAATGAAATTAAGCCGTTATGAAACGTCTTATAAATAGATAGAAAGATGATTATTAAAATTCAAAAAGAATAGTTTTCATATTTTCTTCAAAAGCTTACATCTCAGTTCTTTATTTTCAAAAATTCAGATCTTAATAAAAATTGTGGGACGTACAATGAAAATTTTAAGATTATTTTCATCTGACATTACGGGCAGGTCACCGGCCCGGAAAATTGAGAAGTTTGCATTCAGAAGACCAACTTTTCACCCATAACCTCTTCGTCATTGCGTAAAAACTGCCTTCAATCCTGTCTAATAATAATAATTCCCATCCTGTCCTTGTATAATTTAGAGCAGTAGTTTTCAACCGCCGGTCTGCCGAACAGCACTAGCCCTCAGAATTATTTTCACTACGACTGCGGTACTTTGTTTTACAGGACCGTGAGTATCGAAAGTTGAAAACCACTGCTTTTAGAGCACGTGATTTTATATATATATATATATATATATATATATATATATATATATATATATATATATATATATATATATATATATATATATATATATATATATATATATATATATATATATATATAACTTTCACGATGTACTCGACAGGTCGTCCCCAGGATTTTTTAGTATGTTGGCAGAACATTGATAGATGTGTGTCGTTGCCTAAGGGACAAACTGTGAAGGGGCGATGGCTAGAAGTCTGTGCGGATTCGGATATCCACATCAATATAGTACCTTTCTTTCTTTTTTTGCGGATATATTATTTTTATTTCCGTGGCGAATGGTAGATAAAAATGCTCATGCTTGCGAAAAGACAAGAATATTTGTAATTACTTTTTGAAGAGTTAATTACTAAGGTCTTGAATTGGTAGTGTGTTGTTACCATTTCGGATCAATATGGGAACTGTTTCATTGGATTTTCTCTTCCAATGTGAGTTGGTGTTGAGGTATATCTATTCGTGCGTGACCTTTGTCTTGTTTCTTGTAGGTAGTGAGATTAGGAAGAAACATGTAGTTCAAATTATTTGCCAGGTACGGTAGAATAGTATTGTCTTTAGTTTTCTTGTTGGAAAAGTACACATTTTTGGAGGATTTAGGTTTTTTTTTTTTTTTTTTTTCATTAATTCCGTAACCTGTGTTTGCGTGGATTTCCTTGCATTTTATTAGCTTAACGTAAAATTGGAATTGATTGTATTTAATGTTAACTTGATGTAATCGATACATCATACCATTGGAGCGAAGTTCCTTTTTACTCGACATAAGCGTTCGTTTGTCCGGATATTCATTCCTCCGAGATGCCTCAGTCGTTCACCAAATTTGACATGATGATTCGAGAGAGCGCGCTGAGTGTATTAAGAGACCGCATGTCCCACCATTGAAGAACAGTATTAAGAGACCGCATGTCCCACCATTGAGGAACAATCACGAGAAACGGGATGCCCATAGGCTTAACCTTGGAAAAGCATTTGGCGCGCGAATTCTCATTGTAAACAATGGAAGATAGAATTTTCAGTATTATATAGATGTAGACCAAAGCCCTTTTCGTTTTATTCTGCGAAAACAATTTTTCAAAGCCATTATGTTTTTGGTTCTGCAATGGCTCTGGGTAAAAAGCACAAAATTCAAATGTATCACGAAAAATACTATTGAGGATAAAATAAATGTGTGTACAAAGTTTTGTATTGATAGGCAGAATAGGTATGAGGGAAAAGCGTGTATTGGTATATAAGCTTATCTAACAATACAAAACTTTGTATCCCCAATGGTATATATAACACCTCTGGAAACCTTGTTTCATGCTGAAGAAAATGAACTATAAACCATGACTTTCCAATGAACAGCGTTGATGCAATAGCTATTTCTCTGCGATTCTACGTATACTAAGAGGATTAATGGGCTCCAAGGACTTAGTCCGTTGTCCATGACACCTAATTTTTTGTGCATGAACATATTTTTATGTTTATCGAATATACTAGGTTTGATTCGGATGTCCGGATGACACGTTCATCTCCGTTCCTTGTCAGTACCTTTCATTGATAATTTTCTCAGTATAAAATGGCACACGTACACAGGAATTTATTTCGGAATAGATCAAAGTTCAATATGATAAATAAATTATATTAAAATTCGTGAAATAACACCAAAAATTAAACTAAAAAGAAGTCTGGTTTTCTGGAGAAAGGTCCGTACATCCAGGACCCATCTCCTCCATACATTTGTGTAAAATAGACTTGTACTTGTCTGGACTACCGTAACAAAATATCAGAAATTAATTTAACATTAAAGGACTATGAAATAGCATTATTAAAGTATGAAACTTAGATATATCAATTTTTATTTTAAAAATCCGTATATTGCTGTCATAACCCAATAACGAGTATTCATGATTTAAGCTAATACTGATGGAAGTGAAAAGTTAAATAAACACTCAGACTCCTTGAACAGTTGTCGATAATGAAAGAGTTTCAGGAAATACGTGACTTCGTGGAGAATGAGTCTCTGTGGCAATTATCGCACATGTGTACCTTGACACTGAGCTGTGAATGCTTAGCAGATGTGCTGTGTATGAATAAAATGGAAGTATTCTCATGTAAGAGCACATACAACAAAGCAACGTCATATTAATTTCACTTTGACATACGCACATTTACTTTGGTTATCCTATCCTAATCCTAATATATATATGCCTTGTCTAAATCTAAACTACATATAAGACTACATGAACTGACATAAATTAAAGGGGTACTTCTGGTTGACGTGGAAAGTTGAAATTTGGGTTGATTGTAGCTCTCCGTGATTAATCGACAGGAAAATTACCAAAAGTTAATATTTTTAATTTTTAGGGGGTCTAAAGATGGGATAAAGAATTTCCCCATGCAATTTAAATGGGTCTTTTTTTTTAACCTACAATATCATGTTTTAGGTACTTAGAATTAGAATAAAAACTTCGGTATGCTTGTACGTTTTCGTTAGCACTACCTAAGTAAATCACTAAAAATTTAAAAAATCCAATTTTAGAGGGGTTTTGTGGGGAATTGAAAAATCTTTCCCATTTTATTTATATGATACATCTTTTACACCCCAAAATTATTGGACACTTCCTGTAGGGCTACATTGATTAAATTTGACATGATTGTAGCTTCTCGGGACTAACCGAGAGAAAAATTGCCAAAAGTGAATATTTTTAATTTTTAGGAAGTATAAAGGGGAGATGAATAAATTCTCCATGTTATTTAAATGGGGCTTTTTTGGACCTATAATCTATTTTAGGTACTTGGAGAACAAACGTGAAATTCGCCATGCGTGTGCGTTTTCGTTACCGTTACCTAAGTAAATCAGTAAAAATAAAAATTTCCAACTTTAGAGTGGTTTTATGGGGGAGGAAAAAATCTTTCCCATATTATTTATATTTGACGTCTTCTACACCCCGTGAGCAGGATTCGAATGATAATATTTGGCGTGATTGTAGTCTTCCGAGACTAACTTACAGGAAAATTGCAAAAAGTGAATATTTTTAATTTTTAAGGTCTAAAGGGGGGATGAAGAAATTCTCGATGCTATTTAAATGGACTTTTTTTTTTTTTTTTACCTATCTCTATTTTAGTACTTGGAATGAAAACTTGAAATTCGGTATGTTTGTAATTTTTCGTTAGCGTTACCTAAGTAAATCACCAGAAATTAAAATTTCCAACTTTAGAGTGTTTTTATGGGTAACTGAAATATTTTTCCCATCTTATTTCTACACCCCAAAATGTTTAGACACTCCCGGTAGGATTAGAATGATTAAATTTGGCATGATTGTAGCCTTCCGGGACTAATCAACAGGACAATTGCCAAAAGTGCATATTTGTAGTTTTTAAGGGGTCTAAATGGGGGGTGGAGAAATTTCTACGTTATTTAAGTGGGCGTTTTCTTGAGATTCAAAATCTTATCTTTTAGATACTTGAAATACGAAAAGAAAGATGAAATTCGTTAGAATTGTGGGTTTAAAAGGTGCGAGGTCGTAAGCCGAGCAAATGTGGGGGTCTGGGACGGAGGTCATGTTAATTCCTCTACTACAAGCGGGAATATTAATACGAGGGGGGGGGCACTGTGGCTCGGTGATAGAGCGCTTACTTTAGGTGTGTGATGTTCCTGGTTCAATCCCCGGGTAAGTGAGTTAGTGGTGTACAACATTGTGTCCGTGGATTTTCTCGGGATACTCCCGTTTCCTCCTACATTCATATTCTACCAGTTTTCATCATCATTGGCTTGCTTTAATTGGCCCAAAGGGCATAATCGTGGGGCGTTAAACTGAAAGATTTTATTTCATTTCTGATTTCAGTTTCAATTTTGAATCTCCTTGGTTTGGAAGTCTGCCTTTGTTTCATAATATGAAACTAAACTCACTTGTTTTATTTTATTTTTATTCATTTTATTTATTTATTTATTTATTGAAGGTTATATCAGCAAACGTTTTGTGCGTGCATTTGTAGATTCTTTTGAGTTAGTAGATCCTATAACCTTCCTGTGCCTGAATGAGCTTTTAAACAAGTCGTTAAAAGCAAGGTAGACTGAGATATGTTTATACTCTGACTGCAATTCTCAATTGCAGTTAAACCGTGCTGTGAGGTTTCGTTTCATGCTTATACGTGTGAAAACACAAAATAAAATAAACTGTGACAAAACATTAAAGCACATGTTTTTCTTTCTTTCTTTTTTTTTTCAAACATGAGCAATCGCGGAACTAGCGTTCCGTATCCACTGTTGTCAGGGTTTACTTTTTTTTGCCTACTTTGGACCCACCTTGAAATTAGAGACCTGAGAATTCTTTTGAGAGCATAGCTGGGAATTATACCCAACAGAAAATCCCTTACACACCCATTGCACGTTGATTAAATGATTTTTTTTTTTTTTTTTTTTTTTTTTTTTTTTTTTTTTTTTGCGTTCATTTACACTTATATGGACCACCGGTCCACAAATTTTCGTATTCGAAATTACCGCATGTTGAAATTCAGCTTTCCGACAATTTTGAGCTGACCTAGCTCTGAAACTGCACTTCTCCCTACAAGTTCATATGAACTTTTTCTCATATTTTGGTGCGAGGAATCTCCTCTTTCAGTCTGTGAGTATGATTCATATTACACTATACATATGCTTATATCGAGTAAGAATATTAATCGTTCTCAGGTGCAATGATATAGGCTACATTCATTTTTCTATAGGCTCATCATAGCTTAGCGTCAAGGTATACATCTGCAATAATTGTCACATACTAACTGCTTACAAGTTGCATATTCCCTAAAACACTTTCATGCATACAGAAGTGTTCATTTGATCATTTGGTGCTCTAAGTGCTAAATGTTGTATTTAAAATGTATATTTCAATCTAGCATGTGGATTTGGCCTGAATACATTAGATTCTGAATTTTAAGGTAAAATATGTTTTGAGAGACTTTCAGCAAAAAGTTATAATAATAAATCAAATGTTTCGTTTATATTATTGTATTGGACGATACAGAAGAATGCAAACTACTAATGATCTGGGGGGAAAAGCTCTTGATAAAAGCATTTAAAGTTTGTAGAATTGAAAAGGTTGGAAGACACTAATTGAAACTAAATGATTTTTTTCATTTTACATCAAACGTTATTCCCTGTAGAATAAACGAGATGAATTAGTGAATGATTATGAAAGAATTGGTGGTATTATAATGTGGGAGGAAACGAGAACCCTGAGAAAACTCACGGATATCATATTGTGCGCCACAAATTCACTTGTTCTAGGACCGAACCAGGGAACCTTCGCACAAAAGGTAAGCGCTCTACCACTGAGCCGTCGAGCCTCCTACTAATTGTGTGATACATACAACCAAGTAGAAAGTATTCAAAAGAGCAAAGCAGAAAAGAACAAATCAGCGATAAAGAGAAAGAAATGGGAAAATAAGTTAATAACTATTCAGAATACTGTTTAACAGTGGCATACGTAAGGGAGTTTCGGGTTGTAATTCCCCCTTCAAAATTTGGATTTAAAAAAATCCATATTACGATTCGAATACAAAAATCGAGCGTGCTCTGAAACTATGGTTTTACATGCTTAATCCTCCTCTTCATGCTTTGTGTACACCAGTATTGTTTAATAAGGGTTTTTTGTTTCCTGAATACTATGAGAAGTTGTGGTAAAAGATAAACAAAAGAGAAGAAAATAAATCCAATTTCTGTACGATATTTAGGATAACTCTTCTTTCAGAGTGAAATGAGGCGTTAAAAGTGCATGGGAATTCAGTATTTACGAATAATCTTATCAGTGCAGCAGAATACATATTTGATTATAGTAATGACTTCCTCTCCACTAATAGACAAGCTTAAAGCTCACTCAATTTTCTTGGAGGCGTGATAGTTTGCTGGGGAACGACATATACCAGTGATGAGCAAGGTTTTTTCTTTTAAGGAGAGGGCCAAAGAAAAGAGCTTTAGGTGCGCCAGTATTATCTACTAAAAACAAGGTATTATCTACTAAAATTCTTGTAATACAAAGTCCTATTAATTATTCAAGTCGTTCTTATAGTCTGGTTCGAAGTGGGATGCACTGATTCTCAGAAGTGAAGTGAAACGCTCACCTGTCGTTCTGTCTCTAATACAACTGTTTCGAAGTAATCCTATTCTTCTCAATCGTAATATTAGTAATCATTAGAGAATAAACCTCTCAAAAGGCCGCATCTGGCACGCGGGCTGTAGTTTGTCCATCACTTTTGACCTACAATGTGAAAGTCAATCTTGCTGATTGTCCGTACGTCCGCCAACCTCTCCAGTCGTATTTCGTAGTCCACATCAGGGGCGAACCCATGTGGGGGAGGATCAAGTCCGTATCCCCTCCCAAAAGTTCGTAATTTAGCATATATTTATACGCTTTCTCAATTAAAAAATATATATAATTAGCAGATAAATGATTGATAAGGCATAAGGATTTGATCTTATGCTTCATCTGTACTCTTCTTATAAGAACAATCTATAGTTATGTACTTTTGGTGAGAATATGACAATACGTAAGAATTAATCATCATTTCGGATACAGAATAGCACTGGTTCAATTTTCAGATGTAGTGACTTACAGTATTGGATCCTCCCAAACTTTGGGCAACAAAAAATTCTGGATGCGCGCCTGGTTCACGTCAATAGTAGGTCTTGGTCTTCATAACCTTGCTGTTGCATAAGGACATCGTAAAAGAAAATCTCAAACTCAACTGAAAAGCATTTGTTTCGTTGAGAGTGGTCAATAGAACTTTAGTTAGGAACGTTCCTTGCGTGATTAGATGTTCCAAGATCAATAACCTGTGAAAGCATTCATTCTTTGCTTTCGTGAGCTTAACGTAGATATTGTTAGGTAAGGATCGCCTATACAAAACTTCATTGTACTTTTTTTAAAAAAAAAGTTCTATTACCATTTCATTATCAAGTTACTCTCAAGTATAAAACCAAAGTATCTTTGTCTCTTGTGATGCAATGTAATTTAGCACATGTAAATGTTGAATTCACTTCGCCACTTTCGTATTCTTAAGAGGAAAAAAAAAATATATATCCACCCTTTAAAGATTGGAAAGTAATGGAAAATTTCAAATAAAAGATAAATATATGCAAAAGTGACGTAACTTCCTGTTTATCCAATTAGCAAAGTAACATTTCCGTTCTGTGTTCAAGTGCTAAACGTTTGTTCTGCGTCGGTAAACATAGACACAGGAATATTCATTCTTTTCCTGGAATTAAGGAAAATTTTAAATTGAAATTCTTTGTAGTAGTAATAATAGAGTAAATTGAAAAAAAAAAAAAAGAGAGAGAGAGAATACGCTGAGTTATGCAAGAAAATCCTGACTGTACGTAGTTACATACTAATACAGTTAAGAAGAATACAGTTGATAGAAAAAGATAAAGACAATTCAATCATGCCAAAGAGGTCAGCTTAAGATCATGGCGCGTAGAAACTTTTCAGCTTCCGGAAAATGATCCGGAGGGAATTTTCAGTACATGGGGAGTGAAGATAATAATTTACCCATATTGAACATGAACGAAAATATAATACTGAGGGCAGTGCGTATGTTTTTAAGCGCCCGTCTAATATAGCCTCGCTGCTGAAAGAGACGTTAAACTGAAAATCAACTGTTTATGTAGCTCCGCGTGGGGTTATCAACTTTTTGTTATTATTGTAAAAGTGGAAAATTACGACCATACCGTTGTTATAAATTAATAAAAATGTTTATTTATTTTTTTAAAAACAACACGAAACCGCTATAAAATGTTTGCGGAGTATTCAGAGATTATAGGAAACCTGAGGGTATTTTGGTGTTTCTAAAAGATCGTCTATGTAAGAAAGAACTGAAATATTACCTGTATTTCCATAATTGAAGTTCCCCTTTTCTTAAGTACTGTAGGAATGATCTGGCTTAAATCAAATCGAGAGACGTGAGAAAAGTCAAAGATTGAGCTAAATACGGAAACTCCCGTATAAGTACGGGGGAATTGAAAGCATACTCCGGGGAAGAATTCTTTCCCTGATCCATTCCCTAAAACCTTATCTGCTGTTAATGTTGTTTCAGTGTATAAATAGCGATAGGCACAAATATATGTTCTATGATTTTTCCAATTCTGTGCTCTTTATTAAAGATCTTTAGAAGACAGTCATTCAGAAATAATGGAATTTATGTTCACTTAAATATTTAAATTTAACTTTCAGTCGTTAAAGATTACTCATACAATCTGAAAAGCAAGGAACGACAGTTTTTTTTTTCTTTCTTTTTTCGGAATCTAAGCACCTGAAGGAAAGGAGTTGTTAGGAAGGCCTAGGATTGTTATACCTTTTTAAAAATTGAAGGAATGTGACATTTTATTTGTGGCTGAAAATGTGTAACCTGTTTCACAAGTCAAAGGCACCCTTCTTTTTTTTCTTTACTACCCCTATTCTTAACTCACTAGTTCCTAAGCCAGGTGTTCTTCATGTGGCCACTATATCTTCATTCATTGGTAGACCGTTCGAGAAAGTTCCTCTTGTGACTTGTTAATAGGGTCTAGACACTTACATCTTTCGTGACTCTTACTCGTTATTTCATTTTATTGTATTGTATTGTATTTATTTCTTTTGTATGAACTTACAAGTACGAGGAATATCCTCAGGTAAGTGTAACATGCGTCATATTTAAAAAAAAAAAAAAAAAATACATGAGTAAAATAAAGTAATATTACCTTGTCATGACATTTACGTACTCCTCAATCGTATAACAAGAATTTTCTAATAGAAATAATTTTAACTTTTGTCTGAACCTTTTCATATTTTCTTCATACTTTATATCAATAGGCAACATGTTGTACAACTTAACACCACCATAACTTACACTTTTTTGATATATTGCTGACCGGTGATTACACAAATGAAAATCATTCTTATTTCGCGTATTATGATTATGTACATCCTTGTTTGTTACGAATGCCGATGAGTGTTCTTTCAAATACAAAAAGAGACGATACAAATATAAACTATCCAGAGGAAGTATATTGACCTCCTTAAACAAATGTCTACAAGAAAAATTCGGCTTCTTATCACAAATTATTCTTATGGCTTTCTTCTGAATTTTGAAAACATTAAATCTCTGACTTGAATTTCCCCAGAACATGATACCATATTGCAAGATAGAATTAAAACACGAATGGTACAAGGTTTTAGCTAATTTTAAATTTACCTTCTTTCTAATAATCCTTAGTGCATAACATATTCTATTTAATTTATTAATAACTGACTCTATATGAAATTCCCATGTCAGGTTATGATCTATAGTAAGACCTAAAAACGAACAGTGTGTTGTATAGTTAATTTTATTTTGGTTCAGATATAGGTTAGGGTATATTGGTTTACTGCACTTGTTATGAAAATTTATAGCAATGGATTTTTCAACATTAACAAAAAGATTATTGTTCTTCATCCAAAGAGATACTTCATTTAGTGTTTGCCTAGCATTCTGTTCCAATAATTTTTCATTTTTTCCACTCACTAGCAGAGTGGTATCGTCAGCGAAAAGGGTAACATCTGCCGAAGATATGCTTTTTTCAAAATCATTAATATATAAAAGGAAGAGCAATGGCCCTAGAATAGATCCTTGTGGAATTCCGTGTTTTATATATAATTCATTTGATAAACAGCTTTCTACAATGTTATTATTCTTATGCGTTATTTCTACGACCTGCCTACGATTTTTTAAGTACGAACTAAACCAGTCCCTTGCTTTACCACGTATTCCACAGTTCTCCAGTTTGTTCAAAAGTAAACTGTGTTGTACTGTATCGAAAGCTTTAGACAAATCAAGAAAGATTCCTATACAGTTTTCTTTCTTATCTACAATATTTCTTACTTTCTCAATGAAATTAAATATTGCCGTGTTTGCAGATCGACCTTTAAGGAAGCCATGTTGTTTTGTTGAGATAACATTTTCTTTCAATAAAAAATTAATTACCCTGTTATACATAATTTTTTCCAAAACTTTTCCAACGACAGGTAGGAGAGATATTGGTCTGTAGTTATTTATGTTTTGCTTTTCACCTTTTTTAAACAATGGCTTAACTTTTGCAATTTTTAACTTTTCTGGATACTCGCCATTTGTAAGTGATATATTTGCTAAATGACAAAGTGGCTTTGTAACCTGATTGAAACATCTTTTCAATAAATTATCTGAGATTTCATCAATTCCAGCTGTATTTTTGTTTTTGAGAGATTTTATTATATTTGCTATTTCATCTTCTGATACTGGCTGTAGAAAGATTGTTTTTTCACATTTATTTGAACTTTGTTTAAAATTATTTACAGTAACTACTTTGTAGCCATTCTGTTTACATTTATTTACTTTATCATCATCCATAATTTTTGCGACAACATTTATAAAAAAATTATTAAATATTTCTGCTTTTTCCCTTGGGTTTGATACACTTTTCCCTTCATGTATTATTGTATCCACATATGGTGTCTCTTTGCCCCTATTTAGTTCTTCATTTATAATGTTCCACATGGTTTTAGTTTTATTCGATGCATAAGCAAGTTTAAGTTGGTAGTAGTTCTTTTTAGTCGTTCTAATTAGTTCCTTGTACCTTTTTATATATTGTTTATAGTAGGACTTTGCACAACCTGTTTTAAAAACCTTACTAAGTTTATGTAAATTTATGTTTGTAGCACTTGCTTTTAGTACTTCAGGAGTAACCCATTGTCCCTTCTTCTGGGATTTTAACACGAGTTTCATTTTAGGAAAAGCTATATCAAAATAGTAAGCAAAAATTTTTATAAATTCATTATATATATCATTTGCGTTGTTTAATGAAAGTACATCTTCCCATGTTTCGTGACTAAGTAAATAATTGAAATAATTGATATTCTGATTACTGAATACCCTTGTAACTTTGAAAGTTCTTACACTATATTTCTTACACTTTTGAGTTACAGAGAAGCGTTTATCACATATTTCAGCAATCTGAGCTTCATGATCAGAAAATCCGGTACTAATCACTTGCGCCCTTGAGCTCAAAGGTTCTGCCATCTGCTGTTGCATTTCAGAGCCAATCCCAAGAATAAAATGTTTACCATAAGCCTTTATTAAGTTTCCGTATCTATTCAGCTGTATTTTATATATTTATTGTAATTGATTTGCTGTATTTTATCACTCATATTTTCGTTGTTATATACAATCATGTCTTTTTTTTTTTTTTTTTTTTTTTTTTTTTGCGAATAGTTACCAACCATTGATTTTATCGGAATTGTCCCGAATTTTCATCTGTAATCACTGGTGATTTCAGGTTTTTCCTGGGGGATTTTCAATACACGAGAAGTGAAAGTAGTATTGCAAAGATCCTAGTAGATCAGAGACCACATTGAAGGCAATTGGAGGTATGTCCCGGAGACGAATTTGGTACTTCCGAGATTGGAATTTTCCAACCTTTCACCCTTCGAAATTACTATTCGGAATAGTTCTGACGAGACACCTAAGTTTGATTCTAATTAAAATAAAACAAAATCTCCTAAACACTATCCAATGTAAAAGAATTTCACTTTGTAATGAAAATTGGCATTAAAGTGTGCGATTTACGATCTCATCAAAGCAAAAAAGCAATCAGGCCAGTAAAATAAAATAAATAAATAAAAATAAAATAAATAAGGAAATTAAAAAGTGGATTTCTTTTCAATCTTTTGAAGCATCGAATCTGCTCGGACATGTAGAATTTGCACTTCGGATTTCAGTGAGTAACTGTTGATCACTGTTTCAATCGTGAAATGTTTGTTAGTCAATTAACGTAATAGACGTGATATAACTTTAGTGAAGCTAAAACACTTTCAGATGGCCGATATTGAATATTTAGGATTTGTACGAAACCAGAAAGAAATGGTACAGGCAAGAAAGGAGTGAAACGAAGTAGAAATTTAACAAGTTCTTCCAATTCTCTACCTTGAAAAGTTGACAGCTTGATTGGGAAGGCTTGTACAGTATAATAGAAGCATTGAGATGTGCTCATTCATTTGAGAGAAAATTAATATATCTCTAAGGTACCCACCAGTGGTCGAAGTGAGACTGTATGCGGTGGTATGCCATACCACCTCTGGTTTTTCAGTCATAAAGGCATACAGTATCTGGTTTTTCAATGATTAAAACATACCGTCACTGGAAAGTAGATGCTAAATACCTTTAATAAATCCATGTTTATACACAGTAATTGACAAATAGCTTTGCACGTAAAAGGATTTATTTCTTATAGAGAAATAATTTCTAGGTTGACAATATTTTTCTTGTCTTTTGTTTTTAAAATGAGGTGTCTTCATAGAACTTCACCTAATTTTTATATTTTGATGTGCCATATTGAATTGTTTGTTTGTTATGTGTGTGTCTTCTTGTCTTAATGCATATAAATGCCGTGTTTTGAGCATGGGCGGACTTAGGGGTTGTCTGCTGTGGGGGACCGACCTTCCGGGTGTTTGGAATATCCCACAGTCGAGTGGGGGACCGGGAGTTTTCCCGCAGGGAACTCTTGATATTCTCATTCGGTTTTTGAGCATGTTTGTGTATAATTCTGTATAATACAACATAAGGGGATATTTTTTTTTTTTTCAGAAAGTTGGACGGGCTCAGTCTCTCCATGTCCCCCCGCGTTACTACAGAGAAGCACTCTAGTGATTTTATCATTATGTAAATAGAAATGCAATCTTTTAGGCAACATACCTTCACTGCATTTCAACATTTAGATAGCCGGTATGTCAAGTCAAAATCGTAATAAAACATACCATCTCAGCTTTTTTTTTTTTTTTTTTCCCACTTCCAACACTGGTACCTAGATTCTTTTAAGAAGTCAATATTGCATGTAGAATACTTTAACATATTTCCATTGTAACTCGCACATCAACATATTTCCTGTCACGGGCCACATTAATATAGTAGTAGTTACGGATATAAAATAGTTTGCATCATTTTACATAGATTAACATGTTATTTGAGTTCTCTTTGCACTTCTCTTTTTGATAATCAGTAATAAGCAAATGTATCGAACTGTCTAGAAGCTCCAATGTACAATCCGCGGCAAAAAACCTGCAACATGAGCATATAAGTTTATTGTGAAATGACGAAGTCTATTGCTCCAAAATAAGTGTGCACGGGAGGAGGCCGAGGTTTATCCTGGCGTGATTCGTTTCACTTAGACGTTATGTTCATTCCCTGTGCTGTTAGGCGTAGTTTCACAATAAACTTACATCCTTATGTTGCAGGTTTTTTGCCGCGGATTGTACAATGTGAAATAGACTACTTGGATGTGTAATAGATCCATAAGTCTCATCGATACATTCAGTTCATAGCTTCTTGTAATTGCTTGTCGCCCTGATTTGTATACTAACGTTAAGTACATTGCTTAATTTTGACTAATGGCATTTAGATTTTTGGGCTTTCGGCATCTATGGCCATGTTAGCCCGTCACGTATGAGGAATGGCGTCCCTCGGCGATCATACTATCCAAGAACAGGGAATAAAGAAAGGATTAGGGAAGTGGCCTGGGATCTATGTTTAGTACCATCCCGGCATTTACCTGGTGTGAATGAGGAAAACCCAGCGACAGGCCCGCAACCAACCACAGAGGTTTGGGGGACCATGAATATGTTAGGGGGGGGACCAAGTCATTAAAAATTCTCTTACCAATAGCTAAATTGCGTTTTTTTGTATTAATGATAGCATTTTGTGTTAACAGCTGGAAGGGCCACGAAAAGTTTAGGGGGTCAGGCCCCCTAGCCCGCCTCTGGTTGCGGGCCTGCCTAGGGAAACGTCACTCAGGATGGCTATCCTGACAAAAACTTTTACACTTTTTCGACCGAGTGTCCCCACCGGAAATCAAACCCGGAACCGCTTGCACCAAAGTCGAGAGCGTTAGTGACTATGCTGTGCGAGGCCACTAATTTTGACTAATGTGTACATCCAGTAATGTTGAAATTTAGACACAATTCTCATTCCTAAGTTCGTTCTATGCTCTATTTTATTATACTTTCGCATAGTAGCATAATGACTAAAAAAATTTCAATTCAATTTTTTAAAACTCTTTCCACACCCTAATTTTCAAAAGCTCTCACTCATTTAGAGAAAAAAATTAAACAAACACTTGTATTGATTAACTAAGTTCTTTGAGAAAGTTAATTAAGTTCCGCTGATCCTTGGACAGTTGTAATAGACCATGGTTCGATATACTTCATGCGTATCCGGAGTAATATACCTATTATCTTAATTTGCATATTATCTTCTCATGCGGAAAAAATATATTTCTTGATATTCAGTAATAACTCTTTTCTTCTTCCGCATTTATTATTTTTTTTAAAAATATGTAAAATTCATGCAACATTTACAATGTCAAAAATATGCTCTTGAATTTTATAAAGGAAGTTAAGAAATCTATAAAACTAGTACCCTTGGACAGACGCGTAATGAGATTTTCGTGTTCTTCCGTTAGGCGTTAATTGAAGAATTTGCATAGACTTTTGATACTAAAAGTTATGAAAACAATGTAAAAACTACGATTTATTTATGTATGAGATAGGGATGGGTTGAAATAGTATTCATGTTGATCCGTAATGAAATTGTTAGTGTTATACAGCCTGCCGGAAAAATAACAGCATCAAACTCCTGAATGTAACGCTAAAGCAATAATAATAATAATAATAATAATAATAATAAGAGTGGGAAAGCATCTCCTTTCAAAGTAATAAGCAGTGGAAAATAGAAAAATAAATAAAACTCGCTAGCTTAAGCTATATGGGGCCTATCGCAAGCGGATCAAGGAATTACACAAGAACTAGTACTCACTCCTAAGTATCCGTGTTTCGGGATCGTTCGGTACTACGAGCGCAATGAATTGTGTAGAGGAAGTTAGGGTACGGGGATACATATTTTCGCCGGTACTGAGGATTGTTAAACATAGATACTTAGAGTGCATACTAGTTTCTGCCAGTGGCGGATTCAGCTCGGGGCCGAGGCCCCCCCTCCAGTTTTTTGAGTGACAAAAATAATTGAATCTATTATGTATAAGGTTTTGAAAGTTTACAGGGGTGCCCACAAGGGGGGGATATGACGCAAACTGCGTCATTGAAATATTTGGGGGCGGGGGTAAAAATCTATATAAATATGTTTGAGGGGGTGTAAAAATTAATCGAAAAGATTTTTTTTCATGGAAGAACACCTACGGATAGACAATTGAGGGGGGGTGCGTCATGGAGTTGAGGGGGGTGGGCACCACTGAAGTTTATAGTAAACTTTGCCTTTTATTCTTTACTAGTTAAATATACTCATGCTTCGTACGGGGGCTGTATTTCGAAGTCAAAGCCTGTTGTATCACCATTGATCTCAACGACTGCGAAAACTATGGATTTCAAACTAATATCGGTCATTTTGGGCTATTTTTTACATGTCTCGGTATCCCTCTCCGCTGAGTCCCAGCCCACATACGATTGTAACTAAATTTGCAAGTCATCCCTAATGGAAGTGTCACCATTGATTTCAGCGACCGCGAAAACTATGGATTTGACACTAATCTCAGTCATTTTGGATTACTTTTGTGTGTATCGGTATCTCATCCCCCCCCCCGGTGACCCCCGACCCGGAGCCGAATAGGGTGAATTTGGTGATTTCAGCGACCCCGAAAACTATGAATTCGACACTAATATCGGTCATTTTCTACTACTTTTACATGTCCCGGTAAACGCCCCCTCCCCGGTTCGAATTTTGGCAAAAATTTTTAACTCTGGTCTGCAGCCTGGACCAAGGTATTCGTGACTAAAATTTGGTAACTCTCGGTCAATTCGTCTGGTTCCCAAGCCGGTTCCGGTAAACGCCCTCCCCCCTGAGAGCCCCTGTTTCGAAATTTGAAAAAAGGACCGTCTTGATCTGGGGCCTGGGCCAAGGTACCTCTGACCAAAATTTGGTAACTCTCAGTCCACTCGTCTGGTCCCCAGGCCGCACACAGACACAAACAAACACACAAACTCTTTATTTTATTTATATTAAAAGATTTCTAAAACATTAGATATAGTTTGTTGTAGTTTTTGTGTTATGCAATATGAAAACAATACTTGAAGGGTAAGGGGAAAAAACGAGGAATGTCCATGTGTGTGCTTTATCGGGTGCTTCGTCCTATCTGTTGGTAACTCTTGATACTATTTGACTGTATATGCCTTGCATGTGTAGATGTAGAAATGTCCATGTAAAGAGGGGAAAAAGATTTAACTAACCCTATTCTTTTTACACGGTTTTCAATATTAAAACGATGTTTTCTCGAAAATGCAGTTTTGTGACATTCCTTCTTTTTTTCCCTTACCCTTCACCTTAGGTCTACAATATCAACGTCCAAACTAACCATAATATCCATCGGCAGAGAGTTAAGTTGGACACTTCTGCAGGATCCATGAAAAATTGAAAAACTGATGGTAAACCTATTATAGTATGGGTTCTGGCTGCTTCTCTCCAGTTTTTACCTTCTATTTGTGCCACTGGTTCCTGTGTAATTCCTTGACCCACTTGCGATAAGGCCCATAGATTTTTTTTTTTCAAGCTACGACGTTTGAAAAAGACTTAGAAAGAAATTTTTTTACATATTTTCGGCTGTTTATCTCTCAAAGAAGACTGTTTCAACCAGTTATTATTTTTTTTCTATCATCCTCCCCACCAGAAGAAGGAACTTTCTTATTTTATATAAAAACCCATCCCAGAGTTTGGAGCTTTTAAAAGTAGCTCTAAGTAGCAGTATTAAAATCCCTCCCCCCTTCCCCAGAAGTCCGTCCTAGATCCGTTCCTGCGCTGTACCGGTTAGAAAGGTTCGGTTCGGTTATCAGCGCCCTATGATGATATAAATTGTTATGGCGTATTCTATTCCAAATTTCTTATTGATTTTATTTTATACTCCAAATAAAGGTTTATAGGTTATAACTAGAAAAAGTTTTTAAAAAAAATAGGAAAATATGGATTGTCATTGAAAATGACACGTCACTGTAAAGCTCATATATACGAGGGTCATTCGGAAAGTAAAGAACGTTTTGCGCTAGCGCGTGCGCGTGTTCCCCCACCCCCGCTGCCGCTGGGTTATTGACCTGGGCATGCTTTAGCCTCAGTCTGGCACCAGCTGCGATCCGCTACGGTCCGTTATTGCTTCGCTGTGCGACTGTAAAATGTGCGATAGAATTACTGATCCCGCCAAGTGTGAGGTTCGTAGTGTGATAAGATTTTTGAATGCAAGAAAAGTGCATCCGATAGAAATTTATAGACAAATCACTGAGGTGTATGGAAATGTAATGAATGAAGCATCAGTTTGTAAGTGGTGCATTATGTTTAATGACGGACGGACGAATGTACACGATGAGGAACGCTCGGGCCGGCCTTCTGTTGTGACTGACGAACTCAAAGGAAGAATTGAGCGGAAAATTCAAGAGGATAGGCGATTCACTATTGATGGGCTGCACGAATTCTTTCCTGAAATTTCAAGAACTTAAGGAAGCTGTTAGTGATTGGTTCAACAGTTTGGCGGCAACTGTGTATGCGGAAGGCATAGAAAAACTTGTACCACGGTATGACAAGTGTTTAAATTTACACGGCGACTATGTCGAAAAGTAACTTAAGTATCACATAGTATGTAACACAAATTTCGCCTTTGTATATCAGTTATTAAAGTGTTTATACAAAAACGTTCTTTACTTTCCGAATGACCCTCGTACATTTCAAAGGAGAATGAAATTAAATCTTTATTTAATGTTTATTTTAATGGTCTGTGCATTAAAGAAGGATGATGAAAGAACGTGAATAATCATGGAAGAATTTATGGAATGTGGTGAAACTGAATTAGAAAACCAAAACCAAAGATTATCAGATAATATAGCACAAGCTTACATGTTCAGTCTTGAATGTTCAAAGATCGAACCACCAACTCTTCTTATTAGAGGTTAAGGTTTAGAGGGGGGGGGGATAATGCTTTTCGAAAGGTGATTAATCATTTTAAACGTATTTCTTCAAGTTAATTACGTCTACTGTTCGTTATTGAATGGGATGCTGTCTCTCTCATATTGAAATCACGTTAATAAATCGAGTAGCATTATTTCTAGACACTTCAATAGGCAAAGGTCTCTGGCCGGATGATGTGAACCAACAAATCAGCCGTGTTAGTACTGTTTCTGCTTTTCTTGAGTGCAATCCGGTACATGTTAATTCAAGTACAATCTTTAAGTCGCTTGACAATGTCGAGTCAACACTGAAAAATCTTGTGCTCTATCGGGAATGAAACTCAAAATTACACACATACAGAAATTACACAAGTTACGAGTTGTAATCAGACGCACAACTCAAATACTATAAATATAAAGGACTTATACAGAGTCGTTCTGACGCGTGATTAGTGTCATACTAAAGAGTTCGACTAATATGTTTCCTGCAGTAGTCAGATATTTAGTATAATGCTAATCATATGTCAAAATGACTCTGCATAAGGCGGAAAATGTTTTCCTAGAACCAACACTAACATTTTAATGGAATCAACTGCAGTACAAATTCCTAGCTTCAGAATCCGAAGAATATAGCCATAGAAAAAATCCATTCCGCCTTATGCAGATTCGTTTTGACGAATGATTAGCGTCATACTAAAGGCCTGACTATTACAGGAAACATGTTAGTCGAACTCTTTAGTATGGCACTAATCACGCGTCAGAACGACTCTGCATAAGACCCATTATATCTTGTTCTGTCTTAAAGCAATCCAGCTAGGCCTGTTATAATTTTTAAAAAAGGAAAAAAAATGAGTTTGTGTATTAAATTTCTTCTTTTAGAGTTCAAAAATCGTTACATATAAACATATTCTCACTCTGTTCAAAATATCATTTCGTCAGAACGTAATGAAAGAAAATGAGGAGTTAATTAACCATATACCGTAATTGCGGGCTACTTGCACCCTTAAGGGGCTACTTGGACCCATACCAAAAACTCGTTTAAAGTCCCATATGCAATGCAATAATGAAAGTTCAGAGCTAGATCCGTTAGATTGGATCAAAATGCAGGCGTACACACATTGAAACTAGTTCTGTGGTAGGCTATGATTGAGCAGCATTGGTGAGAAAGGTCGTTGACGAAAATAGTATATTTATTGACCGCCAAACTTTTATGTGTGGACACTATTTGCAAGGAAGTGGAACCAATGCTAAGTAAACACATAAGTAGTTACATATAGGTTAATGAAACTGACATGGTAAACTTTTTCATATACAATAAGATGTGTGCGTAATTGCATTATTTATGAAGTGTGTACATATAACCTGAAAAACATGGATATTTTGTCCCACCACATATTTTGTTATGTTTATCCTCCCACCCCATCCTTTGTTATCTTGATGTATGAAAAATAAAGGTCTGTTGTCACGTGTCACACAAGTAAGGACTTTTCATTGTTTCCTTAATGATACCGGTACAAAATGGCACATCAATATAAACGATTGCCTGCAGGTCGAAAATATGCTGATTTTTCATAACAGCTTGAAAAATGTTTACCAGCAATTCAGTCGAGGAAAATGTCGCAAAAAGAAACAGAAACTCACTTCAAGATAAGTCGATCCACCATAGAAAGAAGATTAAAGAACAGGTCAAGGCAGAATCCGGACCATCTGAAAGTGTTCACTGAAGAAGAAGAATTAGCCTTCGCTAGTCATCTTGATAAAGCTTGTGATTTCGGATTCCTCGTTAATTAATTTGATTTCAGATTTATTGTGAAGTCCTATTTAGCCATGTATAGGAGAACTGTCATTGCTTTCTAAGACAATCTTCCCAGTCGAGATTGGGTGAAGTTATTTTAGAAACTGTACCTCCAGTCAACGACTAGATTCGCTGCTAATATACATAGGGCTCGTGCAGCTGTAGAAGAAAACGTAATCAGCTATTACAGTCATTACATTTGATAGTACCTCTTAACATGTTCTCTTTGTGGTTTGCAGTAAATAAAAATTGTTGTTCTTGGAGCACCTACGTCCTACTTAGTCTCAGAGCAGATTTCAATGGTTTTCTGTAGGAAAATATGGGGGTGGGTTCAAGTAGCCCGAACGCGAGTCTTATTTGGACCCATTTTTTACAATAATCGCCTGTGCTTTGTTTTCAATATATGTAACTAAAACTGTCCTCGATATGTACTATAAAGCATGTAGTTCCACTCAATATGGGATATGACAATAACTTTCGAGTTTTCGTGGATGAAAACAAGCCGAAAGAACGAATTTATTGCAAAATTGGGTCCAAGTAGCCCGCATCTACGGTAAATTTTTAAATCAATTAATTAATTTAGAAACGTTATTTTCAAAATGGAAATTAACAGAATTATAATAAAATATTATTACAGATATGAAGGGAAACAGAGGACGAAATATAGACGCAGAACTCTATAAAGACACAAAATGCAAAATTTTCATTAAAATGCGAGAGAACTTTCATATTTTTCAGTTTTCATTCCGAATCTTTTGATCTAATGTTCACTATTCTATTATATTTGACGAATTGTTAATGTCCTGCTTAAAAGAAGTACGCAAAATATGTGATCACTCATGCTTTCTATCTGGGTTATTTTATTTCTATGTCCATGCTAATTTTACCCTTAAAAAACCCAATGAGTGCCTCTGAGACTCCCTGCTGCACATACAAGCTACCTGAACCCACCGCGACCATTTGTATTTTCCCTCATTAATGGGAAAGGCTAGTCACTACTTTGCTATGAAATCATTTGTTAATGGTAATAAACAATGAACAGTTTCAAATAATTAGAAGAGTAGATACTTCAATAGTAGCCTCAGAGGCACCCCTTGGGCCTTTACGTTACTATAAAAAATAACCCTATTTTTCTGAGGTAAAGTAAAAAGAAAGCTTAAACTCAATCAGAGGGGGTATTTCAAAGAGATAGGAGAATTCTAGAACGCAGGACATGGGACGAAATACCTATTAAGAGTAATGGCATTAAAAGTTGACCAGGGTGCCTCCGAGGCACCCCTTGGCCTTTCTCGGGTTAATAGGTAGAAATAATTGAATCTAACACGAGTTCAGTGATTCCTGTTTCGTTTAAAGAATTAGTAGCTGATCGCAAACTGGACTATTTTATCATAGCTGATAGACTTTTATTTACCTATCAATCGAGATGATCGCTAAACGGACGAAACTTGAGTTGATCGTAAACTGAACTGATCACAAATTTGAATATACCGGCAAAATTGGCTTTCACCGGAGAATGTAACGTGGTTCCAAAAATGTTGTGGTTGTTGCACGTAACAGTGACCTAGTTGTGTCTACGTATCATTTGTTTTGTAAAACGAGGCTTTTTCCTGATGCGTTGATACATTCCCGCACTATGCAAATATAGCTTGACGGTTCGCGCTGATCTGTTTTACCTCGGATACGATAGGCCTTATGCAGAGTCGTTTTGACGTATGATTAGTGATACTAAAGGCCTGACTACTGCAGGAAACATATGTTAGTCGAACTCTTCAGTATGACACCAATCACGCGTCAGAACGACTCTACATAAGGCCCGATATCATTAGCAGATTTGGATAGCTGGTACTTGCACTCCAGATGAGCTAATGTGTTAGATGTATTGTTGGTTGTTGTTCAGTGGATCTTGGGTCTCGTCATGTATTCCCATTTCGTTTAAAATGCACTGTAATCCTGTTAACACACAACACAGTAGCGACAGTGCTCTGATTTTTAATATGTACACTCGCAATTTGCGAACTTTGGAACTTCGGAAGTCTGTCAATTCTTCACAGCCAGTCCGCGTGCCATGTCTACGTAGATATTGGCCATGTCTACTTTCACTGTATATTCACACCACCAATATCTACGTCATACTCACCAGCCGTTTGCATTTGTTTGGTCTACAAGTGTCTATTTACTTGTTACGGTAGTATATCGTTAGTTAGGAGATGCACTTTTCTTTTCTTGACCGCAGAAGGATAATCCATAAACAGTTTATCCAAGTCCTAATTCAGAGATTCTAATTTTCATTTCTTTACACAATGAACCTCTTCTAAATAAACCATATTATATAAGTATTAGTTGATATATGGAGTTCAAAATGAAGGTCCAAAGTTTAAGAGCTTGACTGTTTGTTTAGCAACAGATACTTTTTTATGTGTATTAGTTCCTCTTGATAACGAAATCTTATAGTGTGAACAATACTAGAATAAGCAAGAAGCAGTTCTGAAGGTCTTCAATGTGCAGTGTGTTGCGACGTTATAAAGTTTCTTGTATATTTGCCAGAATTTCTCAGTTATGCCTTAGTAAGGCTGAATTTTCCCATCAGTTAATTTCAGTATGTATCTGCCCCGTTACATAGCAGGTGAGTAATTAATTTTGTTATTGTAGGTATATTTATTTGTAATTGAAAGACTCCGTAGTCTAAAGATCCTTTGCTTTATTCTTATAAGAAAAGGATAAATGTGTGTGAACAAAATCTGATTCGTGCAGAAGTCTTTACATGTGAATGCGCAAACGTCTAGGTATCAGAATAACGTAAAATATCTATTTATTCCCGTTATTCTTGATATGAAGAATTACGGTATCTAGTATAATTCCAGGAGTTATGCTATTCATCAAGAAACTGAGTGCGGTAAAATGTACGTGCGTAATCTATTTTCTTCTCGTCTTACGTTAGATCTAAAAGCAGATGTATGTTTGTCCTGTAGACAAATCTACACCATTGAAAGTTTAAAAATAATTTTAAGAAGTTTAGATTGCCAAAAAATTTCTTTATATATACGAGGAGTGTTCAGAAAGTAAAGTTACAAAGTCTACAGTGAAACCTATATATATATAATTATTTCACACAACCAATACAGCCAACAGATAGTACATACATTAGGTTACTTTTCGACAGTCTCCATATCGGTTGAGGGACTTATCGCATCATGGGATGAGTTTGAAGATTTCCTCCTGGTAAAAAGCCTGTCCTTGTGTGTTCAACAACGTTATCACGAAGTGTTTTAGCTTCTCGTCTGAAACGAAGCGACGGCCTCCTATGTGCTCCTACAAGTGCAGGAAGAGATGAAAGTCGCTTAGAGTGAGGTTCGGACTGTAGGGAGGGTGGTCGATGATGTCGCAGCTGTGTTCAAATTTGTTGATGGCCGTGCTGGGTCGGCGACGTTTTCTCTCCCAACCGCAAAATTTCGACACAATTCTGTGGTATGCTGTAGTCTCTCCGTAAACCTCTATCAGCTGTCGGTGAATTTTTCAGCCACGTTTACATGTTTCACCCACAGAAATCGAATAACTGAGCGGACATCTTTGCGAGACCAGTTTTCCAAAGGAGTCACCATTTGTTCTTACCTACAACTAGCTCCGTAGGTTGCGGATGGCTGAAACTCTGCGCAGTTGCCAACTCCATGTATTAAAATTACCACAGACTCCTCATTCCTTTAGAACAGACGAAACTCCAGAAATATCGGCCTCGTAACCTTAGTTTCTGATTCTCCCTTGTATTTACTCTGACCACGTGTCCATGTGGGAGATATAAAATATCAAGAACTACTTGATGGATAGTTTCTTTTGGCCAGATAAAGGTCAAAAGTTTGGAATCGAGTTTGTTCATGAACGTGAAAATGAAATGAAATCTTTGAGTTTTACGTCCCACGGGTATGCCGGTTAGGCTAAAGAAGACGGTGATGATGAGTGATGAATGAAATGGTGGAATGAAGAAAGTGGGAGGAAACGGGAGAACCCCGAGAAAACCCACACACCCGGTGTTTGTCCACCACAAAGTTCACTTGGCGGGAGCTGCGATCGAACCGGAAACCCCTAGCACCAAAGGTGAACGCTCTACCACTGAGCCACCGCGGCCCTGTTGATGAACGTGATCCATCCAGTTGATGCCAAGATATGGACAATCAAAAATCTGTTCACCGTGTATTCTTATGTATCTAATTATGGATATCATCCTTGGTAATAGAGTATCTGCAGTGCTGTGGAGACTAGCGGTCTAGTATAATACGCAGGATGCCAAATCTTAATCTGTCCGTGAAATACAACACTAAGATGATCATCTTAAAGTATGCTTCATTTAATTTGTGGTAAAATACTACATATATTTAAGCTTAGGCTTGGTAAAATTTAGCTTGTTAAGGAATTTAGTTTGCCAAAAGCCAAACCAAACTTTTTTACGTGTGTACTCTGTATACCGTGACACTGTTTACTTGTTTCTGAAAATACTTAGCGCTTTGGTTTTTATCGTGTTACTTTGATTAAGATGCGTATCCTAAGGGGGGGGGGGGAGAAAGTTTAAAATGTCGAAACTAGAGTATTTGAGGAATCCTTCAAGTTACTTAGACGATACTCGTTTTGTAAACTCTTTAGTATAAATAAGTTGACAATAGAAACAAATGCAGAGGTCTTGTTAAACGCTTGCAGAGACATGAGTTTGAAAGTAAATGCAGAGAAAACTAAATACATGGAAGTTCGCTGAATCGACTGCAAGTAATGGATGCGTCGAAATCGACAAAGTGGATACTTTCAAATATCTAGGATCAATATTAACAGACCAAAACCATATTCGCGAAGAAATTAAATGTCGATTGAAAACAGAATTCGTTTCATTATTCAGTTCTAAATCTTTGTCGTGGCAAATTCTATCGAGGAATTTCAGGCTTAAAATATATGTAACGATAATTATGCTTGTTGTGCTGTATGGTTGCGAAATATGGTCGCTTACTCTGAGGAAAAAATGCACGCTGAAACCATTTGAGAATAAAAACCTGACGAATATTCGGTTCAACGGGAAGGGGAATGGCAGAAACGAGGAACTGCATAATTAATATCATTTATCAAACTTATTAGGATCATAAAGTCTGGGAAGCTGAGGTAGACAGATCATGCAGCCAGAATGGAAGAAAGTAAGAACGCTTTCAAAGTGTAAACTGGAAGTTCAATCGAAAAACAACCAATAAGGAAGACCTAGGCGTAAATGGGAGGACAATATTAAGATGTTTCTCGCAGAAATAGGAATAGAAAGTAGAAATTTGGTTCCAGTTGGCTAAGGACAGAAGTCAATGGAGAACTTTTGTGAACGCGGCATTGAACCTCTGGGCTCCCAAAGGCCATAGAGTTAGTTTGTTTTAAGGTAACATGTATCTGAGCGTTTGTGAAAATTGCGCTTGTAGAAGGGGAAACAAGATAACTTTGTATTTTAATTACCCAGTTCGTGTTCGTAAAATGACGGAAGTGAGGAGGAAATTGATGTACCACTTTAAAATGAAGTCCATAATAAGCACTTGGGTTGACCTTGATTTTTATCATCACGGTCACTGAAATGCGTGTCCAAAAAGGAGAGGGAAGAAATTTTTCACAAAGAATTACTATTGCACCCCCTTGAAATCAATTTTTGAACACACACAGCACTTGAATGGATCTGTTTTTTTCTTTCTTCCTTTTCATTTCGAATCAAATAGGCTTTCTAAAGGGAGTAGGGGGTCATTTAAACCTTTTGAATATTTTCATATCTGTTTCTTCCCATATGTAGTGTTTCTTCCAGACATGTTTTTGGGGGGACACTGCCCGCCGAAGGAGACCAAAATAATAAGTCTATAATAGAATAATAAATAGAACAGTACCAGCAGTGCCCCCCGGAACATTGTTTCCGAAAGAAACACTATCCTGTGAAGGATGGGCATTTCAACATAAATAATTTCTTTGACCAATATATGGTAATATGTATCATAGATAATGATTGGTTCAGGCATTTATTTTCGGTACTGTGGCTACATCTTACGTTTGTAATTGTGTATAACTTTTCAGTTCATTCACTGTTGTGATCAGAATATGTAGATGAATATTAAAAAAAAAAAAAAAAGTGTTGGTACAAATTGATCATAGAAGAGAAAAGTAGGACAGGACTGCTCAATGTGCTCAATGTATTTGAAGAATATGAAATCTTTTAGTTTACATTTCATAGTTAGATCCTGCAGACTAAAGGAAACGGATGACTAATGAAAATTATTATTATTATTATTATTATTATTATTATTATTATTATTATTATTATTATTATTATTATTATTATTATTATTATTATTGAATAATCGGTGGAATGAGAACATGGGAGGAAACTGAACAACTTCGAGATAATTCATAGATCAACTGTCCATTACAAACTAACATCACAAGGGGTGAGGACTCTACCACTGAGCTACCACGTCCGCTGGCAATGTCTGAGTCATTTATCCTGAATGCTTGTAAATGCCTTTTCATAGTCACGTAAATATTGACGGGCTTTCACATTACCCAGTATTTATTTTGTTAAATGTATTTGTTTTATGTTTTGTCAAATATATAGTAGATACGTACTATAGATCCTTGCTGCAATCTATAATACCGAATATCTCTTTCAAAAATATCTATAATCATCTTGTAGTATCTAATATTTCTGTGTTTCGTAATACTGCCTAAGTAAAAACCGGCCCAATTATGAAATCCAAATTATTATTATTGTTATTGTTATTACAAAATAAAAATTATAAAAACTTAGAATATGGTACAAATTAATTATGCATCTCGAAAGTTATGAAAGACGGGAGCTACTGTTAAGGGGGCTCTGAACCACGAATTGTGCTTGAATTTGCTTTAGTTGCTGGGTAAATAGACTCAGAAAAGATCAGCCCATTCAACATAAGCTGTTCTCCACTACAGTATATCGGCATCTCCAAGAGGGAGGATTATTCATTCATCAGCAAGAATCATCCATGGATGTTGGAAATTAGTTTATTATTCAAGATTTATTAGGTGGCATGTGCAGTAGAAATGAACGAAGTTCTTTTCTTGTAAATTGAGAGAATTTTACTAACTTGACTGATTTCAGTTGAAGCAGTAGGCAAAATTGGGAAACTTTAAGTAAACACGCGTGAAGTTTCATTCAAATCGGAATATAATTTTGACGAAAGTTATCACGGAACAGAACATAGATAGATGGACGGACGAACACACAAACTCCTGTAGTAAAAAATTGTATAAACTCAACCACACCACCTTCAATTATTATTCTGATCTTTTTTAAAGTAATGTATTAAATAGAGAAAAGTAATTACTCAAAATTCCAGTTGGGCATCTACTTCATATCGATCTTGATTGTGAAATACTGGAAAAAAGTTTACTTTCCTTGTTGAAAATTTATATAAACAGCTATACAATTTTCCCCCTTGTTTCTGCACCTTTTATAGTAAATGAAGTTTAAAGAATCCATATTTGTATGTCTATTTCCTTATCTTTGTGTGCACAGACATATTTAGATATTTTATACACAAATCATATGCATAAAATTTGATACAAACATCGGAAGCATATGCACATATAGTATTTCCTTAACAATATTTTCAATTAAAAGAATTAGTTGGATTATAATAAACTGTTCCTTTCTTCATGCACACTTGCTTGATACGCGTAAATTGCATTTGTTTACTATTTCCTTTGCTGGTAGTTCTAAACTTAGCATTATTGTAGCACTATTTGTGACGTAGTAAAAGTCCTACAGCATCACAAACACACTGCATAGTTTATTGTTATTTACTGTATTTTGCGCACTTACTGCATAATAATTCATTCAGCTAATGTAAATATATTAAGATGCTAAACGCTGCGTGAAATGATAAGAACTATGTACTTTTGAGATGGTAGCAAATATACACTTGTTGAATAATGAAATATGATCCAATAAAACCTTGGTTTTTAGTTGTTTTATAGCTGTGTAATTTGGATGTATACCGTATGGTATGGTTGAACAGTTTTAGCAGAATTATCAACACATAATTATCTACTTTGTATATTGCAGTATAACAATATATATTAGCTCTATATTTAAAAGTGCGTAATATATGCATTACTGTTAGGAGGTTGTGATTCACAGTTAGATGACAAAACAATATACAGCATCTGGTTATTAACAGTGTAGTTTTGTTTTATATATACAGTACAATTTCAGCGGAATAAAAATAATTAATTACTGTTGATAATGAATGACATAAACTTGTTGTTGCTCAAGAGACAATGGGTTGTCTCGTCTCGGAATGATGCCCTGGAAGTGGCGTTTCGTCTCGAAAAAGCATATTTGTTTCTATGAGAAGAGCCCTGTACAGAAAAATTGTCTCGTCTCCTGAGCAAGCTACTTAACAGAAGTATTGTTGCGAACGGAAAATGTGACTTTCGGAACCTTTGCACTTTCGTTGACAGCGGAAGCGACTAACTGTAAGTCACTCACTTGACCCGTCCATTTGTGACAGGCGGAGGCGACCCACTGGGTGAACTCCTGAGTCATTTTGAAATGAGGGGAAAATAATTTCCACTTCCACCACGAATCGAACCCAGGCTGCCTGGTTTATAGATAGGTAGATTACACTACGCTAGAGAGCTCCTTCGTGGTTAAACGGTTAGTGTACCCGCCTTTGGCGTGGAAGACCCAAGTTCGATTCCCGACGGAAGCTCGTGTGGTTCGGATTCCACGTTAATCAGTAGGTCCCATCTCGTATAGCCTCGCTGCTAAAGGGGACGTTAAACTCAAAAATAACTCAAATCAGCACAACTCAACTGCACTACTCAAGGTTTGCCTGCCTATGAAACGGAACGAGACAGGATTTTGATGACGAAACAGACTTCTTCGAATAGAAGCTGATACGTATTTCGAGATGAGACATTACTTTCTCGTCACCTTTTCGAGACAGCGTCAACTCTTGTCTCCTAAGCGAACTTAATCACCGCGGCCCTGCAAGGATATATAAAATTCAACAGGTCGCTATATAGAATATTGTTCAAACCCAAACTCGGTTGTAGTACCTAAACAGTTTGATACAGTATCATGAATAAAATTTCGATGCATTTGTCAGTCATTTTCAGAAGTAACACTGGGTATGTAGTGTCATGTAAAACTTTAAGCATGGCCGACTTTTAAACACCATGTTATTAAAGTAATCCCATATCGAATCTCAACGACTTAATATACTTTGGTCAAAATGAAGTGTAAAATTGATTCGTCATAATTTCATAAGTGACGTCAGATAAACGGCATCATTAGAAACACGGAGTATGTGATATCATTAAAAACATACCATGACATCATAAGAAACACAGAGTATATATCATAAGACACACAAAGGTGTATAGCATCATAAGACACACAAAGGTGTATAGCATCATAAGACACACAAAGGTGTATAGCATCATGCCTATGAAACACAAGGTTTATGGCGTCATGGCGTCATAATTTAATAAGGGACACAGGATATATTGACAAAATATGAGTTGAGTAATTTTCGCAGATTCAGAAGTTTTCATGCACTACGGCAATTAGCAAACCTGTTCGTAATAACGTAACAATTTTCTACTACTACTCAGGGCGGGCTCTATCGTATATGCAACACCCACACGGGGCAGAAAATCTGGCATAAAATATACAATCAAATACATGAAAAATGTAGTATTTAAAATAAATATGTGCTACTCGAACTTTATTCCTGACAAATATATTGTAATTTTATACATTCTCATAGATGATGAGGATTTCATAAGATTTCTCCCGGGGGACCATTTTAGTACACTGAGGGTGAAAAGTAGTAGCTACTGTGAAAATACTGAGAATCTATATTGAGGACAATAGGATATTGTAAAACTGTCCCGTATAGGATTTAGGTAGAGCAAGGTAATAAAATGAGTGTCCGGAATCGACTTCCACTACCGGTTTTTATTATAAAATTTCACTAAATAACAGTATTTTACAGAAATACTACAAAGATATTCTCTGTACTTGTGAAGTTAGACAGGTAGTCCTTGACCGAGAGGTCGCAGACAGGATCTCCACAAAGCCCCGTAGCGGACTAGGCAGAGTGGCAAAGGGTTCACAAAGCTCCGTAGCAAGCAGTGAGGTGGTTAGTGGTCACAGAGCCCCGTAGCAGGCTAAGCAACTGGGTGTAGGATTCCCAACAGAGCCCCGTAGCAGGTTAAGCCAGGAGAAAGGATAAGCCAAGAGTCCCGAAGCAGACTAGAGGCTTGGGGTTAGGTTACTCCTAATGTCCCGTTGCAAACAGTAGGAGGAACACCATAGAACTGATACTGGTCCGCTAGCGGCTGCGGAATTTATAGATCACCAGACGGCGGTGGCGCTGCTGCTCCTATGTCGTCGTCTGCTGCGTAAGAGGAGCCAGTAGTCCGTCGTCTGCTGGTTGTAGTGGATCCACGTGGAGCGTAGTATCTTCACGTAAAACCGTGTGGAGGTGTTTATAAACACAAGCGTAGAGTGCTGTTTGTACACAATACCACGTGGGATATTACAGTATGTAGTTCCGGGGGAAAATTCCTCCTAGGCCACCCCTGAAATCATCATTGTTCATTGATGTTACATGTCTTCATATTATTATTATTATTCGATGATTTCCATTAACGCTATTAAAATTATAATGGAATTGGTATTTAAAATCATGGCTTTTAAGGTGTGTTCTCTGTAGGAAAGGAGAGGTGACAAATGGATGCTGTTGCATGGGGCAAAAAATTGTCTAGGATCGGCTCTTCTCCCTCCTCTCTTTTTCTTTCCACTTTACCTTCTATCACTTCTCAAAATTACGATTAATGGACGCTATCCTAAGGATAATTCCTATACCGAGAGGAAGTTACCTATATTAGCTTTTCCATTTGCGAAAAGTTGCTTTCCCAGTGATTCCATTCGTGATAATGGTGTTGATAGTAAAATATTGATATATGAATGTAAATTGTTTTTAATTTTTCTTGTAAAACAGTATTATTACACGTATCTCCTAAAACAATAAATATGAATCAGCGTGGTGATATGAAAACACGTTTCATTATTAACGTTTAGGTTGTTTCCCAGTTGCTATGACAAGTTTATTTGCAACCTATTGGGACAATATAGGCCTTTAAAAAATGTACCATAAATAAGTTTTCGTGTGTTAGTTTAAAATATGTACAAGGTGTTTCAAAACAACGACAACAACGTTTAGGAGGTGATTCATGACACCAAAATAAGACAAAAAGTGTTGATCAACCTGGGTGCAGAAATTCATCGTTTCGGAGTCATAGGTTGCCGAACACATGAAAATATGAACTTTAAAAGGTCCATAGCTCCAATACTATGGGATCTACCATAGTAGGGTCAAAACCAATATGTGCTCTAAGTCTATCGAAAAATACACGTTTCAGAATCCTGCGGTACTCACGCAAAGATTTTTATAGAGGGAGCTTGGCTACGGGCTTATAATTTGAAGTACTCACCAACTACCTCTGTAAAAATTGATGCGGAAGTACGATTCATCTCGTACCTCAGGATTCTGAAACTCAGGATATTTGGATAGGGCACATATTAATTCTTAAGTGAAACCTTGACTTGACTACGGTAGGTCACACAGCATTGCATATAGACTTTTTAAGTTAATTTTTCATGTTTTCGGTAGCCTATGACTTCGAAATGACGAATTTCTGCACCCAGGTTGGTCTATACCTTTACTGGAATCTGTAATTACATGTCGCCTTCATTCATGTAAGATTAGCAGAAGTTCTCTTTTACATAGGCATGCCCTTTTTCCGGCCCTAAAATTGATCTGGACAATTTTTTAAGAAAATGTGGAAATGTCCTCTTTTTATGGGTACATTTATTTGTATCAAATATTCGTTAAGTATCTAATATTTGTAATAACCACATATACAGGGTAACCTGAAAGATATGCACAAAGTTTGGGTGGTAATTCGTGACCTCAAAAGAAAAGAAAATGTCATCTTGCATGTTGACGAATTCGGAGTCTTGTACGAGTGACAGGAGTCCCAACTCGGAATCGAAACGATATATTATCATGATTGGAGTTTCATTCCAAGTTGGCACCCCGGTCACTAGTACACGACGCGGAATTCAACGTACAAGAGGACTTTTTGTCTTTTGATGTTACGTATCACTTCCCGAAGTATGTGCATATGTTTCAGGTTCACCCTGTATATTTGGAAGTTATAAGTATTAGTATTGCTCATATAATGTTCAATTGCTAAGGAAATTTAACACATCCAGCTGTAAGCACACACACACACACACATACAAAAAAATCCGTAATTGGTGTTGTAAAAATATATAAATTATACTTTGTCGCTGTGCCATTAAAAAATTTGTTGATTAATGTAAATCATTTTGTGAAATCGAAAAGCTCTCTCATGTGCTTCGTCTACATTCATGTCCAGGTTCAAGTATATCAACAGTGAACTTATCTTCTATAACAGGATACGTATATTTTAAAACTAGTAATTGCATTGGTATATTTATGAAACCAGATAAACTTGTGTTCGAAGTATGTTATTATATTGTAATATCCTATGTGCTGTCGTAAACAAGCAATTCCACGCATCAATGTTTACAAACACCACCACATGGTTCAGCAAGAGGATCTCCCACCAGAGGGACCTATAATCACATGCAGACGACGGTTTTTGGCCCCTCCCACGGAGCAGAAGACGACATCGGAGCAGCAGCGCCACCGCCACCCAAAAGGACCCTATAAATTGGATGGGCGAAGGCAACTCGACACCAGTTTTCTGGTGACCCTCCTACTGTCTGCTTCGGGACCTTAGGAGTAACCTAACCCCAGGGCCTCTAGTCTGCTTCGGGACTACGCCTATCCTTTCTCCTGGCTTTGCCTGCTTCGGGGCTCTGACTGGGAATCCCAACCTCAGCCGCTTTGCCTGCTTCGGGGCTGTGTTGGCCATCTAACCTACCCACTGCTTGCTCGGAGCTTTGGGAACATAAAATCCATTCCTCTTTGCCTGCTTCGGGGCTCTGTTGGAGATCCTGTCTGCGACCTTACGGTCAAAGACCACCTATAACTCACCTTGATTCTAGAGAGAGCAATTTGTATAGTATTTTGTAAAAATACTTTTATAAAGGAAAAGTTTTATAATAAAACTGGTAGTGGGAGTCGATTCCGGACGCTCTTTATTAACTGCTCTACCCAGAATCATATATGAGACAAAGTTTTACAATATCTGCAGTTTTATCTCCAGAATATATATATATATATAATATATATATATATATATATATATATATATATATATATATATATATATATATATATATATATATATATTATTTTTTTTTGAACATACGCCACGAATAGCTATGAACTGTTCAGTGTTAATATCGTCAACCCATTAATTAATTCCAGTGCTTAAATCTTGCGAGTTTTTATATGAATTCACGTATATTCGATTTTGCAAAATCAACCAATACAGTAATAGATACGTCATCTCAAGTCATCACATAAATTGCATTTCAAACATGTTCTCGAAACCATGCACATGCTGCATACGATATAAATTTTTCTTGGCTTACGTAATAACTGGTTATCACAAATACCCTTTTTAATGTGGATTTTAAAAAGAATTATGATTTGGCTTGAATTCAATACTTAACACGTTTTAATCTTTTTTATGCTTACTGGTTGTATATAGTTCAACTTCAAACAAGTCTTACATTAGACCAGTGTTGCCAGATATTTAAACTCAAATATTCTCTCCACTAGAACTATAAAAAAATCTCCTCTTTTAGGTGATACACTTTGTATATGGCACGCTCAGTGCACAAGCGGATCAAGTTCACTTTTTGGGTCATTCTGGACATACAGTAAACTAACGATTATCCGTGGTCTTTTTTTTTTTTTTTTTTTTGCGATGATGCATCATTTCATGACAAAATGTTAAAAACTTTAATCGCTAATGAATAAGTGTTTTAACACAACAACAAAAACAGTTGCCCGATTTTCTTTTCTTTCTTTTTTGATGGCAATAGAGTTGCAATTACAGAAAAGAACTGCACTCTATTAAATCATAATTCTACGTATAGGCCTCCTACTGTAAATAAAAATTGTTCAAAAATGTTCATATTGATTTGTGTTCTTTTCGATCATTTTGCGGATTATTTTATAGCTGTGGAATTCTTTTATCCAAGTTTTCTGCGCCACTGGATTCCACATATAATTTTGAGATTTTACTGTATTTTATCTATCAGAATCTCCTTTTAGAGCTTAAACATTCACGTGTAGATATTGTAAATAACTTATAATGTGATAAACCGTTAACTTTTCCCATGCATTTCAGTATACCCTATAGAACAAACTTTGTATCTTTTTTTTTTTCTCATAATTTTGATACTTAGATTTATTTTCCCTTCTACTCTGAACGCCTCACATACTTATCCAACAAAGTACGAATGATATTGTTCATATTGATCTGCAAACAGTTAAATTTTGTATTTGATATATAAATTGTTTAAAGCTAAGTGAATTCAATATGTTTCACTAACATGATTTATCTTTAGATACACATTAACCAGAGTTGTCCATAAAGAGGGACGTCATTGAAATTTTGTAAGGGAGCACGAGGAAAAAGAATACTTAAAATATTTAAATCAATTACCAACTTAAAACACTAATTCACATGGAAACTTTTGAAAATAAAAACTGAAACCAAACTGGATTATAGGAAATCAGAACCGTTGAGTAATTTTAACGTATTCTACTGATTTTTGGGGGTTAGAGCTGTGTTAACAAATGGAGGTACGGAGGCACGTATGTAATGGACAATAGAGAAAAGGGCACTTCTGCATTAACTATTACGCTTCCTTGATTCTCTGTAGAGGTAAAAATCAAATGTTTCACTTCAATACCTATAGTACCTAATGTAATTGATGTAGGAATGGTATTAGGATGTCTGGGCTTTCGACAATTATATTCATAGCCTGCCACGTATGAGAGATGAAGTCCTTCGGCGATCACACTGTCCAGGGAATTGAGGAGGATGAAAGGAATGGAGAAGCAGGTAAGGATAAGGGACAATTATGTCACATACCATCCCGGATTTGCCTGATATAAATGGGGAAAATCCTGAAAAATCATACTGAGGATGGCTGACCCGAAAAGCTTTTACACTTTACCGACAGTGTGCTCTTACCGGAAATCGAACCCAGGACCACTCGCACCAAAGGCGAGTCCGTTAGCGACTGCGCTGGGCATGTCTGTAATAAGTACGAAGAAGTACAGTCACGAAAGAAAATGTTCTTCAGTTGACAAAATTTCTTTTCCTAATACCTCAACAATAAATTAACTAATTAGAGTATCGATTTTAGCAAGTTATCAAATTATAACTATTCTAAGGGTAACACAAAAAAGATCCAAAATAATTCATTTGTTCCCGACTTATTGGGAAAAGAAAATTTATCAACTGTCAGCTACTTTCCTTTCCGTGTGTACATAGGAATATTTTTATCAGTACATATTTGTCAGCTTCTCAGTTGCGGCAAATGACCTGCCAATAATAGCAGAATACCTATGATGATAATGATGATGATGGAAGAATTGGTGGAATTCGAATGTCTTTAATTAAAATTAGTGACTGTGGAAGAATTGGTGAAATTGGGATGTTGAAAGAAACAGGATCACAGAATACACAGAATAACACAGAATAAAAACACAGAATAAAAGTTCAGAACAAAAACTTTATACTTATGACTTGATTCATAGTGTTAACGGTTTGTCTCGGGAACTACTAATAGATATGTCGCACTTTGCCTTATCATTCGAGTCGAAATGAGACTCCTGTGACTATGTAAGTGCATGGAAAACGCAGCTTAAGGGAAACAATTTCAATGACCCTGCTCTTTTTAAAGGTCATGGGGTAAATTATGCATAAGAAATATTCAGTGCACTGGGTCCCCCACATCACTCTCTTAAATCATGAACTCGGTGTCATTGAAGTGTGAGAAAGTAAATTTTGTTGTCTATAATGTATTATCACTGAACGTTTAATGAGTTTACAAAGAATTGAGAGACAACACACGTCGTCCTTGAAAACGGTATGAATATAGGAGGAAACTGGAAATTTGTGTACTAATGTGAACAGGTTTATAGGTATAATGGAATTATGTAAAATCATTTAAAAAAGAAAGAAAACAGTGCTAGGACCTTTTCTAAGGCGTGTTCACCGAGCTCCAAGTATAGGCCTATTCAAGTTGAAATATTGTACAAAGTAAAAAATAATGTTAATTTTTTTGCGACACTCCGTGTTCACGTGAGCAGTAGAAGCACGTTATGTTTACTGTCCTTAAATGGAGATAGGCAAGTACCATGGGCGCCCGAAGAAAATATTCTAGGGAGGAGCCCATCTCCTTAGTTGTTATATTACGTTTGGTATTTTTTTTTATTTGTATTAAGAAAATCTTAAGAAATTTAAGTTTTTTTGTAAGCCAGAGGGGGAGCAGGGCCCCATCCTGCCCCACCTTCGGGCGCCCATGGCAGGTACTTCAAAAAGAATAAATACTGCCCCTGCGTGTTGAAAACATAGTGATGGCCGCTTGTAGGTCTAGTAGTAAGTACAGATTTATTAGTTGTTGGGTATTCATTGGATGGAGGCAATTATGTTGATTAGTGCAATGGTTTCCAACCGTGTCGCGCAGTCCCATAGGGTGTGTCGGGAAATTTTAGAATTTAGAAACCATGACACAGTAAGTAATTAGTTAAAATTAATTTAGAAATGGACTTTGCCAGTCAACACCCCCAGCTTCATACTCACTACTTTATAGAAACGTACCAGCGTTACACTCTTATAATTAACATATTACTATTAATAAACAATCAGACTAGTGTGTTGCGACGTCATAAACGTTCAGTGAAGAGTGTCGTGAGTCACAAAAGGTTGGGAACCACGGCTAATATGACATCCTTGACCGAAGTACCAGCGACCTAACCCGAGTGCAACTTATTTTGTAGCCTTCATATCATATATTTAAGCAATCATCAAATGTATATTGTCGAAGAAGAGTGAAAACTTATTGCTGTATTTCCATTATTATTGTATTGTATTTTTGTAAATTTTTTCGATCTCATGATGCATTGTAAATTGGAAACGTGTCATTTTGGACCGAGTTTGAAAATTTCGAATACATTTTAATTTTCTTTTTGGATCAAAATAATCAAATCAATCATTTCAATCAAAAATTTTCTTGTAAGCCTTATATCTGGAGAACTACACATGGTGTAGCCAAGTCCAAACTATCACTTAACTCAGTATGATGTTCTTATTCCGTAGAACAGTGGTTCTCAACTTACTTCCTACCACGACCCCCATTTTATCACATCCATTTGCCAGCGACCCCCATTTTATCACATCTTGCCAGTGACCTCTTAATAATTTATGGTTTGTAATAAGCTAGTGGGAGATTTTTAATATACCTACTAGCTGAACCTGCGCTCTCTACACAGTGCATCATTCGCATATGAGCATAAATATCCTTCTCATTCCTCACATCTGTATGATCTGTCAGGAAAGTAAATGTACACCTATTTTTCGAGTCTGGCATTCCTGCGCTCCATCCGTGGAGAGTATGAGAATTAAATCAATCAAATGTTTACTGAGGGGCAAAAAGAAAAGCTTAATCTGAATAAGACATTGCAGAGGGGCACAAGCTGTGAATACGAATAGTGCATTGTGTAAATAAAGGACGACACCGAAAGAGAAAGCCTGAAACAGCTGTTAAACTTACAAAAAAAGAGTAAAAATTGTCGAAGTGGGAACATAAAACACAAATACAACAAATACGCCGACAACTAAACGATCACCATGCCATGATCTTGGTGTGGTGGTTAAGGTGCTGGCTTACAAATGCAAAGAACCCAAGTTCGAATCCTCGGCAAGGACATTTTTAAAAATTTTTTGTTAATAATACATACAACTCATGAGAGATGGTAAAATCGGTCGTATTTAGTTTTTCGTAGCAATTATTATTGGTAATGTTTAGTACTGATAATACTTTTTGTCTTTGCGTATTGCTTTTATTCTTTTCTTCATTTCCAAAGAGAAGAATATCCGAACAAATGCCACCAAAATTCCTCATATTTTGAATGTAAACGCCATTTGCAATTAGTGAAGAATAAAAATTGAACGTTCCGATGTAGCTGCAAAAAGTAAAAAGAAAAACATGGAAGTCGACCATACTCATGGTTATTAAAAATGCAATTTCTACATGCCTTACACCTCCCGACAACGTTTCTACGTTAGCAAGTAAGAGGCTTGTGTTTAGGTTAGGCTCGTCAATACGTTTTGCAAAGGGGCCCGGTTTAGCTCTGACGCACCACAGGTGCGAGAAGGGAGAAAAACACTTTTTCTCTCTCCCTCTGTGTGTCTATTTATCTATCTATTTGTATATATATAACGCTATTTGTGAATGCCATAACCACCCTAATTTTCAGCGGATTGAGACGAAACTTGGCACAAACATTAATTGTTGAAATATCTTGATGAGTTCGTTAACCAGAATAATCAGATGAAAATGTTCAAAATGGCGGCCCTTCAAACTCTTAAAAAGTTCCAAGGGAACCAAATTTCGTCCATAAATAGGTACTCAGAAAGTTTGAATAAATTTTCCTCTTTTACTGAAATATTTGTGTGCAGAAACTTATTGAAATATTGGACCCGATTAATCGCCTAAAGAAGGTTCACGCCCTTTCGCTACGGCCAGGCTTTTTTTTTTGTTTTTTTTTTTTTTTGCAGGAGGGGGTTATTTTTCTATCGGAACAAGATGATTGTTACTGATGATATGAAATTACACATTGAAAGTGAAGTAACTTGTGTAACGTGTTATTTGAAAGAATAATATAATAAATGTGCATTCCTCTAACACAGAGAACTATAAATCATGTATTTCGAGTTCGGGAGCCTGAATGGCGAGGAGTGTTATTTGATTTGCTTTTTAGTAACACATTGCATTGCAAATAAAGGTAGGCAACATTAGTGGTAAGTAAAACAACAACAATAATAATAATAATAATAATAATAATAATAATAATAATAATAATAATAATAATAATAATAATAGGTGTTGTTTGTGGCAAGGCAATATCTTCCTCAGTTCTTCTTCAAACGTAATGATTGTAACGCCTTATCTCGCTTACAAACAAAATATTAGCACTTTATATCGAGAGAACGAGAAACTGTAGAGCGATGGGAGCAACGTTGGACAGTATGCACTCATAGTACTCAGAAAAGTAAGCGATTTCAATGCAAAAGGAACGAAGAGTCATTGTCATGGGTAATCATGGGGCCAGGGCAGAGCCCTCTTTAGGCAAAGTGTCAATAACTTATATCGAGAGGTGATACTGGGATGGGACCAACTTTTGACACCGTGGACCCATAAAGCGCATCGAAAAAAATAGGGAAGGGGGCGCCAGCCAGCCTTACTTATTTCCACATAATAATATAAAATTATATTGTCGAAACACACGCACGAGTTAGCTACTAATATTTCATATTATTATTATTATTGTTATCGACAGCGTCTTTTCATTACGTGTGCGTGTTTGACATGAAGCCAAAGAGAAGATCCATTATTCGTAGAAAGAATAATAGTCAGTTACTTTAACTGTGAACGACAGCGAAAAATACGAAGAGTGGACTACCTGTAGCGTAAAGAAGAAATATTTTCTCTCAAATGGATAAAAAACCAAGCCGAGATTGATTCGAACTCGCATGGACGGCGCGAAAAGCCAGTGCTTTGTCCACTTTTTTTTTTCTTTAACTGACTCACCGAACGTGTTTCAGTAACTTACTTATTGCTAATTTTACTTGCTTCACTCGTTTAACTTGCTTTTACTAATAACTTATAACGACAGGGACACGAACACGGAAACATCGAGAACAGTAAAAAATGAAAGATGCTCTCCCGCCGGGAATCGAACCCGGGACTCCATACACCAAAGGCGCACGTGCTAGCGACTAGACCAGCGGGAAGGACACCGCTCTTTCCCTGTGTCGTTAGGGATTACGACCACTGTATTGCCAGCTATTACTTCTGTGGGTTGTATACTATGATCACATGTTTCTTCTTTGCTGGAAGAGTAAAACCTACATTATATGTAAGACATGAGGTATTTAGACCTACATGCTCTTCATATAATGTAATAAAAGGGTCATGCTGGGAATAAGAAAAAGAACATTCCTTGGACAAAACGGAAACTATTGGCATCAGAAATATTTATCTACGAGGCATGCGCAGTAGTATATTTCAGAATAGTTTCTGTTTTGTTCAGTAAACGAAGAAAGGGGTATTAAAAAGCAAATATGTCGCGTCAACGAGATCGACCAGATTTGACAGGGGCGAAAGCAGATGTATAGTAATACAACAACTTCGCTCAGTTGATACGAGCCGAGCCGGTTGATATCACTACCCGAGTTGGTCTTCTGCTTGGGCTCAAGAATTCGACCGTGCAGGTCTCAGCCTTAATTTTAAGAACTACAGTATAATTTTAAGTACTACAAGAAAAATACCTTTGACTCGACTCGGATTGAACTCGAGTCGAGTCGAATTTTGGCTCAACTCCTGCTCATCCCTATTCGTATTTGTATTTTGTTTCCACTTCAACAATTTCTACTCTTTTTTTTCTTCGTTTACCTATTGTTTCTGGATTTCTCTGTCGGTGTCGTCCTTTATTAACACCATGCACTATTCTTATTCCCAGCTTGTGACCCGCTTCAATGTCTTATTCAGTTTAGGCTTTTCTCCTTACATTGACTTGACATGTGATTGATTTAATTCTCACTTTCCGCGCACGACCGATGAAAATGTTTTATTATTATTATTATTATTATTATTATTATTATTATTATTATTATACTATTGAACTTGCACGGCGAAATTACTGTATAATACGATATCATTTCAGTAATTTTATTCCATTGTATGTTATTTAATTTATTAATGGGCACTAAATTGTCTCCAGATCAACGAATAAATTAACTACGGCATGCACTTTGGTGGAAATATCATTACATGAACATGTTTGGAACGAACCAATAATCTTATTGCAACGATATTTCCACCAAAGTGCATGCCGTAGTTAATTTATTCGTTGATCTGGAGACAATTTAGTGCCCATTAATAAACTAAATAACATACAATGGAGTAAAATTACAGAAATGATATCGTATTATACAGTAATTTCGCCGTGCAAGTTCAATAGTATAATAATAATAATAATAATAATAATAATAATAATAATAATAATAATAATAATAAAACATTTTCATCGGTCGTGCGCGGAAAGTGAGAATTAAATCAATCACATGTGAAGTCAATGTAAGAAGAAAAGCCTAAACTGAATAAGACATTGAAGCGGGTCACAAGCTGGGAATAAGAATAGTGCACGGTGTAAATAAAGGACGACACCGAAAGAGAAATCCAGAAACAGCAGGTAAAAGGAGAAAAAAGAGTAGACATTGTTTAAGTGGAAACATAAAATACAAACAGGAATAGGGATGAGCACAAGTCGAGCCAAAATTCAATTCAACTCGAGTACAATTTGAGTCGAGTCAAAGGTAATTTTCTTGAATTGAGTTCCGAGCCAAGTCGCTGTTTTCGAGGTCTAGTTTCGAGTTGAGTTGAGTTTGATAATGGCTCTCTCGCTCGTTCAGCTCGTTTTAACTCGTTTTGAAATATTGGCCTGATCAGACTGGAAAGCAAAAGCCATGAGAAATGTAAGCAGTAATGTGGAATACTTTTAGTGTTGCTCACGACAGAGGTGCGTCTCATCTCGTAATTTTAGTGCATCTCATGGGGCAATTTTAGTGTATCTCGTCTCGTCTAGATAACGAGAAGACAAGAGTTTATTATTATTATTATTATTATTATTATTATTATTATTATTATTATTATTATTATTATTATTATTATTATTATTATTATTATTATTATTATTATTATTACGAGACAGCCTCAAATGTCGTAATCACCAATATAAGTATATACTGTAGTTCTTAAAATCAAGGCTGAGATCTGCACGGTCGAATTCTTGAGCCCAAGCAGAAGACCAACTCGGGTAGTGATATCAACCGGCTCGGCTCGTATCAACTGAGCGAACAGCTCGAGTCGGCTCGGTTGGGATGAGCCGATGACCCGAGCCGGCTTAGTTGGAACAAGCCATCGACTCAGCTCAATTGAGCCGATGGCTCGAGCTTTCTCGGTTGGGATGGGTCACCTACTCGGCTCATGTGAACCGGTTCGAGCCAGCTAAGTTGAAACTAGTTCATCAGCACGTTTCGACTCAGCTCAACTAAGCCGATGGCTCAAATCGGCTCGGTGTGGTGAGCTGTTGGCTCGGCTCACTTCTCGATTCGGTTCGATATTGAATGAGCTGTAAGCCGAGCCGCTCGAGCCGTTGAGAAGCCCAAACCCGGTCCCAGCTGTTTTGAATATGTTTGGATGAAGCCTATAACTTTTAACAATTTTTTGCTCGAGCCCGAATACTTGCCCCTTCGGAACTCAAACCCAGAACGTGACCGATGTCCTTGCCTCCTGAAGACTTCCAGACGACCGAGATCGACAGTCAATTAGCTTTTACTATTCAGATACAAACCGTATATCTTTTAAAGATTCTACATGGAGTTGATATAATAATAATAATAATAATAATAATAATAATAATAATAATAATAATAATAATAATAATAATAATAATAATAATAATAATAATAATAATAGTTTTAAACTTGCCCTGAAATTTGGCAAAACTTACTTAAAAGTAGAGATTTCGGGGAAAGGGTTCCGTACCTTCAAGACACACCTCTGCAACTACCAACATTTTAAACTAGAACCTTTTATTGAAGTTTCATGTAGAAAGTATGTTTTGAGGAAAATAACTGTAATAAATATAACTGAATATCACGCGACAGTAAGGCATATAATAAACTAATTTTTAGAATATGCAGAGGTAAATATAAAAGCTTTGCTACAAAAATACCTACACAGAGCATAATTCAATGAGCTCTGAAATACAACGTAACGAAATAGCCTATGAGATTCAGTCTACAGAGCAATTGTTACTTAAAGAATGGACATACACTATTTCGAGAATCGAGACAAGACGGGAAATGTTTACGATACTTTTCGTCTCGTCTCGATTCCCATCTCCAAAGAGAGACGAAAATTTTGATTTAGCCCTGACCCGTCTCGAATGTAAAATGTTAATTCTCATGTTATTTTATTTGTTTTAGAAACGAGATGAGAAACTCCTCTTCTCGTGAGCAACATTAAACCAAACCGAAATATTCTTTCCAAATGTCACGTTTCTCCTTGTAATGGTATGACCTGAGCGATAATTTAGCTTCTAGCTTTTAATCTTCTACGAGATAATTATTATTATTATTATTACTATTATTATTCCTGAAGATTTGATAGTTCAAGTATTGAAACATCCGAGTATTCAAATATCTGAATATAATAAAACGTATGTTATCGCTGATCAATCGCCATCAAAAATTCTAAAGTAAGAAAAAAAAATTGCAACGTGCATTCGCAGAAGCACCTTGACCACTGAACCGCGATCGCTACGCGGTAAACGATCCGTCTTTAGTCTGGTTACGTTAGGTTTCTTTGTCTCCGCTTTGCAAACTTGTATGTTATATTTTTCGATTCAAAATGTCTTTCGTATTTCTTTTATGAAGTCGGCAAAGTTTATATTAATAACTTGAGTTTTTCTTAAACCACTGGTTCACAAGTTCGTTCTTTCTCCACACGAAACTACAAATATGACAGATTGAATTCTCATACTCCCCATTTCTTTCAAAGCAGTCGCCATTACCTGGTCAAAGACTTATTTCCGCCACGATTCATATTAACCAAAATAAATTCATTTTTCGGAAGCGGAACTTTCACTTTCCGGATTTCGCAAAATTATGGAATTCAGTTATACTCCGGAATTCAGAATAATTTCGGAACTCGGAAAGAATCCAGAATTTAGAAAATTCCGGAATTGAGAAAAACTCCGACTTTCGAAAAAAAATCCGGATTTTCCGAATTCCGGAATGTTAACGAAATCAGAAATTTCTAAATTCCGGATTTTTCCGAATTCCGAAATTATTACAAAATTGGAATTTTCCGAATTCCGGAATTTGTCCGGCTTTACTTTCGGGAGTCCGAAAACTAATAATTCCGGAACGGGCTATCCCTAGTTTATACACAACCTTTCAGAATACTAAGCTAGTAGCTGTCTACAAACAAACAAGTAATGCAAAGCATGTTGTATACTGCAATACGTCATGTATTAAAATCCGACACCATGACCCTTTTATTACATTATATGAAGAGCATGTAGGTCTAAATACCTCATGTATTACATATAATGTAGGTTTTACTCTTCCAGCAAAGAAGAAACATGTGATCATAGTATACAACCCACAGAAGTGATAGCTGGCAATACAGTGGTCGTAATCCCTAATGACACAGGAAGTGAGCGTTGCCATCGCCGCTGGTCTAGAGGCTAGCACGTGAGCCTTGTGTGTATGGAGTCTCGGGTTCGATTCTCGGCGGGAGAGCATCTATCATTTTTAACTGTTCTCGATGTTTCTGTGTTCGTGTCCCTGTCGTTATAAGTTATTAGAAAAAGCAAGTTAAACGAGTGAAGCAAGTAAAATTAGCAATAAGTAAGTTACTGAAACGCGTTCGGTGAGTCAGTTAAAAAAATAGTGGACAAAGCACTGGCTTTTCGCGCCGTCCATGCGAGTTCGAATCAATCTCGGCTTGATATTTTATCCATTTGAGAGAAAGTATTGTTTCTTTTCGCTACAGGATGGATTTTCTCTTTGGTTTCATGTCAAACATGCTCACGTAATGAAAAGACGCTGTAGATAATAATAATAATAATAATAATAATAATAATAATAATAATATGAAATATTAGTAGCTAACTCGTGTGTGTATTTCGACAATATAATTTTATATTATTATGTGGAAATAAGTAAGGCTGGCTGGCGCCCGCCTCCCTAATTTTTTCGATGCGCCTTATGGGTCGACGTTGTCCAACGTTGGTCCCATCCCACTATCACCTCCTGTTTTCTCGATATAAGCTATCGACATTTTGCTTAAGAGGGCTCTGCCGTGGCCCCATGCGTACCCATGACAATGACTCTTCGTTCATTTTGCATTGAAATCGCTTACTTTTCTGAGTACTATGAGTGCATACTGTCCAACGTTGGTCCCATCGCTCTACAGTTTCCCGTTCTCTCGATATAAATTGCTAATATTTTGTTTGTAAGGGAGATATGGCGTTACAATCATTACGTTTGAAGAAGAACTGAGGAAGATATTGCCTTGCCACAAACAACACCTATTATTATTATTATTATTATTATTATTATTATTATTATTATTATTATTATTATTATTATTATTATTATTATTATTATTATTATTATTATTATTGTTTTACTTACCACTAATGTTGCCTACCTTTATTTGCAATGCAATGTGTTACTAAAAAGCAAATCAAATAACACTCCTCGCCATTCAGGCTCCCGAACTCGAAATACATGAGTTCTCTGTGTTAGAGGAATGCACATTTATTATATTATTCTTTCAAATAACACGTTACACAAGTTACTTCACTTTCAATGTGTAATTTCATATCATCAGTAACAATCATCTTGTTCCAATAGGAAGATAACCCCCTCCTAAAAAAAAAAAAACTGACCGTAGCGAAAGGGCGTGAACCTTCTTTAGGCGATTAATCGGGTCCAATATTTCAATAAGTTTCTGCACACAAATATTTCAGTAAAAGAGGAAAATTTATTCAAACTTTCTGAATACCTATTTATGGGCGAAATTTGGTTCCCTTGGAACTTTTTAAGAGTTTGAAGGGCCGCCATTTTGAACATTTTCATCTGATTATTCTGGTTAACGAACTCATCAAGATATTTCAACAATTAATGTTTGTGCCAAGTTTCGTCTCAATCCGCTGAAAATTAGGGTGGTTATGGCATTCACAAATAGCGTTATATATATACAAATAGATAGATAAATAGACACACAGAGGGAGAGAGAAAAAGTGTTTTTCTCCCTTCTCGCACCTGTGGTGCGTCAGAGCTAAACCGGGCCCCTTTGCAAAACGTATTGACGAGCCTAACCTAAACACAAGCCTCTTACTTGCTAACGTAGAAACGTTGTCGGGAGGTGTAAGGCATGTAGAAATTGTATTTTTAGTAACCATGAGTATGGTCGACTTCCATGTTTTTCTTTTTACTTTTTGCAGCTACTTCGGAACGTTCAATTTTTATTCTTTACTAATTGCAAATGGCGTTTACATTCAAAATATGAGGAATTTTGGTGGCATTTGTTCGAATATTCTTCTCTTTCGAAATGAAGACAAGAACAAAAGCAATACGCAAAGACAAAAAGTATTATCAGTACTAAACATTACCAATAATAATTGCTACGAAAAACTAAATACGACCGATTTTACCATCTCTCATGAGTTGTATGTATTATTAACAAAAATTTTTAAAAATGTCCTTGCCGAGGATTCGAACTTGCGTCCTTTGCATTTGTAAGCCAGCACCTTAACCACCACACCAAGATCATGGCATGGTGATCGTTTAGTTGTCGGCGTATTTGTTGTATTTGTGTTTTATGTTCCCACTTCGACAATTTTTACTCTTTTTTTGTAAGTTTAACAGCTGTTTCAGGCTTTCTCTTTCGGTGTCGTCCTTTATTTACACAATGCACTATTCGTATTCACAGCTTGTGCCCCTCTGCAATGTCTTATTCAGATTAAGCTTTTCTTTTTGCCCCTCAGTAAACATTTGATTGATTTAATTCTCATACTCTCCACGGATGGAGCGCAGGAATGCCAGACTCGAAAAATAGGTGTACATTTACTTTCCTGACAGATCATACATGTCCCTTTACAGACACAAGTAAAAAAAAAGTCTTGATTAAAAAAAAATCGGCAAGGCGTATCATAAAGGGGGCCTCAATATTTCGCACCGTTTGCAAGATTTGAGCCTACTTTCGGTTGGGGTTTCTAATTCATGCATGACCAGTGTTTTCTTTCTTCTTGCACGCAGTATGTAATAAGCAAATACATTACATACGCAATTAATTATAATCGCAGTTATATATGGTGTTCATTGGGCAAATCACTCCAGAAATAAAGATTCATATTACTGGTTAAACTGGAGAAATGGTTATCATTCCTTTTTCATTATTATATGGCCATGAAATAAATGCCTGATACATATGCAACCCCTATATACAACAGCGTGGTGTTGGAATGTATAACGCGTAGGATATGGTGCTTTAGGTTTTTTTTTTAATTTCAACGCTTCCATGCGTACCCTAAAAAATGTAATAAAGAAATAACGGCCATGTTTTTAAAATATTCAATTAGAACTGGACAATCTACGCAAAATTTCTAATCGATCAGTGAAAACGTCATCTTTCTAGAACCTGTAGTTTCCGAGATCTCATTGTCGAAAGGATTGGCCACAAACATATAAATTTCCACAACATATAGTTTAAAAGAATTCGGAAGATGGAAGCACAATTCATGTGCATTGATTTTGGAGGAGGCTTATTAAAATATAAAATTGTTGTTCAAAGCCTTTTTATCATAAACTTTATGAAAAAAGATCTAGTTAACTGATTTATTTAAAGTACTCGTACTTAAAATGTTTGTCTCTGTTAAACTTGAAATCACACATAACCGTAAATGAAAGATTTTAAAGTCATAGTTATACGTTGGAGCTCGGGCGCTTTTAATTGCGATTGTAGCATTTTAATAGATAGATTGCGGAGATTTCACGATATTCATCTATTGCTATAATAGTAGAATCCATTTTTTGTATTTAGTGGATACAGTAACTTCCCTAAAAGCAAATGGATTGAAACCAAATTTAGTCACTTCATTCATATTACAAATATCGAATCCGATACGTCATACTGTTCCAAAACGGAGGCTGTTTGAAAATTTTAAAACTTCATAACTCCCTTATTTAAAAAAAAGAGTTAATAGGTATTTTAAATGATATGATAATGTGCGTTATGAAGATTGAACCGGACATTGCCGCCCTAATAAAATCAGACCATGCTCAGATATCTCCATTACCTTTCAATTTTAATTGTATTTCAATATACAGGTTTTGTTGCATTTGTATTTTTCTAGTACTTCAATATGCAGTTCTCATTAGTTTCATATTGTACCTCTTTCATTTAAATTGATTTTTAAGCAACTCTGCACCGGTTGAAAATGTTTAGCAGACCTATTTTTTGTTGTTCGTAACAGTACGTACAAAAATAAAAATATGTCTATTAGAATTAAATTCAAGATAATAATAATTTTTTCCGGTATCAGATTCTAATATTTCTTACTTTCTATTATCTTTGCGACCCCCAGGATGAGAAACACTGCCGTAGAAAATAGGAAAACTCTATTTAGGGGCCGCTCAAAAATTTTGTGGCCCCTGATCCAAAAACTAATTATTGGCCTAGGTCGCAATATTTTGATCCATTTTTGGTTTTCCTAATTTCCTTATTTTCTCTTTCAAAACTCACTACTCGCTCGCACTCATTTTGAGGGACATTGAATGACTAACTTCTTGTACGTGAAATGAATAATGAATAATAATAATAATAATATTATTATTATTATTATTATTATTATTATTATTATTTGATGCAAGTGAAGAAGTGCGTACGATAGAGTGGGTGGGTGAAAGAAAAAGCGGAATCAACCTATATTAATGAGAAGAGGTTTCCGATTGACGAGGGATTGCGGGAAGATTGGAGATTATCTAATATTGAGAAACACAGACATACAGAAATTTACGAATTCAGAAGGCTTTTAATATATGATACATTTTTAGCTCATCAATGGGTCTTTTTCAATATAATTCACTAACCGCAACTATGATGTCCTCCATCTTCGGATCGTCCATTTCAGACTGACTGTTTTATCAAGTCCTCTCTTCCGCCGAATTCCTTCACATTTATATGGGACGTCAAGATAACTCTTTCTCTCTCACTACCCAAACCTGTCAATTCAAAAGTCCGATTTTCCGGCAATAACCGTGAGTAGAAAATATTACGGGAAGAAGCCACGCAACAATAGCAGATTTCAACTTACGCCCGGGTCACCCGAGTCTGGATGTTGATTCGGTAACCTGGACAGACCCGGCGACGCAGAAGCAGCCGAACTATCAAGTCTAGAGCTTTATTGCATGTTTGTTTCCCAGTGTGGCATTTGTTAATCAAGGTACTATGACTTCATTATCTCAAATATAATTTATGTTTATTCCCACACTGAAATAATAATACGCTGTTTGGGTTCAGATTTAATAAAACTCTATTCGGGCTCAGTGGTAGACCTATCTCCTATACTCTACAACGTAACAAATTTTACAAGCTCGTTTGCTTACATGTTGACGATATATCATAGGACAATTTTGGAGCTTTTCTGTAATTCCAATGTGTTTATACTCTGATAGAGCTTGTAGTTATCTTTCAGTGCAATCTTTGACAGACGCACACACTCCCATGTATATGACGATATTTCTGGTGGGTTACAGTCTGACTGCTTACGGGTTACTGTAACCCGTTCCATCTCTGGTAAAGAAGGTAATACAGAACATAACCATTGCATGTTACACATACAGTATATTTCTTTGGAACCCACTGGATATACTGGTGAAAATCGTCATGCTCAGCTTCCATTGAGTGAGTCATCCTGTTCAACAAACCATAATTACTTCAAATTATATCATAGATGTGATGAAGTTTCAGTATAGTTCTTGCATGTATTAAAACTATATTTTTCTGTTAAAACGTATGTTTAATTTGCTTATCAATACTGTATTAATAATATTTTTTTTCTGTTCTCTTTTTAGGAAGCCTTACTGCACGGCATGTGCTAGCGATATTGGCCATGTTAGGGTTTGTGATGAATGGTATGATACAACACAGCGTCAACGTTGCCATCTACGCGTTAGGAGACCAGACACTCACAGGAGAGCTTTTGGAATATTCAAAGAACATCTCGTACGCGGAATACTACTGCCGCATCCATATCCGCAACAGATCTGAAGAGACTTTAACAGAACACAACAATACCAGTGTCAACATCACAAGCGGGGAAATTGTAGAGAACTCTTCCAATGAAACATCGGAAGCTGAGGATCAATTTCTCTTTTATGAAGATGTAGAGCCTGAACCAAAGGTAAGTAAAAACGAAGGGTCATGTAACACTTTAAATTCGAATTACTGCATTCTGGCATAAGAAAAAAAAAATAGTGTTAACACTTTAAATTCGAATTATCGCATTCCGTTATATGAACACATCCTGTATTTCTATCTATGTAAAAGAAGTCGTGACTGACTGATCAACGCATAAGCCAAACTATTTAAGCTAAAAACTCAAAATTTTGACACTAGGTAGGTTTTGTGACGCCAAGTACCACTGAGTTAGAACTTTTTAGATATTTGTCGTGGAACTTGTGAAATGGGTACTTCTGCTTTCATTATTGGTCCCCATAATTCAAAAACCATAAGAGAGATTTTTTCTAAAATATATGAATTCAGCGTCTACGGAATAAGTTTAAGGTTGGTTCAAAGGGACAAGTTTTACTGATAGATGTCACTACAGCCTTCGTATCTTTCTCATGTATTTTTTACCTTTGACGAAAATTCACGATTTCTCTTGTGAATTTCAACCTAGAGACTTCAAATTTTTAGAGGGGGAACTTCATAACCTATCGAAAGAACAATCCGTGCCGATTTTTTATTCAGAATTTTCTTCATTGTTGAAATGGCTTGATTTTTGAAATGGATATCCAAACCTTTAACAATATAATTGTTTCAACAATGAAGAAGAGTTTGAATAAAAAATCGACACGGATTGTTGCCTTCGATAGGTTATGAAGTTCCTTCTCTAAAAATCTGAAGTCTCTAGGCTGAAATTTGTAAGAGAAATCGTTAAATTTCGTGAAAGGTAATAAATACATTCGAGAGAGATATGAAGACTGTAGTGACATCTACCGGCAAAGATTGTCCCTTTACACGATTCTTAATCTTCGCACTTATCCACGTATTGAAACGGAAGTGGTAGGTCAGTCATTTCCGTTTCAGTACTGAATCCCTATGGTTTTGGATTACTGTAGTTTCAGTATGTCAATTGCATTCACTTCTTGTACCAAGCTACGGTGAATAATAATAATAATAATAATAATAATAATAATAATAATAATAATAATAATAATAATAATAATAATAATAATAATAATGTACATCGGATATATCAGGAGTAGAGTTGCCAACTCTGGAAAATAAAAAAAAACCGGCACCCCCTCCAAATTCCCTATGATAAGGTCTAATTGTAAAGTATCTCTGTTCAGACCCATCCATGGGAAGGAAATGTACTATCGTGAACAAAAGTGCATTAGCATCTGTATTCTGCATATCCTTAGTACATTCACTAATAAGCTTAATAGATACATTGTGCTGTAAATGAGAAACTGAAATCGGCATTGATCATTTTATTGTATTTACCAGTAACCGGCATTTCTTTAAAATTATCGAAACAGATGAACAAAAGTATATTAATCTTTATGTAACAATTTTGAATTTGGAAAATGAAATTTATTCTTTAAACTTATACTTCAACTACAGGAAATTGCTTTAAGAAGTCCTTTTTCACTCTCAATAAATGTATAAAATTCCTTACAAGTAAATTTCAAATTTTCCTTGATACAGTCCATGTCATCTCTTTAAAATTATCTAAGATGAACAAAATATATTAATCGTTGATAGATAGTGAAAGGTGCCAATTTTGGATTTACAGAATGAAAGTTAGTTTTTAAATCTATACTTCGAACTAGATGAAATTGCTTCGAACTAGATACAAATTTGAAAAAAACCGGTCATAAAGGAGTTGGTAAGAAGTTTATACCGGTTACCGGCTTTAATCAAAATAACAGCAATATTTCCGGCCAGACCGGTGAAAAACCGGCCAGTTGGTAACCCTAATCAGGACAGTTTATCGTAACTCGATCATTTCCTGTTAACTTCTAGTCAGTATGACTGGTGGAAGAAGCTGATGACGTACACTCATGTCCAAAATGATTGTCGCATATCTATAACGGTCTTCTTATAAGAATATAATTTGATAATGATTTTGCAGGTACTTTTAATACTGATAGTGTGTGTATAATTAGGAAATATATATTTGTGGTAAGTTTCATAGGAAAAGAATTATAAATACGAAAATTAGAATGAGTAAAACAAAATGTTGCTAAATTGACAAGAAAATTTTATTTTCGTTTTATTTCCCTTTGGGTAAAAATGTTTGATTTTGCACATATAGTGGCGATACCAGATATATATTTTGAACATTTGTTATTTATAATTTAAGACAGCTTATCTTATGCAGTTTATAGGGTCTATTGCTTCTGAAAGATACTTAAGCTTGTAAAATAAGCTATAAGGTTATTTCTTGAACAAGACAATAATGCATTAATTTTACACTATAAATTTTGTTTAGTTATGATTTATCTTTTTCTTTTAAATTATTATATTAAATTATAACTTGAATGTGAAATGTTGTTATGCAGTTATAAGATTTTCCGAAAATTAAAAAAAGAAAGAAAAATATTGAAAGTTGCAATGAACCAATAAAATATTGATCTGGTAATAGAAGTAGATTTATCTATTACGTTAATTTTCCTGATTGTATATTCTATAACTTTTAAAGAACATTTCTTTCATTTCTTGAAAATATTTCGAAAGAAATGAAAAGCGCAGCCGTGGCTTAGGGTGTCTAAGTTTCACCCATTTTTCTTTTTCTTTTTTCTTTTACTTTTTAAAAAATATTGCGAAAGAATGGTACCAAAATTTCTTTGTATAATTACTTAATAATTAGAAAAATGTTACTTAATGAAATAACAGGGAAAATAATTTTCTGAGGGCGATATTTTTATCGTTTCTTGCAATCTTCAAAACGAGTAATAAGTCTTACCTACACTCTGTGAATCGAGGAATGTTAAAAGCAACCAGATAATCAAGTTGGCAGTTGTCCACTTGGCCTTTGTCCCAACACCTCTCGTTATTTTTCCATTAATATTTTTTTTTCTGCCACGATCGCTATAAACATTCTTCAGGAGGTCGTTCTTTGTCACTCATTAATAGTAACCATACATATATTTTCTTTATTGTCGATATAAGCTGAATGCCAGTCTGAATGAATAAGTTTTCAAGGCAATTACGACATCAGACGGCGAACGGAAGAATTAAGTCCATTTCGAAAACATTGGTTAATTTACTAAGAAGTATTTTGTACTTCACTTTATAAATATACAAGAATAGGTTTCGGAAAATATCGAGGAGCCGCGTTGGCTTTATGGAAGAGTTGAGCTTTGGTGCGTGGAATCTCTGGTTCGATCCCAGCTCGCGCAAAGTGGACTTTTTGTGGTGGAGAAACGTCGTGTGCGAGAGTTTTCTCGTTCCCTTCCATCTCTTTTATTCGTTCTCATCGTCACCGTCTCTTTTATCCTGTACGACATAAATGTGGAACGTAAGACAGTTAATTAATTTTATTTCGTGTATGGAAAATATTTAAAAGATATTTAAATCGCTGTTTTTCTTGTACGATGCACAATTGAATCAAAGTGAAATGAAGAAAACTCAGGTGGATCCAAGTGGTATGTTGGGAAATGCATTTCAAACGGTGGAGCTGTTATTCTGTTCTAAAAAATACCCTTACGTCGTTTCTTTCCCCCTCCCCCTCTTAAGATATGCATTTCAAAGTGAAATTAATAATAATAAAACAATCACCCAATAGCTATTTTCATGTTAAATTGTTCAAACGTTCCTTCACTTTGGCCATTTTATGAATACAAAATAGGTCATTATTTTAGAAATCGCACATTGCCTCCAAATGCAGAATTTTCAAAAACGCTCTCGAGCATGTGACTACTTACTCTTAATGAGTAGTTTATATACACAGTGTTTCATTTCCCTAAGATGAGAGGCTCTCAGATAACTTTGTTTTTGACTTACATTTTAAATTCTCCTCCCTTAGGATACGCATTTCAATAAAAGTGACATGAAAAATCCGGACCGAGCCAAGTACTAACTCTGCTATTATAATAATAATAATAATAATAATAATAATAATAATAATAATAATAATAATAATAATAATAATAATAATAATAATAATAATAATTTGAAACTGTACGTTTGTTTTCCTTTGATGAGATAGGCAACCTCAATATCATTTTTGTATATTGAGAAAAACTGCAGAAATTGTTCCCTTTTCCCCCCTCAAACAGAATTTCCAAAAACGCTGGGTCACGTGACTTCATACAAAACGGTTCAAGGCAGTATCTTCAAAAATTCGTTTCAAACTGCTTAGATGTTCTTTAGTTATAAAGCAACAGACAACGTCGATTTCATCTTTATACATTTTTTTAAAGTTGATATGAAAGTGATAAACTCCTTTAATTTTAGCCGTGAAGCGAATAAAAGTGTCCTAACTAATGCTTCGTGTGAATAATGTTACAACTATCCTCTGCACTAACTGAAAACAACCTTAGAAGCAATATTTTAAATTATTTTAAAATGCTTCCACTCTAGGGGCATCAGTTGGGGCTCCAGGGGAGTTTGAGATATACATTTTAAACTATACGATAATATTATACTAAAAATCAGTATTAATAAATATACTGGTAGGTAGGAGAATTGCCATAGCCAAAGAAGTATTCAACAAGAAAAGATCACTCTTAACTAGCAGTCTTAATACTGGACTAAGGAAGAAATTGGTCAAGTGCTACGTATGGAGATTGGACTTTATGGTTCAGAGACTGAACATTACAGAAGCTAGAGAAGAAATATTTAGAGCGCTTCAAAATGTGGTGTTGAAGGAAAATGGAGGTAAAATGGACAGAAAGAGTAACAAACGAAGACGTTTTAAAACGGAGAGAGAAGAGAACGATTCTAACCACCATCCTTCGTAGAAAGGCCAATTGAATTGGACACATCTTGCGAAGAAATTGTCTTCTTTATACCACAATGGAAGGAAAGGTGGAAGGAAAGCGAGGAACAGGAAGAACAAAAGTGATCGGTAATTTGAGAAATAGAAGAAAATATTGGGAGTTAAAAGAGGAATCTTAAAATCAAGAAACATGGAAGAAACATTTCCAAGCTCAAACTGAAAATTAAAAAGAAGAAAAAGAAGAAAGCTCTCATTAGTCCCCAGGATCTGCCAAAAGGCAGAATAGTTAATAATAATAATAATAATAATAATAATAATAATAATAATAATAATAATAATAATAATAATAATAATAATAATAATAATAATAATAATAATAATAATAATGGGCGACGATTAGGTTTCAAAGTGGGCAGTTGCCCCCGCACTTTTTGGTAGTAACCCATTAAATATAGTTTCATTTGGAAATGTAAAGTTTTTGTATGTATTACTGGTTCATAGAAAAAATGGTACCATATAATATTTGCTGTTGCGTGAGTACGTATTGGTTATCTTCCCGTGGAGTAAAGGAAGCTACAGGAATTGAGTTTTAATTGCCACAGAAAATAACCCAAAAATGAACCTATTGGAACACAATAATTCCAGCATACTTTCACTTCTTACAAGGGCTCGATATGTTAGGCGTTTGAAACTAATTGAGAGAACATTTCGCAAAAAAAAAAAAAAAAAAAAGTTATTCTTTAATTGCACAAAAATTTAGATCCTAAAATGTCTTTTCTTCTTCTAAAGTAATGAATATTGATTAAAAAGAGCGTAATAAGAAACAACTTCTACCTTTTCCATTGTTTTGTAGTGTAATATATGAGTGAAGTGGTGTTCTAGGGGTCTACGAGTGTATATACAATTAAATTTAGTGAATTCATAATTCTAAGTTTTAGGATTATTTTGTATAACTGGAGTATGGAGTGATTCTAAGTATTGTGTTTTGATGTGTTCCAAGAAAGTGAAAACTGCACCTAATGGCAACGAACATGTTTCGGGAAGTTGCAAAAGCAAATAGCTATTTCTTTAAATGTCATAGCATATGGTTGTAGTATTTACTGTCTTTCATTTTCTAAGAGTAATAATAACATACATTTAATAGCGTGTCTGGAATTAAAAATATAAGTTATTTATTAATCCCCAGTTTCAATATAACTTCAACAAAATAGCGTGGGAGACCCGGGTTCGATTCCCGGCGGGAGCTCATGTGGTTCGGATTCCACGTTAATCAGTTGGTCCACGTCTCATATAGTCTTGCTGCTGAAAGGGACGCTAAACTAAAATCAACTCAACTCAACTTCTACAAAACAAGCCCCATTATTCATTACTATGATTAATATTATCCTTTCTACTTATTTGTTTTTCAAATTTGTTATTAAATAATCTGATCACACAATTTTCCGGACAGAATTTTAAGGTGTTCATGAGCAAGAAATCAAATCTCTTCTTACACGTTCGTTGTTTAAGAGTACAAAGAGCTAACCTACTTGCGTTGCTCTTGTCAATTTACTTAATAAAATATAAAATACGATATTTTAACTGAAAAAGAGAGTATCCTATTAGTTATACAATCTTTCGTCGAAGTGTTAGAAACAACCAGGAAACTAACATTTATAAACAAATATTCAGATCATGTCTTCCCCCCACACTTTTAACGTCCAACCGCCGCCACTGACAATAATAATAATAATAATAATAATAATAATAATAATAATAATAATAATAATAATAATAATAATAATAATAATTACATTGAGCGTCAACGAAGATAAGACTCCGGAGAGAATTTTTATAATTTCGGATGGAAATACCCCCTTCCCCGATAACCCCTAATGGCATCGCTGTTTAGGGAGACAGATTAATAATGTGCAGAGACAGGGGAAAAAGCTTTCAATCAAAATGAAAAGAATCTACTATAACTGATTCCTTTCTTGATTGATATTTCGTTATGTCTCACGATTTCATTATCTGTGTACACTTCATCAGATGTCCTAGAGTTTCGAACATGTTCTTATATAAAACGTGTACTTATATAAAGTCACGTTCTTTACTGAAACGCTTTATAAGCAGTAATGTTACAGAATTGTTATTGGTTTAGGCACTCAGATGGCTAAAAGAACATTTTCGTTCTAGAGATAACGTTATCAACTCACTTTCGCTGACGGTATAATGATTCCTTTTACTCAGAACTCTGAACTTTTGATGACCACAGCTAGTTCAACTGGTGTTAAATATTTTAAGCAGTTGGTGTGCTGTAATGAAACTACATAATTTAAAATCATTCGACAATAGTTTTCAAATTATAACACTAAACAATGATTCGAATAATGTAAATTTGTCATGGAATTTATTTATTTATTTTTTCGAAAGTTAGAAAATATCGTAGTCAAACTCCCAATGAATTGATACTTAATCGGACCGAGATTAAGCCACTATTTTGCATTATAATCCATGATTTTTCATCAATTTTTTCACATTAAAGTTACTCTATTACAAAACAATTATAAATTACAAAACTCGGTGATTTAAGTGACCCAAGATCTAGGTCTACACCAGAAGATACAGGGTGTTTCAAAACAACACGACAACGTTTGGCAGGTGATTCCTGACACCAAGATAAGACATAAAGTATAGACCAAGTTTTGGTGCACAAATGCTTCCTTTCGGAGTTATAGGCTGCCGAAAACGCCAATACTATGGGACTTACCACACTCTGGTCAAGACTTCACGTACGAACTTGTATGTGTTCTATCCAAATATCCGTGTTTCAGAATCCTCTGGTAGCCTATAACGACTCTATAGAAAAGCGTCGTCAACCTGGTCCGTCTTGTAATATATAAGTTACGAAGCGATAATTACTTTTCTTTATGCAAGAATCAACTCAGATATTCAAAGATCATTAGTCTCACCTTTATTGCTTGATATGTCTTAAATATTCCTTTTTAAAACCGTGAAATACATAAATTCACTTGACTAGGTCAACACATAACATGTACATAGCCACAACTATCCCATAATAATCTCTTACATATATTAAAAACATTCTTCTTTTCTGTTAATTTAAAATGAACATTCTACTAAGTATATTACATATTTATGAGCACTTTTTGCCCACGGTACAGGTAAATATTATACAAACTAAAGTATTTCGTTATAGAAAATGTCGCCCGACAAAGGGACTGAATATAAAAGTCATGAGTAGGCTTGGCTTTTATATTCAAGAACCACTGGTCTGATTAGATTAATGTTCGTACATTACATATGTTCTTTATATTTTGATCACACCTCGTATATATCTTCATTACTTTTTGGTTAACCCTCATATATATATAAAATATTAGTTATTATCATTCACATAAATACATTTACAATAAATCTTTGATTTCATTAATATTTCTCTTTTATTACATTATTATTTATTCTTTATCATTAAAAACATCGTCGCTTAGAAATATAATTAACGAGGGTGAAACACAAATTATCAAGATTACTAGTTTCGATCATTATTACAAACGATGATGTGACAAATAATATTTGTTCTTTTCGGGCGCATTGTATAACAAATAAGTTAGATGTTGCAATTGTAATGTATACATAGTAGCACTAAGATGTCCAAAATAAAGAAGAATTTCACTCAAGGTAGTCATTGAATAATTGATTTTATAGAATGGATCTTATTCTTAACATAATCTTTGATAATTAAACACAAATCAATCTGATATAAAATAATTTTTGCCTTTAACTAATTATAAATTGAATTATGATTCTTCACATTAATAAGAAAGAATAAAAATTAAACATAACCTACGTTTGAATAATCAAATGGAAGTAAATAAATTTATTTTACAGAAACAAAAGACACCTTTTTGTTATTAAATAAACACATTTTTCATTATTATTGTTATTTTTCATTCTTATTTATTTGATCAAGAATGTTGGGTGCTACTAACTCTTTAACTAGATGCATTTCAAATATTTATAACCATCGTTTTCATTATTAATATTAACACAAACTTTAAAACGAAAATTCACAAGAATCTATAACCAACATGGGTTTAACCTAATTTCGTTAACGGTAATCATGTTACATTCGCACTGGCATATGAATCTAATAAAGTGCATTGTACCGCACAATCGTGGTTAGGTTCTACATTAGGTTGTACATGTCTTTCATCGTGATTTGAATTTGGATACGAAGTACCATCTCGTGAACAATGATTATGTCTATACATAGGATTGGTAGCATCTCTAGGACTTCGACATGTATTTCTATTATTTTTGTGTCTACTTCGGTTGATTAGGTTAGGCGGATTCCCTACATAGCCTTGTCTATTTTGTTCATTTTGATTGCTAGAGTATACTCGTCTTAGGTTCGGTTCAGTATTATTCACACTTCGGATATTCAAATTCCGAACAGGGACCAAATGATCTGAATTATTCTTATTTTTACCCATTCCTGATTGTGTTAGATTCATAGCATGGTATTGAGTTTCGTAGCATTGTACAAGCATTAATAAATGACTGAAACTCATACACTGTGTGGAAAATAAGATCTGCTGTAATTTAAATGGAAGCAAATTGCGAATCGATGCAATTATTCTTGATTCCGATTGCAAGGGATTAACAACCTTTAATTCATTATAGACATTTACAACAAACTCTACAATAGATTTGTGCAATCGAGGATTGAAATGTTGATTTCTAAGAGTGGCATCTCTGTTTGCCAGCAAAAAGTCATTTTCGTAATTCGCGATCAATGCCGCTTTAAATTCCTCATATGTACTAATGTGATCACGTATTGCCTTAAACCATAAGGAACAAGGTGGGAGTAATACATGGGGTATTAATTTCATGTATTGTGATCGGTCGATAGACATTATATTGCATTCGTCTTGGAATTTCTCTAAGAAAGAACTAGCATTTTCATTGCACTTACCACTAAATTTACTCATGGCTTTGATTTCGCTCATCTTGACACTTAACTTTACCTTTCTTTTCTCACTCCTTGTTCTTGTGGTGTGATTGTTCCGGTCCGTAGCGTGCTGTGTCATGATACCATTTATATTTCGTTCATCAGTGATCTTCGGACAATTTTCCTCTAATATAATATCCTCCTCAGATTCCGGCGAAGGCGTATTTATATCCGGTGATTGGGGAAACTCGAAGCGATCACTGTCCAGATTATTGCGATAAATGTTATCTCTAGCCTGTAACGTTTTAATTTCTTCCTGCATAGTAGCCAACTGGATCTTTTGATGTTTAACGGAAGATTCTATTAACGTTAAATCCTTTTTTACAGCACAGATTTCATGATTTTGATGATCGTGCTTTTCTTGACACTCATCGGCTAACCTTTTTAACTTCTCTTCAAACTGCGAGGATATGTCGTTCATCACCTGGACGATTGTTTGTTTCGTATCGTCTGATTTCAGTTCTATCCGTTCTATTCGTTTACTTAATTCTTCATACTGCTTGCTAGCTTCGTTGAATTTCAATTCTATCTTCTGTTCCATGGTCTGGTTAGCTTCGTTGAATTTCAATTCTATCTTCTGTTCCATGGTCTGGTTAGCTTCATAGAACTTCTGTTCCATGTTTGTGTTAGATTCATTGAGCTTCTGTTCCATGGTTTGTTTTATCTCAGTCGTCATTTGCATAATTTGTCGCTGCACAGCTAACAAAAGTCGATCCTCAGATGACAAACTTGGTGTTGCACTAATTTCACCTGGATTACTGGTATTAGATTCCTGTTGCCCTATTTCACTATCCATTTTTCTTTTGATGACCTTACCGCTTCGTAATACGGTTAAGTTCGTATTCATAAATGGTAATATCCAAGTAAATTCAGCCCTACTTTCCTTCTTCGGGAACTGAATTTTCAAAAATCCCGGGTTTGGTAAACCAAATTTTTATAACGACTCTATAGAAAAGCGTCGTCAACCTGGTCCGTCTTGTAATATATAAGTTACGAAGCGATAATTACTTTTCTTTATGCAAGAATCAACTCAGATATTCAAAGATCATTAGTCTCACCTTTATTGCTTGATATGTCTTAAATATTCCTTTTTAAAACCGTGAAATACATAAATTCACTTGACTAGGTCAACACATAACATGTACATAGCCACAACTATCCCATAATAATCTCTTACATATATTAAAAACATTCTTCTTTTCTGTTAATTTAAAATGAACATTCTACTAAGTATATTACATATTTATGAGCACTTTTTGCCCACGGTACAGGTAAATATTATACAAACTAAAGTATTTCGTTATAAGCCTACTTCCGCAATAGTGTTGCCACGAGACGAGACTTCAGGCTGTCTCGTATCGTCTTGTGCAAAACATGTCTTGTCTCGTGTCCCGTCTCGGAAAAATGTTTGTCCCGTCTCGTGTCTCGTCTCGAGAGATTCCGTCCCGTCTCGTTGCGTTTGTCTCGTTTTGTTTCGTCTTGTCTCGTCTTGTCTCGTAAAAAATATAGCAGCATACCATGGGAACGAAAGTAAATAGTAGCAGGCTCCACCATGCTAATCAAGATACAATAAAGTTATAAGTATTACCCAGAACACACAAGACAAGAAATATCACGGTAGCTACACCGTGAAGCCTTCACCTCTGGTGTATGTGGTAGTCGGTTCGATCTCGGTTAGTGCCATGTGAGCTTTGTGGTGGACAAAGATTGAATGTGTGTGTGGACCGCGGTTGCTCAGTGGTAGAGCGTTCACCTCTGGTTCTTGGGGTCTCGAGTTCTTCATTCCACCATTTCATTCGTTACTCATCATCAGTGTCTCCTTTAGCCTAACCGGCATAAACGTGGGACGTAAAACTCAAAGATTTCATTTCATTTCATTTCATTTTTCGAATGTGTGTTTTTTCTCGAAGTTGTCTAGTATTCTACCACTTTCTTTATTCCACTAATTTTCCCATCATCATCCATTCGACCAAAGTTGCCTAAAGGTCTTAAAAATAAATTCAAATAAGCTCACAAGGCAAGGACGTTTACAAGATAAAATATCTCTGCTGTTAGTTGTCTGAGGCTTCTCGACCCTGGATTTTTTTTTTTTTTTTTTTTTTACATTCTGAAACATTGAAATTTGTTTTACCAGTTTCAATACACGAATATACAGTAAATTGCTCATAGGTGCGTGGAAGATGAAGACACTAATGTCAAATAATGTTTACACGACAAGCGAAGTTCGATGTAAAGGTGTCACCATCCCCGACACTATCGTATACTATCAGCCCAATTGCTTTATAGTGTCTTTATATATATGTCTGAGAGAGAGAAAGATGGAAAGATATATAGATAAATAGAGAGATAGATATGTGTGTACACTTTGATTTCGTATATTCCAGCCTTTAGGTTTCACAGTGTTAACCCATACCAATCCAAAAACTACTTTCCATTTTAGCATGTTTAGAGTTGTTGATTTTTTTTTTAAGCTCGGAACCAAATAATTTTATTGAGTAATGGAAAGTATTTGATTGAAATTTTATATGTTACTGCACAGTAAGCTCTACTTAAAGTGCCATAGTAATGGGAGCTGAACGACACATCGGACGAAAGAATGCTTGGGGCCAGTCTTCACCTCCATGGTTCAAATCTGTTCCCATAACCGCGGTGTGTGTGCTACTATGTGGAGGTTGCCCCGTTTGTGTAACAAACTCATGACAGTACACCCAGATTAGCTAGTGGTCTAAAAAAAAAGTTGATTTTTGGGTGGCCATTTTGGATTAAAGTTTCTTATATTGTTGTGATCTATTCGTAATCATACAACGTACATCTTCATACCAAGAAGAGCGGTCTGCGGCCATAGACCATCGGCTTGAAGGCCTCGGGTTGAGTCCCGGAAGGGTCATGTGTATGGATTTTAACAGCATTTGTTTTCGTATTGTGTCAGGGGGGAAAATCGTACGGGATAAAAGGATTTCAGTCTGAAAAAATTGGAGAGAATATCCTCCCCAGGATACTTTCATTGGAGTAAGGAATTAGTAAAAATATAGGATATACATTTTATAGCAGGTTTAAAAATATGGTTTGGGTATCCTATTTATTTTCTGTTAATTATGTTCTTCAATGTTCGAATTTTGATCACTCTCATGATATTTTCTGCTTTCAACGGAGTTCCTTGAATATTATACCAAATATTCTTTACACTCTGCAAGAAACCATTTCTGAAGATAATTCAGGTCGTAATGAATATTATTCACTAGGAAAGGGAAGTATTCCCCTCCTCTCAACATGGAAGCAGGGGGAAATTTCGCACTCTGGTCAGATCAAACATTTCCGCGTAACAAAACGAGGGTCCCCCTGTAAAACCTCTTCACCTAAAGTGTTATTATTAGTATCATAAATGTGCTGAGAGCAAACAATTTGAAGGGTTCGTCGATAATATCTTTGCTTTCTTTGTCCTTCGCCCGCCTTCCAAACGAAGAGGTGAATTTTACAACATGACTGCTGTATAATAAGCGAGCAATTGGTAAAATGGTAAAAGTGTGTTTCTATGTGTATGTGTGTGTGTGTGTGAGAGAGAGAGAGAGAAGACAAAATTTTAGTTGCAAGATGACATACTTCAATGCCGTTTTCGGTTCTTGTAGGAAAAAGAATACCACCACCAGAGAATAAGACAAGTGTAGTCTGTTCTGTTCTCTTCCGCCATCTCAGCCAGAACTTTCAACTACAGCCTGTAATGAGTGCAGACCTTACCCAGTTTTCAAATTGAATAGATGGTGGTGGTAGTTCGGTTTCTTGACCTTGTAAAAATCTTCCCTGTCTTTGATTTTGTTTATCATTCCAGCCAGAAATGAAAAGAATGAGAATTCCTCAGTTTACAGCAAGGGGAATTGGGGACAAGACATTAAGAATGATATTCCTGGAAGCTCATGTATCACGATTGTTTCATTCAATAGACAGAGGACACTTTTCTATGAAGGCTTTTCAACATGTCTTCTCACAAAGGGGATTTTCCTTTTGCAATCTATATGACCACTGGCAATTTCAATCTTGGCCATTCCCGCCAACGTTTTCATTTTCGAGACACGAGACGGGACGAGACATTTCACGAGACGTCCCGTCTCGTCTCGTCTCGTTTTCGAGACGGGACAAGTAGTCTGTCTCGTCTCGTGGCAACACTATTCCGCAACAATTCTTATAGAGGTAGTTCGTGATTACTTCAAATTATATGCTCGTAGCCAAACTGTCTCTATAAGAATTGTTGCGTGAGTACCTTAGGATTCTGAAACATGTATTTTTGGATAGGGCACATATTAGTTCCTAAGTGAAGTCTTGACCCGACTGCGGTAGGTCCCACACTTTTGGAACTATAGACCTTTAAAGTTCATTTTTTCATGTTTTCGGTGGTCTATCACTAAGAAAGAAAGCATTGGCGCACCTACGTTGTTCTATACTTTGTCTTATCTTGATGTAAGGAATCACCTCCCAAACGTTGTCGGTGTTTTGAAACACCCTATATAAAAGCCCAATTAAGAAAAAATAATCACATTCCTACAGTTAACTATGAATTTATCGTTCTTCTCCCAATTGCGCGATTATTTAACCTGAAAGTTCCTAATAAAGAAAATTTTTTAAAACTCAAAAACATTTTCAAAAATAAACGACTTTTGTAACAATAAAAGTTAGTTGCCATTTTAAATATTTTATGCTCATGTGAAATTGTTTAAAATATTTTTTTTCCTTGAAAGATTTTAATGTAGATGCTATGTAGATATATTTGTCATGAAATGATTTTTTTTTGTTCATATTACATTTTCGACTTTCGATATCATTATTTAGTCCATCATTTCGTTCTACTTCTTCCACTATCTGTTATTATTATTATTATTATTATTATTATTATTATTATTATTATTATTATTATTATTATTATTATTATTATTATTATTATTATTATATTACATCTCATAGCTATATAAAGGTAACCAAGAAAGTTTAAGTCCTGTGCTTAATTGGCCCTCACACCGTGAGTTGAATGCCAGTGGAAATAAGGCGAAGGTCAGTTGTTGGTGTGGGTATATCCAACTCACTACCTGGTTGTAGCAGTTCAGTTACACCGTGCATTTGTGTAAGGACGGAGTGGACATAGAACCTCTACAGAGCGTCATAAAGGCATGTATGCTGTACGAGTTCAAACTGGGATCAAACGCCGCTGTAGATGGGTGGAAGATATGCCAGAGCTTTGGTGAGGGTGTCGTGACTGCGCGGACAGTGCAGCGGTGATTAACAAGATTAAGGACGGTGACGAAACACTCTAACAAGCACCACGTGCCGGAGGAACAACACGTGTACAAAATGAAGATCTTCAGGCAGCAATTGAAGCGAACAGTGGCCGACATGTAAGGATAAACCATCCGGCAGCACTACAACTTGGGTTGATGGGTCGCACATGATTTGATTCCGGGCCAGAACGCAACGCGAGCAGACATCTGCATTTCTTTCCTGTCTCGTCTGAGGAAAGAGCCATTTCTGGACAGGGTGTTGACATGTGATAAGTGGGTCCTGTACGAAGCTTCACGGCGCCGTCATCATTGGTTAGCATGCCATGAACCGTTCCAAAACAGCCGAAACCAGCACTACACTAGAAGAAAGTCGTCCTGTGTGTTTGGTGGACTGCTCACGGAATCGTGCATCGGGAACTGCTACCAGCTGGTCTGAGCAGTTGGTCAATGCAACTGTGTACTGTCAGCAGTTGAGCCGTGTTCAAGAAAAACTCAAAACTGTAGAGCCAACACTTCTAAATCACAAAGGGGTCTCCCGGTTACAGGACAACGCTAAGCCTCACGTGGCTAGGATGACCCGGGACACTATTCTACGCCTTGGATGGAAAACACAATTGCATCCGCCATACTCCCCGTAAATTGCACCGTCCGATTATCACCTTTTCCGATGCTTGGACAATTAACTTAGAGGACGCCAGTTCAAATCCCTAGTAGAGGTGCAAAATGCACTTGATACCTTCTTGGTTTCACGGCTCACCAAGTTCCATTGCGATGGAATCCATGGCCTTCCAGAACGTTGGCAGAAGGTCGTCGATGCTGATGGGGACTATTTTTGATCTTCCAGGTACGTCTTAGGAGACATATTAACGTTCGAAACAAAAGGTGGTAGGTGAAAAAAGCGACAGAACTTTCTGGGTTACCTTGATACTATTCGAGCTCAAGGGAACTGTAACATAACGAAACAATGGCAAATATCTGTTCTTCTGTATTCTAGGCAGAACTAAACTCGTACTTAAAGAACGGAAAGGCTTGTATTTATTAGCATACAGAAATATATATATATATATATATATATATATATATATATATATATATATATATATATATATATATATATATATATATATATATATAAATAATATAATATAATATAATTATACCAATAAAATATAAATTCCGAATCTGACAAACGGAAACTGTCATAACATTGCTGTTAAAGTGAATCATGATTGTACAGCAATGATTCACTATTGGTAAAGTGTTGTATAAATATATAGGATGGCATCTACAAATTATTATTTAATAATGATCCGAATAGTTTGGTTCTGTATGTTAGTTACATAATATGAATAATAACAGTGCTATTTCTACATATAAGCTAAGTGTTTAATAGATTAGATGCTTATGAGGCCATGCCACGATCTACAACTTCAAAGTTATTATTTCAACGTATTACAACTAGAACATTCTAAGGTTGAGAACCTACAAAAGTTTAAAGTATTTATAGAACACCCAGCTTTCAAATATAATAAGGGAAGCTCGGATGCTTTTATTTTTGAGAAAAAAAAAGAAAAAAAAGTAACGTCACAGGTCAAAAATATGAACAGCATAGAGGAAGAAGATAGAGAAAGGAATACCGAAGTTGGAGCATTCACAAAGAATTTTGGAGGAATTTATTAGAAATCTAGCTGATACGTAGCACTGCACATAATCCGTATTACGTAACTAAGTACACAACTAAAACATTTGAATCACTTTTTATTAAATAATCACTTGTATATCATCCTATACGTATATAACATAAAGGTTTTAGTGATAAAACAACGAATTGATTGATTTTCCGCTGAAATGAAATTCACTCATTGATTACAGGATATTTAATCCATGGTGCAATGTTAAAAACAATTTGACAAGTTTATATTTTAACTGGAATGTAACGAACATGCTATGTTTACTATCCTTTCGAAATACCAATTCATGAAAACAAGAACGAAAACTAAGTAAATTTTTTCTAGTACTATCACCAACAAAATTGCATTCCTCTCTTTTATGTTCTTTTTTAAAATAAATTTTAAAACGAATGGACCGATTTGAATACGGCTTTCAGTAGATAAGGTGGCATGGTGGCTTAGTGGATAATGATAGAGAACTCACCTATGGCACTAAAGGTCCCTTATTCGATCCCAGATCACGTGAGTTTGTGGTAAATGACATCGCGTCCATGTTATTTTCTTCTCGAGTTCTCCCGGTTTCTCCCACATTCTTATTTCACGAACTGTTTTCACAATCATTCATTAATAATCTATCTCCTCTGGCGTAATCGTGGCATGTAAAAATAGAAAATTCATTTCGTTTTCACCTCTGATGCAAAGGGACCTTGATTCAATCCCAGGACATGAGTTTGTGGGGGATAGCATCGTGTCCGTGGGTTTCTCTTTTGGGATTCTCCGTTTTTCCATGTCTTGATTTCACCAGTTTTTCTTAATCATGCTTTTCATTAATCATCCAGCCCCTCTAGCATGTAAGGCATAAAACTAGAAATCTTATTTCGTTTCATATTTTTTTTATATTTTGGTAAGTAATAATAGAACTACATTCTTCTTACTCCCCTTCCGATAGATGCTAGGGCGTAAATAAGGGTCACGCAGACCCCGCATTGCGGGGGCTTGCCCAAGCCATCAAGGGGCCCCCAAATCGTGAAGTGGGACGTAAAGAAGGGGCCTCACTCCACGCTGCCTGCGGGAAGGCCCCTAAGCCTTTAGTTACGCCATTGGATAGATGTACTCAAATGTTTACGCTGTTGGGAAGAAAACATCTGAAATGAGCTATCGTTGGCGACTTAACGACAGGCAGATGTTTCTGTATATTCCTGATAAATATGTCTATTCCTCATTTGTGTCCATTTAGCTTCAAGCAATTTGCACTATAACAGAAGTCTAGGAACTGGTCTAGTCTTGACATGTCTAATAACAACTCTATTTCTTGTAAATAAGAAAAACAAAAAAAAAAAAAAAAAATTTGAGACAGGGACTGTTGGGGGCTGTATTTGGTCAATTTATCAGAAATTATAAAGAAAATAATTCTGATATCAGCGGCACGAGGGGACTGTGACTGAGGCTAAACGAAAGAATGTAAAACCGTTCTGTTTCTCCTTTTACTCGCTTTCTTTGATTTTTTTGTCAATGTCAGAAGCAGCCCAAATGTCCTTCAACACATGTCTGTGTTTCCTATTATAGATACCGGTATTTCCTTCTGATGACGCAAAACTTGTTACATGTTCCTGATTGTACCATTAAAAAAAAAAATGAAGTTATGGTACAAAGCTTGAAGGGTTTAAAATTAAAACAAAATAAAAGAGGTCAAACCATTACCATCCTAATGTATGAGGTCAAACCATTACCCTCTTTCAGAAAAGATATTTGTAATGGCCTTTTGTAGAACTGATAAAAATAAAGTAGCAATTAATGTTTAGAAATGAAATAAAATCTTTGAGTTTAACGTCCCATGATTATGCCCCTAAGGGAGACGGTGATTAAAGGAAGTGAATGATGGTGGGAAATTGGTGGAATAAGAAGTACCTCGAGAAAACCTACGAGCGCAATGTTGTTTACTACAAACTAACTTGGCCGGAGTCGAACCAGACTCTACGCACCAAAGGAAAGCACTCTATCACGGAGCCACCATGCTCCTTAATGAAGTCGTTAAGTTTTACGTCCCACGATTATGCCGGCTAGGCTAAAGGAGACGGTGATGATGAGAAACGAATGAAATAATGGAATGAAGAAAGTGGGAGAACCCCGAGAAAACACATGCACACGGTGTTTGTACACCACAAGGCTCACTTGGCGGAAGCTGGGATCGAAACAAGGACTCCATGTATCAGAGGTGAACGCTCTACCACTGAGCTACCGCAACCCCATGCCTCTTAATGTTTACAAGTTATGGCCTAGTTAACTCCACCATTGCTTAGTTATTCCAATGTTTCTGTTCCATGACATGTGTTTACCGATATGTAAAACTTGAGTTTTTTTTACAAGCGTGTAATTAATCCGATAAAAATTAGGTCTAAGGATTAGATTAATCAATTAAAATTTGTTACTTTTAAATGAATTGATTCCTTTCGGAGTTAAATTTTTAACTAATAATCGTTAAATAAAGTAGTATCGATTAAAAATTTAATATTTTTTTTCTAAAAAGATTATCTGTTATTCCAGGTACTTATTATTCCAAAAAATAAGTTTGGAATATTCCATCTTCGTTCTGTTTAATTGAAATTTGGGTACATGAAACAAATGTCCGACTTAAAAATAAAACGATAAAAGCAGAAAATAATTCATTACTATTATCATTTAAAAAAAAAAAAAAATTGAAGTCTGTGCCAAGCCAAACAAATTAATGCCTAATATAGAATCAGTTTGGATAGTATTTTATGAGATACCATCGCTAAAGATACCATCACTACCTGCAACACTATACTAAAGCTGGGAGTAGCTGAAATTGACTAGTACCCCTGTTTTCAACATTGATATCCAGCGAGCAAAGGCGGTAAGAGGTCGTTTTCTTGCAATCAATTCAGCGTCCCCCCCCCCCAAAAAAAAATGTTCCGCCTCCTTTAACTCTGTATTCAAACCAGAAGTAATAGAAATAAACCACTTTCGATTTCAGCATTTGTCCCAATCCAAGAACGGTAATAAATAGTGATAAGCGGTTTTTAACAGTCGATTCAGCGTCTCAAGGAAACATACCATTGTCCCGCGCAATACTTTACTGAAAACAGGAAGTAGTTAGCATTTACTAGTACTTTCGGTTTCAATACTTTCTTCTATAGAGCGAAAACTATAAGATTTCGAAAAGCGCTTATTGTTTTGTACAGATGTCCCAAGAATGAGTTTTGTCTCTACTTTTATACAGCGTGGTCCAAAAGTAGGTATACAGTGCTACAAAGTATGACATTTTAGTTTATTAGGATAATTAATTTATTTGCTTCTGTCTGTTCCAAGCTTAAGGTATGAGTGAAGAGAGATTAAGAACAAATAATATAGAAACTAAGTCCTACCTGAATGGATAACAATAAGAAAATTATATAAAATGTCATGAGCCGGTCAATGCGGGACTATATACCTACTTTTGGGCCACTCTGTATATCTGTTGAAACCGGAAGTTGTGAAAATCTAAGTTAATCGCATAATGGTTGGAACGGAAGTAGATAGCAATAAACAGTTGTTTGATGTGGGTTCAGTATACTCCAAGAATATGTTTCATCTCTGATTTTATTCTTTTATTGAAACGAGAACTTGATAGGCATAAATTAGCATTTCTGGTTTCAATCTTAAGCTCTATAGAGCATTAAATCAAATTTAAATATAAATAAGAAATAGCGAGTAATAGATTTTTGATATATTGTAGATTCAACGTCCGAGGAAGGAAAGTTTTGATCTGATTCCTTTATTGCAGCTAGTAGTTATAGATGTACTACTAGAAGTTTGAGTATGCCTATTGCATTCGAAATCTGGAACGTTCACCTCTGGTGCTTGGGGTCCCTGGTTCGATCCCAGCTCGCGCCGTGTGGACTTTGTGGTGGACAAACACCGTGCTCGTGGGTTTTCTCGGGGTTCTCCCGTTTCCTCCCAATTTCTTCATTCCACCATTTCACTCATTTTTCATTACAACCGTCTCCTTTAGCCTAACCGGCATAACCATGGGACGTTAAACTTACAGATTTCTTTTTCTTTCTTTCTTTCTTTCTTTTTTTCTTTTTTTTTTTTTTTCGAAATCTGGAAGTTTGGAAATCTGCTGTAGTCTTACACTGTGAAACGAAACTCACTTGTTTCTATTATTGTCCTACTGTTGAACTTATAACGCTATATCTCTGGTAACACTGTATCTCCGTTTTTTTTATAGGTCCCGCTGACTGAAGAGGAGAAAACTTTATGGTTGCTGCAGGAGGCATTCATCTGGGGTACCCTGATCACTCCTTTCGCTGGAAGTCGCTTGGCCATCAACATAGGAGCTAAGAAACAATTTGGATGGGCTACTTTGGGTGCAGCGCTATGTTCTCTCCTTGTTCCTGCTGCTTGGAATACCCCTGCTCACGTGCTGCTTCGCGTAATACAGGGGATGCTTGTGGTAAGTGACTGGAACCATCTCAAGTTTTCGTCCTTCGGGAAATCAGAATTTATTTTTCTGCACAAAAGACCATTATATATAGGCTACTAGCTGATGACTTCACCTCATAGACTTCCGCATTTGGTAGGATTATGGCCTCGCACCTCATATTTCAGTTTTTGCTTCCGTTTTTCGCACAGCATTATTCTCTGCGCAAAATTGGAACCTCATTCTCCCTCAGAATACGCATTTCAGTCAAGATGAAATGATATAAACCGATGTTGGCCCAAGTCCTGTGTTAAAAAAGTTCAAATAGTCCACATGTTTTCCCTGGTAAGACTGACAACCTCGAAGTCATTTTTATATATTGAGAAAAAAAATGTTCTCTTCTCTCGTTAAAAATCTGAATTTCCTAAAATGTTGTGGCATGTGCCCACTTGTTTCGAATAAGGAGTTTATATACCAAGTTTCATTTTCTAAATATTTCTAGTCTTAAAAGATTTCGAGATATAGCCATCTTATTATAAGAATTGAAACGCCCACAGTTTTTTCTTTCCTTGTAGGGGAAATATCAAAAACACACTTAAATACGTCTTTAATGATTTTAAATGAAAAGTCTAAATAACGAATTTCATGTGTCTAACCTTAAAGAATTTCGAGGTATAAGCATCTTATTATAATAATTGTAAATATCACCTCTTTTTCCTTCTCACTCCTTTTCACTTCTAGGGCAAATGTTTGTTCTTTTTTTTTTAAAAAAAAAAAACAATCGCAGAAACATATGTATAATTATTTTAAATGAGAAGTTCAAATGTCAAATGTCATGTCTACAATCTTTAGAAGTTCTGTAATATGTACGTTTTAAGATAATAATTGCCACTCGTCTTTCCCCTTTCACTATCGAATTTCCAAAAATCCTCCCTTAGTGGTACCTTACGTCACAAATCCTATGCATTGTCAAAATTTCAAGTTTCTAGCTTAATCGGTTTGTCCTGGGCGTTCATCAATCAGTCAGCCACTCACTCAGGACTTCTTCTGTATATAGAGAAAATATAAAGGATGTTTCTTTTAGAGGCGGAGAACGTTATGTTGAAATAAAACAAAATGTTTTAATGTCCATGAAATTAGCTTTATTTGACAGATCATTTTATGACATTAATGTTCGAATATGATTTCGGGTATATAGCCAGCGCGGCTGGCGCGTACATGGCGTAATGTGGAGGTTCAATTTTCACACACTGTTCGCAGTAAATCAGGCTGTATTTCGGCAGTAACACGTCAAATGTTGGCTTCCCAGTGCTGAATTGTTTCTGGTTCCTCGGCGTAGACATGAGACTTTACAATCCCCAGAGAAAATAATCTAATGGCGTCAAATTGTACGAACGAGGTGACCAGTTAACAGATCCATTTTGTAAAATTAATCGTTCGTTAAATGTTTCTTTCAGTAAATTCATTCTGCCGCGCGCTATGTAGCGTCGTCCTTCTGAAACCACATGTCTGCAACATTAATGTCTTTTACTTGAGGCACGAAAAAGTTAGTAATTATGTCTCTGTACCGCTCACCGTTGACTGTAACGTTCTGACCAGCATCATTTTTGAAGACATATGGACCAATGATTCCATCGGCCCAATTATTCCACCGGATGCATATTATCGTTTACAGTAAACGTATTGCGAAAACGATCCATAGTTTCTCGAATTTATCTCTCTAATGGACGATTGAGCACCTTAAAATTCACGTAATGTCCGATGATTTTGTCGAATTGAACCATGGTTTTCAAAATAGATTTGCACAATTTGCAAACGTTGCTCCGGCGTGAGTCTATTCATGATGAATTGCCAAACTAAACTAACCTCAAAACAACCGAGAACTTTAATATCAAAAAAGTGTTGCCAGTTTAAAGTTCTCCGCCTCTATAAAAAAAAAAATAAATAAAAACTTTATTTAGATCATGCATTTCTTTCCACTCAATGCATATGTAAGTATTTGCGAGGCTCAGTGATAGTGCTCACCTCTCTGGCGCGCGGGTTCTCTGATTCGATCCCAGCTCCCGCCAAGTGGACTTTGTGGTGCATAAATACGATGTGCGTAGTTTCTCTGAGTTCCTTCTTTTTCTCCTAATTTTATCATTTCACCATGATCATCCATCACATCATCTTTGTTCCCTTAGACTCGGTACATAATCGTAGAACGTCAATTAAAAAGTGTTAATCGAGAAATTATACACATTTCAGGATTATATTTATAAAATTATCTTTAAGAAAAAAATTAGTCTTTTATCTCTCCCATCTGAATAACTTCGAGATAATTATTTCAAGACTAGATTTCTATCTCCTGACATTTTGAAGTACATCTGCAATTACACAAGTAATCAGATGTTGTTAATAATCACTGGTAGATATTGGTGTTATCTGTATATTTGCGAGATACGTAACAGACAGGGTGTCCAATATAACAATGGCAATCCGGAGTTTGGGACAGTAGAACTTTTGAACCGGAAGCGATACACAAATAATGGTTATACCAAAATAAAGTTTTGTTGATGCATATATATATATATATATATATATATATATATATATATATATATATATATATATATATATATATAAACTAGAAAGCAACAATTAAAGTACACTAGGAACCACACAGTGTTGCCAGATATAACCAAAGGTGTATTTTATTTATTTATTTATTTATTTTATTTTATTATATATTATATTATTTTATATTATCTTATTTTATATTATATTATATTTTATATTATATTATTTTATATTGTTTATTTATTTATTTATTTTTACAAAACACGTAAATTGACATAACTCATACGTATGAATGTTCTGTCGTTAATTTTCAGTTTGTTTAGTTGGAGTAGCTTGGAAACTATGGAGCAGAAATAATGTTTCATTTACACCGATATCCAATTGGATGAGGCCTCTTTAAGGGATAACTAGGGAAAATCGTATTTTTCTTAAATTAACACTCTGTACTTACAATACTACTAATGTTTCAGTGTATCAAAAGGTGTGTTAAGGATCGGTCTATACAATGCAAATCCTATAAACAATGAAAAAGAAACTTCGAAATTATCATGATAAAACTTTTACTTACTTGTACCCAGCAACACTGCTAATCAGCGAGATAATATTTCCTGCTCTGTTCTTCCAGAAACAGAACACTCTTGTTTCTGTGTAGTCCCAAAATAAAGTACATAACACTTGTTACCAAATGCATTACATGTAAGTAGTTGCAGGAATTTCAAACTGTATTTTTAAATAATTACTAGTACTAGGCCTAAAATACTTCCAATAAATTTGAAATAACTTGTCTTTCTTTTCAGGGTTTAACATGGCCAGCAATCCATATGTTGGCTGCTAGCTGGATTCCTCCTTTGGAGCGCAGTCAATTTGTTTCTTGTTATACCGGTAAGTTTATATTAAAAACATACATAGGTTATAAGTGAAACATGCGTAGTCGTAAGAAAAGAAAATTCTTCATTTGATATTTATTTTTTTTTCTATCCAAAATTGATTTTTAAATGGCATTTATTATAGTTTTATCAAGTCCAAGTCCACGAATTGATTTAGAACTTCGACTGTGCATAACTTAAGAACCGAAAGTCTGCACAATATATGTCACACGCTTATTTAGCAGGTCAACGTTTACCACAGTGGCGTTATTTAGAGAGGATATGGGGGACTGTCATCCTTGAGTTTGACAAACACATACTTTTTAATAAATTTTATAGGTTACTAATTAAAAGATATGAAGGTCTTAAGTCAGTGAACAATCTCCTCCCCCCTCCCTCTTGGCAAAATCTGAAATGACTCTACTGGTTTACCACAATGCCAAATTTGATTCCGATTTGATGAGTTCGGTTGAACTTGATAGTATCCTTGACTTTTCAAGGGCAAATCAAATGAAGGATGATATAAAAAGTGGGCTTACAATTATGCAATGACATTTTTAATTGTAGTTATTATTACTATTGAGCAAAATTTTAAGTAAATTGTTTATTATTATTATTATTATTATTATTATTTATTATTTATTATTATTATTATTATTATTATTATTATTATTATTATTATTATTATTATTATTATTATTATTATTATTATTATTATTATTATTATTGTTGTTGTTGTTGTTCAAGAAGCAAGTTTGTTTTGTAGACGGTAATAGTGACTATCATATCATGGTAATTTATATTGATAGCTTAAATAAAAGGCTATTGACTCAAAATTCTGAACGAATGTTTTCTTAACAAGGAGCAAGAATGGATGCAGTTAGTGTGGATTTAACATTTTCCATGAGCTCCTCCGTGGCTAAGCGGTTAGGGTACGCTCCTCCGGCGTGAGACCTGGGTCCGATTCACGGTGGGAGCTCATGTGGTTCGGATTCCACGTTAATCAGTAGGTCCCGTCTCATATAGTCTCGCTGCTGAAACGGGACGATAAACTCAAAATCAGATCAAATTAAGATTTTCCATACACACTCGTGTTTCTGGTCGATGAAACTTTTTGGGAAAATAAAAATAAAAATGAGTTCGTGCCATTTTATATATGGAGCTGCTTGACGATACCAATATCTAATTCATTTTCATACGTTTTGACATTTTCATTTCGAAGGATAAGGAGCGAGAAATTTAGTTATTAGCGTTATATACAGGATGGAACATGTATCTTGAGTCGTTCTTGTAATCTTTAATTGCTGAAAATGTTGTAATTCTGTGCTATGCAAATATGAAAGAAGGGAAATTGACATATTCTGTAATAGCTACCACCACATCGAGAGTTGCCATTCCAACCTAAAGACGTCACCTGCAAATCTTGGTAGTTGGCCTCAGTAAAATGTGCTAATTCATCATTATGAATGAACCACCTAACTGACTATTCGACTGTGAGGAGTGTGTATGATGATCTTTCAATTTGTTTCAAATTCTTTCAAGTACTCTTTGTATTGTAACTTTTGATTTTGTTTAGATGGTAAAATAATCCAAAATTAATATATCGGAAGAATATGTAGCAAGGAGAAAAATTTATCAATTTTAGTTACCATATGTCTGCGCTTATGCGATGTCCGCATTTTGAGATTAAATATTTCCGTTTATATACATTTTCCGGAACTTCCTGGGTTGTCCGAAATTTCTAAGCTCAAATGTATTGTCAAGTCAATTTTCGACATTTAACGTGAAAATTATATTTGGCATTTTATATTGAAAGAAGGAATTGTTACAAATAATTAGATCTATTAAAAAGTATGAATAGGCAAAGTTAACATAATGCTGTGTAATATTCATAGACAATATTAGACATAATGTTAGACAATATAAACATAATATTGTCTAACATTAGTTATCTTTTTTTTTTTTTTTTTTTTTTTTTTTTTAGACATTTCAAGATTATATAAATATATATATAGGTAGTAAAAGATAACTTATTCTTGTGTCAAAAGTTAATGTTTATATAACTAGTTAGCTAGATGAAAGTGTGTGCGCATTTTGCCATTTCACTATATGGTAACCGTAATCAGTTGTAAATGTCATTACAGTTACTTAATAGAAGAATTTAAATTACCCGTATGAAATGTTTTTCGTATGTTTCGTAATGGTACTAACGCTTTTTCTTATCTTCCATTTTTTTTTTTCTTGTAGCTTCTTACTTGGGAGTCGCCTTATCCATCTTGATTGGCAGTCCGTTTGTGCGTGCTGTTGGCAGTAATGCTTTATTTTATGTTTTAAGTTTATTTGGCGCTGTATGGTTCATTCTGTGGTCAAAATTTGTATTCGATTCACCTGCAAAACATCCACGGATTTCTGAGCAAGAAAGAAAACATATTGAAAATTCCACCAAAGGAGTGCTTCGAAGAGAAAAGGTACGCTCATTGTTTTAGACAATTATTTTATATCACTGAGTAACGGCTCTTAAGGAAAATCACACTTAAAGAAAATCATCGCTATTAGGAAAGGGAAGAAGTAGCTTATGGTTTTCAGTATTCATGAATTAAAACATTAGGTACCGGTAGGTGTTTTCCCTTCCCTTATAGCGATATGAGTTTAAGATCCACGACTGTATGATTGTTATAATGATGATTGGGAATGTACCATAGAAATATGGGTAGCATCGTTAGTTTTTTTTTTCCTCCCCAAAGTTTCCATACTTTTTCCTTTCCGGCTTAAGTTTAGAGGTGCCCCCCATTTTCAAGCCTACAAAAAAGCAGTTAAAACATTAAAACTTGTCAGGTTAGTTTTGGTCAGGTAAAGTTACCCGGTAAGATTGTAGTTAGACTAGAACAGTGACAGGAACCGGTTCTCATAGAAGCTTCAATTATCACTTAAATTCGATAATCCGTGGTTCTCATAAAAATTTAATAGTCTCTTCATTATTCTTATACAGTTCTGTAAAACTCAATGCGGAAATATCCAGTGGTGCTATTCTAATTTTTAACAACAACCAGTTCTGTACATATATATAGGCTCAAAGCGGAAAATTAGCGCGCTCCACCAATCCTTTCTTCAACAATGGAACCTCATTCTTATATGCGGGAAATATGACCAACTTCCGTAAATGCTTTTTTGAAATTTGGTGTGAATATTCCGGCGAGCTGGCTTTTGGGAGCTGTGATGGGACGGTAAAAGGGTCAGGCACAATATTAATTTATTTACAGCACAAGGGGATGGTATTTTAGTTCGACCATGCTTTTAATTCTCTTCACTTAAGATAGGGGACTATAATCCTGGGCGTTTGAAATAAAGTGCGCTTGCATTGTTACGTGATCGCGAATCCATGAGCTATCTTCACCATAGTATGTGTAAAGGCCTCCTAGAATTTAAGATACTCACTGTTGTAGAATATAAATTAATAAACACAATTAAAAAATCCTATAACTTTTACGCTTACAGTGTGTCTTTGACTATTATTAATTTATTTTTCCACCTTAGAAACTGTTAATTACCTTGTCATAAAATCCAAACTGTTTAAGAAACACATGTTACAGGTATTATGCAGTCAAACGAATACTAACAATAATACTAAAACAGCAGGTTAGATAATCTGTAAACATTATTTCCCGTCTTTAACCCTCTTGGTCGACACAATTTAATGTTTAATTTTGGTATTTTACAGAGATATCTGATTGAAGTTATTCCTCTATATTAAAAAATAGATGATTATGTAACAATAAATTTACTTTTTTTTTTTTTTTTTTTTTTTTTTTTTTGTAATTGTGAACTTGACATTTATTTATCAGAACTTGGATATGTAATTTTATTGCTATATGCTGAATCGAGTTTTTTTTTTTAAACTTAATTTTGTGTGAATATTGATGTATTATTGATGTAAGTCGAAATTTAATGGAAAATTTTCGTTTATTCGTACGTATGTATAAATGGTTTTGAGAGTGTGTGTGTGTGTATATATATGCGGTATCTTGTGCAATGTAAACTCTTTTCTTGCATGGCAAGTGTTGCTCTAGTATTACTGGATCAAACCAAAGCATGAACTTTTTAATGCTTCCAATGTTAGAACCTTACTGAGTTTGTGAATAAGGTAAACTTTTATTCTTAGTTTTCTCAACAAGACATTGAAAAAAATGAAATCTTTGAGTTTTACGTCACACGATTATGCCGACTAGGCTAAACGAGACGGTGATGATGAAAAATGAATATGGTGTAATGAAGAAAGTGGGAGGAAACGGGAGAACCCCGAGGAAACTCACGCACAGGGTGTATGTAAACCACAAAGTTCCCTTGGCGGGAGCTGCGAACGAACCCGGCCAAGCACCTTAGATGAACGCTCTACCACTGAGCCACCGCGGCCCTTCAACAAGACATTGAGATGTTTATCCCAGATTAAGTTTGAGTCTACTGTAAATCCTAAAAAGTTATAAATATCAGATACCTGTATGAGTTTCCCATCTAAATGTATTTGATAAAAACTTGCAAAATTTTGTTTTATACCATTGAAATTTATTTGTGTTGTTTTCAGTGCATTTGTTACATAGTTATGTTGAGTATTTAATTTAATTTAATATTTCAGGTTCCTTCGCTGCCATTAAAATCCTTTCTGACGTCTTCTCCAGTTTGGGCTTGTGCTGTAGCTATTTTGGGGGGTCAGTGGGGTCAAATCACCCTGTATCAAGCTGCTACAAAGTACCTGAGATTGGTTTATGGATTCTCAGTCACAAATGTAAGTCTCGATAAATCTTACTTCTATATATTTGTATTACATAAATCTTATTTGTATTTTGATCATGTTTCTATCCTTGAAGATAATATAGTTCATAATGCCAATCGCACAAGTCATATTTCTATTGGCTACTTAATTGTTTTCAAGTTTAGTATCGATGCTGTATGAGACATATTTGGTCTAGGAATTAATTCGTGCGGGTGGACAAGAGATGGCGCAACGAACGGAGCGTCCCACAGTTCCGTGTATCCACACATGTGTTTCAAACCCCTGTCATCGCGTATCGTTCGTAGTATAGGGCAGTGGATTAAAGCGTCAACAACACCAGTTTGTAGTTAAGTGAACATGGCGCAATTTGTGCCTGATAAAGTGTTTTTGCGGGGTGTCCTGCTGCATTACTTTAACATGCAGAAAAGTGCGACTGAAAGTCATCGTATTTTGGTGGAAGTGTATGGTGACCATGCTCTAGCTGAGCGAACTGTCAGAAGTGGTTTGCACGGTTTAGAAGTGGTGATTTCGGCTTGGCAGACCAATAGCGAGCTGGACAGCCAAAAAAATTTCAAGACGAAGAATTGACAGCATTGCTCGAGCAGGTTTCGTGTCAAACGCAGGAACAACTTGCAGCAGCATTAGGCGTTGATCAAACAACAGTCTCCAAACGCTTGAAAGCCATGGGAATGATTCAAAAGATGTCACATTGGGTTCCACATGAATTGAAAGACAGAGACGTTGAAAGACGAAAGACTATTTGCGAATTGCTGCTTCAACGACAGAGCAGAAAGGGGTTTCTGCATCGAATTATTACGGGTGATGAGAAGTGGATCCATTACGAGAACCCTAAACGAAAAAAGGCCTGGGTGAAACCAGGTGAACCAGGTCCATCACAACCAAAACGAGATATTCACTGTGCAAAGGTTATGCTGTGCATATGGTGGGATATGAAAGGTGTGGTGTACTATGAGCTGCTGCAACCGGGTGAAACTATGAATGGAGAACGTTATCGACGACAATTAATGCGTTTGAAGCAAGCTCTGGCCAGAACACGATCAGAATGGGAGAACAGACATGATAAACTTATTGTTCAACATGATAACGCTCGCCCACATGTCGCAAAACCGGTCAAAACCTATGTAGAAAATGTCGGATGGGAAGTTTTACCCCACCCGCCGTATTCACCAGACGTTGCTCCTTCGGACTACTACTTGTTCGATTGCATGAACAACGATTTGATTGGACAGCGGTTTACTTCTTCAGAAGATATCGAAACATGGGTCTCTGACTGGATCGCTTCCAAGGATGAGGACTTCTTTCGCCACGGAATCCGTACATTGCCTGACAGATGGGCGAAAGTGGTGGCTAGCGATGGACAATATTTTTCTTAAGGTATTTATGTATTTTGTGTTTGTACTACAGCTTCAATGTGTGCGTACCAACCGCACGAATTAATTCCTAGACCAAATAAATTTACAATTTAATTTCAGATCCAAACCGCATTAATCCCAGTGCGTATCGAACTCGGGTCTATCATACCAAAGATAATAGCACTAATTATTCAGTTAGGAGGAATGTTGCTTGTCTGACAAGCATATAAAATCGCATTTTAGTAGATAAATATTAGTCAAATTATTTCTACGCTCGCTTTAATCTCACTAGAAGCATATTGAAAAATTTTACAATCGTAGTCTCTCTTGAAGACTGTATTTTCATTTCTATTTTAAAAGTGTTTTGTTAATTACATAGTAAAATTTGTGTGTGTCTAGTTTTATATATCCTGTAAGTGTGATATCGTGCAAAAACGTGTAAATGTTGGAACAATAATTTTATTTTCAATTGTGTATAAAAAGAGTGCGCATTATAGTATTATAGTTATATTTTATATTATTTCCACTTATTTTGGGGGCACCGTAATGGTTAGAGCGCTAGACTTATTCTGGGTGGTCCCGGGTTCCATTCTCGGCCGATGCTTCCCAATATTCGGCGTCCACCCAGTGTCGTGAGGAAAAGTGGGGAGTTGCGTGAAAACGACGCGACGGCCATTAGGTCTAGAAAGCTCCTGATGCATCTGTTAAAGACAGAGCGTCGTAGGGCGTTGACCACGTGCACGAGGCTAGACTGGACGTAGTTCAGCCGTTCGCTAGCAGATGGCGCTGGAGCAGGCTTAGGCTCACAAATGGATCGTTATGCCAAGTGGTTTGGTTTTGTTTTTTGGTTTGGTTAATATTGTGTTGTTGTATATTTTGCATTATATGTTATGTTACATGTTGTATATTACCACCAAAAGTTTTTTTTTTTTTTTTTTTCAACGAAGTGTATCTAAATGATGAAATATATATTGTCTCATTTGGTTATAGAAAATAAAGTATATTGACAGGTGATTTAGACCAAATAGAAAAATAAAAATTATAATATGTATATTTTCTCTTTCTTTTAGGGCAGTATTTTGTCCGCTTTACCGCATCTTGGTCACTTTCTATGTGCAATTACTTTCGGTCGCATTGTAGATCATGTAAGAACCAGAGGGTTGGCTTCCACTACCACTTGCAGAAGGCTTCTTGTATACATATGTAAGTATAATCTTTCATCAGCAACTTCAAAATATGTTAAGAGTTTGTAAAATTGTTATTATTATTACTACTACTACTACTCTGAAAAAGGAAATTCCTTACAACTCCTTACAACTTCTTACTTCTTCGTTAGGGAAACTTCTTACAACAAGGAATTTAGGTGGAAGTTTCGGTAGAAATTTAGAGGATTTCTTTTTATAGTGTGTATATTGTGAGCAGTAACAATACTCACAATATCAATTTAAAGATAACGTTTCATACACACCGCTATAAATCACAAAACAATATCACTTTCGAGGGACACGGCCCTCATCGTCAGTTGTCTTGATTTTTTTTTTTAAAAGAAAAAAAGAATGTTAAAAATATACAAACATATGGGAAAGTGAAAGGATAAAAATGGGTATCTGAAATAGCCAAACCACTTCACATCCAATACGTTCGCCATAGTGTATATGAACGTGAAAGATTTGCTTACTAACTTCCTATTAAGTATTTTTCCTTTCTTTCGTCCTTTTTTTCTTTCCTTTCTTTCGTCTTTAAATAATGTAACATGAAGCTCTCAATCATTGTATTAAAAGGAAATGAATATAGGGAGATACATGAAATACTTAACTTTATTGATTGCGTTTCTAAAAATTTTCCTGTACATTCAGTCACTTATTTTACGGCTTTGTTTACCAGGTTGTCATTCACATGAAAATTGAATCACTTTATGAACCCCTTTTTGCACTTTTAGTCAAGGATTCTAAAAGTGAATTAAGGACTCGTAATAAACTAAGTATTTATGGAAAAAAAATTTTCTTGTTCTTTTTGTTTTTTAAATACGACAGTACTACAGATTTAATATTTATTTTGTGTACACATAACATTAGAACAGCAGTGTTCGCCCTTGTAAGTGCTTGGGCGGAATTCTCCAATTAACCATTCTTCCATACTCCCAGCAAAAGTAATAGAGGAAACTGTAATTGATTGTGATAAAACCCTAATAACACTGATCATGTGTAGATATAGGGATGCATTACAATTGAATTGATTTAACAGGGTTCACACTGACCTTGAAAGTCAGCAAAGGTCAGGGAAAGGCAGGCAAATTAAAATGAATCAAGAAATGTCAGGGAAATGCTTCAAAATATGCCAGAAGTCAGGGAAATCTACTATGTTTCATAGAAGATTCAGGGGAATTTTTTTTAGTTGCCCACAGAAGATATGAAGAACACCTCACAGAATCAAGAGATGTTCAAAATTATGATAAGAAAGAGGCTGAGAAAAGAAAGTTATCTTGAGAAATGAAGAAGCTTGAGGAACACGAAAGAGATGTTAGAATTTCTAACATTGAAAGAAATAGAACAAATAAAACAAAAAATCAAATACTACAAGAAAAAAAGTTCACGTTTTTGATTGTAGATAATCAGAGATAGGTCAAATTATGATTGGGAGTACGAATTAGTTGGTCCTTTTTCAAAAGATGGCTTTGGCTGTTTTGAATGTTTCATTAGTGACAGCTGCTTTCGGTGGTTTCAGAGAGGTTAGGTATCTGTCAATAATATTCGTACAAAACCACTGTTTTCTTACCGTGTTGAATTTGTCAGTTTGTGGTAACTAAGCAGCATTTGTGGGAGGTTTTTGTTTTCTGATTTAATTGGAAGAAAAGGGCAGCTGAAGTGCATCGAATGTTTGTAGAAGTGTATGGTGACAATGCTTCAACTGATAAATCATGTAGGGAATGGTTTCGACGTTTCAAGAATGGTGATTTCAGGGTTGAAGACCAGCCTCACTTTGGACAGCCAAAAAATTCGAAGACAAATAATTGGAGCCGGCACGTAGCCAGGATTTCGTGAAAAAAAAAAGGGGGGGGGGGAGTCCGTGACATGAAATACTATGATCATCACACCAAGGGCTCGATCACTTTAGACTATTTTACTGGAACATATATTGGTTCGTTTAGCCAGAATTTCGTAACGGGGGAGGGGGGCGTGACATGAAATTCTGAAGCCCCAGGAGCTTGATCAATCTAAACTACTTTACTATCAGCATATATTGGTTTGTTAGGACAATAAAATTAGGATATCTTGGTAAGTATTTTAATAACAAACTATGAAGAAATCTCGAGTAAAATTTAATAAAAAAGAAACGCATTGAAAAAGGTTTTACAATATTTACGTCCTTCCTCTGTGTGTTCAAATATAACAATTTTCCTTTCATTATGACCTCAACTATTATAAAAAAAAAAAAAAAAAAAAAACACTATTATAAAAATACTTCAAATTGTAAAAAGCATTTCAATAATGTCTTGTAAAATATTTTACAATATCTACGTTCCTTTCTCTGTCGAATCAAATGCTAATAGAACTTTCTTTCCACATAAATTTTTGTTTTTATTTTTCCGTCAACTACTGTCGGTTCGAAATGACAGGTTAAAGGAGCAATAGAAAAATGTTTTTGAAATAACATGTTTGATACTGCAAGGATGCGATGACCAAAAATTATGATAAATATGTCCACGCTGTTACTCAACGGCACTATGCATTCGGAAGCTTGAAATCTCCCTGACTAGTAGCAGAAATTCTGAGAATTCTGTAACTTTTCTAGAAATTTCAAATTCCCTGACTCTTCCAGGATATCTTGCTCATCTCGCCACCATGTATTGCAAGTAATACAAATCTTCTCATAAGAAAGAGTAACCAAAAACTTCCTGTAGTTTCTAATTTTTATTTTTATTTTTAACGCTGATCCTTCTTTTTCTCATTTCACTTTGTTTCATCCTTCCTTAATTTTTTCATTTCTGGTCTCGCTTGGCTACGTGCCTGATTGGAGGCATCACTCGATGAAGATCCGTGTCAAACTCGAGAGGATCTTGCAGAATCATTGGAAGTTATACAACAAGCAGTTTACGTGCGATTGAAATCCATGGGAATGATTTACATGCAAGGCGATTGGGTGCCTTATGAACTGAAACAGATGGAAGGTGAAAGGCGAGTTTTTACTAGTGGTGGGCACAAAACCGGTTTTTCGGTTTATCACCGAAACCGGTTCCGGTTTTCTTCAAAAACCGGTTCGGTTTTCACCGAAACCGGTTATCGGTTTTCTCTAAAACCGGTTCGGTTTTTCAGCTGATCCGGTTTCGGTTTTCTTCAAAACCAATTCCGGTTTTTTTCCAAAATTTGTTCTATTTCTGACCAGAATGGTGTTTCGTTGTTCTCCGAAAACCGAATCCATTTCCACAGAAATAGTTTTGTGTGTTTTCGAAAAGTTTTCACCGAAACCGGTTTTGGAGAAAACCGAAATGTCGGTTTTTCGGGTTTCGGTTTTTATAGAAACCGGTTTTCGGTTTTTATAAAAAACCGTTTTGCCCATCCCTAGTTTTTACTTCCGAGCAGCTGATTCAGTGGCAACGAAGAAACTGCTTTTTTGTAACTGGGGATAAAAAAAAATTGATATTCTACAACAACCCCAAGAAAAAAATACTACACCATGCTCGGTCAATCGTTCCCATCGACCTCAACATCACTACCAAAGCTGAATATTCATGGTTCAAAGGTTCGTGCTGTGTATCTGGTGGAAGGTTTGTGCTTTGTATCTAGTGGGACCAAAAGAGTGTTGTATACTATGAGCTGTTACAACATGGCGATTCTATTATGGGCAATCGGTATAGGCAACAATTGGTTCGTTTGAGCCATGCATTACGAGAAAAAAGCTGGTATACGAACAAAGCCGTGACACAGTTATCGGCCTCATGTCGTAAAAGTCGTAAAAAATTATTTGGAAACTGTCAAGTAGGATATTTTACCGCACCCCTTATTCGCCGGACATTGCTCCTTCTGATTATTGGTTGTTCCGACAGATGCGACACGATTTGGCAGCTCATCGGTTGGCTTCTTTCGCAGAAATCGAAAATTGGCTCCTAACTTGGATCGCCTCGAGAGACCAGACTTTTTTACGAGATGTAATTTGAAAATTGACTGAGGTGTGGGAAATAGTATCCAGCGATGGACAACACTTTGATTAATTTGTTCATTCATTTTGTTCTGAAGTAAATGCATTTTTAATCACACACAAACTGACCGAACCAATTTGTATTCCCAATACATGTTTACTTGTCTGTAAGCATATTCAGAATACGAGGATATTCAAGCTATCGTTAGTGTATAATTATTATTTAGTACAACTGTTTAATTGCATTCCAAATACAAGAAATTTGACTTACAATAAGTATTTACAGTAAGAATGCAAGATTATACATTATTAAAAATAAAAATAAACGTGTTGGACGTCTATGGGAATGGTGGAGGTTGATTTAAGATTCTTTAAAACCTAACCTTAAATGATTGTGGTGTCGCAGGTCGAGGCAAAGTTACTCACATAGTCATAGAAATTCAAGGAAATGAATACCAGAATTGCAGTGTAAATCCTGTTTAAGAATAATGTGTCAGATATTTTTTCCGCTTTCTTATCAATAGACTTAGCCCTAAAATTCTTCCTGAGCATTAGGCTTTCATGCTTACTAATAACTGCTTTGATAATAATTTAATTGTAATTTGATTAATTAAAAAAAATTGAAGAACCACTCAACTTTTGGTAACTTTTTCTACGAATGTCGTATGTATGTGATTATTTTCATTGATAAAATGAGTGTTTTTCTTTTCACAGCACACTTCTTGCCCGGGGCTGTTTTATTCGTTATTGGTTTCAGTGGCTGTGATCCAGCTGCCCCAGCAGCACTCTTCACTGCAGCTGTTGGATTAAGTGGCGCTACTGCAGCAGGCACTTACGCTAGTGCTCTTGAGATAGCTCCAAATTTCGCTGGTAAGTTGGCAATACAGATTTCAACAATCTACAATGTATGCAGAAAAATCTTCACATTTCATCATAAGCTTTGCAATCACTTAACTTAGTAGTTCAGTGACTCCATGTGACCTGTTAGCAACAAAGGTTTTTGTGTGGGAAAGAGGGGTGGTTGTGGGGAGTGCCATATGTTTCAGTATTTGAGGTGTTACCGACCCGAAAGTCATTCACACTGCATGTTCCAGCCACTTGACTTGTCCTATTTCATTATTAATAAAATAAGAATAAACTCTCCGCATACAGTTTCAACAATGATTTATCGTCATCAGTGGAATTGAAAGGAACCTAGTTGGTTGAAGAACATTTTGAAAGTCTTATTTCTAGCGACTCGAATGACCTCACTTTTTGGATCTTGTATTAAAAACTAAATAACCGTAGACATATTCATCAGTACATACTAAATCACTTTACACCATCAGTCTACTTACAGATTTCTATATTTTTTGAATATTATTTTATCTATATTTTATCTATTTTTTGAATATTATCTATATTTTGAATTTGAGAGCTTTCGACTCTCCCCTGAAAACTTGGTCACGGATATAAAATTAAGAAGAAAAAAAAACCTCAGGGAATAAAATGGAACGAACTTACCAAGGGAAGTGCGTTGCTGGAACCCACTTTTGTCAAGTTCAGCGATTACACGTCAAATAGTGATCGCAATATTGGAGATACCGTTAGTTACAATTATTGTTTGGTACAAATCTTTTAGTGTTTTAGTGCTTGACTAATAGTAAGTATTTACAGTAAGAAAGTAAGCTTATACTGTATTATTCAAAACATGAAAAGAAGAGTGTTGGACAACTATGGAGCTGGGAAAGACAAATTAAAAGAATGGACGATTTTTTCTAAATCAAACTATAAATGGTGGTGTATCTATTGAAGCTTTCCTGGCGACGTATTGTGAACAGGTCTTCTCGGGCTAGCAGCCAGGTAAATACTGTTATATCTTGCGACGTTTCGAGGGCTGACATCGTCCTCATCTTCAGGCGAATATGATGGTGCAATGGAGTGTATGGAATATATATACTCATGTATGTATGATTGGACTCTTCTGATTGGTGGTTGAAATGGCGGCTTCTGATTAGTGCTTGAAATGGCGGGATATGATTGGTGTCCATGTTTTACTCAGTTGAAATCCTGTCTCTCTCTTAAGGTTCGTTTTTTCTTGTGTGATTGCAACGGTTTCTTTTATCCTCCTGTCCCAAAATCTTATGTTGCTGTTTGATGATATGTTCACAGATGCCGAAATAATAGCAAAATGCTCAAGAGTTTGGGACAGGAGGATAAAAGAAGCCGTTGCAATCACACAAGAAAAAACGAACCTTAAGAGAGAGACAGGATTCCAACTGAGTAAAACATGGACACCAATCATATCCCGCCATTTCAAGCACCAATCAGAAGCCGCCATTTCAACCACCAATCAGAAGAGTCCAATCATACATACATGAGTATATATATTCCATACACTCCATTGCACCATCATATTCGCCTGAAGCTGAGGACGATGTCAGCCCTCGAAACGTCGCAAGATATAACAGTATTTACCTGGCTGCTAGCCCGAGAAGACCTGTTCATTATAAATGGTGGTGTTCACTGGTACGGTTAGGAATCTCACAGAGTTCCGAGCAAACGAAATGGGCAGGATAGGAGGCCTAGAGCTCCGAGCAAGCTAGAGGCTTTTGAGTTAGGTAGTCCCCAGAGCTCCAAGTAAGCTAAAGGAGAGAAGGTGACCAGCCGTAGACTGATACCAAATGTGGAAGTCGTCCTGGGTTTATAGCTCCTCCAGTGTTGCAATGGCAGTGGTGGTCCTTCGTCACATGACTAGTAGTGTTGCTGGTATCCCTGTCTTATGCCTCTGTAGTAGTTCGTGGTAGAACGCACATGGTGGTGTTGAAAACATGTATTGATTGTTTGTAAACAGATTAATGTACGGGATATTACAGTATGTTGGATACAAAAGTTCACTTGCCTTCAAGTCTTCTGTGATATTTTCTAACATTGCAAGTAGTATTGAACTGAAAGCCTTCCTCGTTGCATGTTCCAACTGACAGTTAATTTTGTAACGACACTTGTATATATGAAATGTGCAGTTTAGTATGTAATCAACAGTTGTATGATTAGTCAAAGTAATCTTTTGTGAAGATAGGAATTAGATATGTGATACTAGGGTGGGTCGTTTTGCCACTTTTTTTTTCGGAACGAAATGTAATATTTGGCAAAAGTGGCCCATGTACGCGGACACTACAGGTATAGATTTTTTTTTTAAATCAGATAATATCTTCTGTGAGAACTATTGCCTCAAAGTTTCAAAATTCACTGAAAATTACAAAAAATACCAAAATTGTTCATTATTTTTAGTTATGTTAAAGTAAACATATTTTTGGATTTTACATGCCAGATGCTATGAAAACTGACATTCAAGTCTCAAAATGTCAGTTATATGCCCCTGCGGTGGGATAGGGGTGCCTCCTCTGGGACCGGCAAAGGGGACAAATTCAGTACAATTAAGTCTTTCTACAGCTATTTTCGTCCTTGCCTTTTCCTTCTACTGGTGGTTCATGGTGGTAGCAGAGCATTGTTATTTTTCACCATGACACTCCCCCTCCACCTCACAATACTGCATCGCCCTTCTCCTGTCCCGATCTGCGTAACTCAGCGTCATTATCAGGAACGAGTCGGATATGCTTCAAATTGGGCGCCATTTCTCAAGCACTATATTTGGTTACTGTTGCCTTCAGCTTATATGAATTGGCCGTTACAGATAATAGTTTGCTAAACACTATTTTCACAGAAAATTCTGTATTTCTTTTTTAAAAAAGTCAATATTATTTATTATATCACAAAAATTACTTCAGTGACAATGAAGCAGACCTTGAAGAGAAAGCAGAGGAAAGCTCTTCTGAGGAAGAGATCGAACCCAAAGACAGAACATCTAAACCGAAGCTAGATTTGACTGAAACTGCTATGATTGCTCAGAGATACATTGTAAGCGAAAGTGCTGCGGCACATATAACATCAACTGTGCTTCAGGCAGCTTTAAAGGCTGGAATTATAACATCTCAACAATATAGCGACATAAAATCTGCTTTAATTGTGAACAGGAGCAAAATAAGGCGTGCGAAAATTAAAATTGCTCAGAATTTAAAAGAAAGTTCTAGAAATGATGATCCCATTAAAAGCTTATACTTTGTTGGTCAAAGGGAAGACACTAAAACACACGCAGGCATCGTTAGAGAAGAGCACTTATCACTTGTGGCTGAACCTAACTCTCAATACGTTGGTGACGTGACACCATCCTCTGGCTCTGGCCATGACGAAACCACGGCTATTTTCCAGTACATCATGAACCAAATCGAAGGTGGCTTTGATGAAGTTTTATGGTTCTTGAGGTTCTTGGGTGTGATGGAACAAACACTAACACTGGTTGGAAGGGAGGTATTCGTCGAAAATTAAAGGAACTAACAGGCTATTTTTCTCTTGCATTTTAATGAACTGCCTTCCCGAGCTCTCTTCACGCATATTGGCGCTAATTCAAGCCTCTATTCTTACACAGGTCCCATAGGTTCAAAACTATCTGACTGTGAAAAGCTTCCAGTGGTGTGATTCAAACCTTAAAATGTGACTTACCTCATCATAGTCAGAAGACTCAGATAACTCAGTAATGACCTAAGATACTTATTTCAAGTCTTCCATTGCTAATGGTCCTCGTCACGTCTTTGAGACCATTCATAGGTCTAGATACTTACCAAATGAATACCAGGCTGTAATCCGTTCATCCATTCAGACGAATGTATTTCTCGCACTCCCAGAGAATGTTCTTTTCGCCATGATGACTGATGGTCTACTTGCTGTCCGACAAGATGATTTACATAAGATTCTTAGTGCTCGAAAACACGAAGCAGAGAATCTTCATAACACTATTAGATAAAACATCATTCCCATACTGAATTTTGAGGCGAAAGATTACACTGAAATGATCTTTTGGGAAAGCACTGATGTGTCAATAACTGTACCACCAGTTCTAAGGACGGTATCAAACAAATAGCTCATGGACAAAACTTTCACTTTCGGACAACACTGTGCCAGAATAGTCCTCCACCGTCTATCCATACCACACGGTGGCAGTAAAATGGATAGTGAAATTAGTCACTGAAGCAGCCTCTGAAGTATGTGGCAGTGATGCTAGGGACAGGGTGATCAGGTCAACCTTACTTTCTAGGCAAGCTTTATCTAAATTTCAATCGAAGTCCCAATTTGTTACAATTTTTCCTGACAGTGACGAATTGGATTAGTTCATCCGTCCCTATGTATGGTTAGTTGGTTGGATAGGGCTGGCGCAGCAGCCTTAGGTGCAGCCACCTCCACGTGGTAGACTCTGGGACGCTTGGACAGGCTATATGACCAGGTGAGCGAGGACCTGACAACTGCTTAAATGTACTGAATTTGCCCCCCTTTTCTGGTCCCAGAGGAGGTATCCCTATCCCCCCCAAGGACACATAACTGGCATTTTTATACTTGAATGCCAGTTTTCTAAGCAACTGACATGTATTTAACCAAAAAATGTTTACTTTAACATAACTAAAATTCATGAAGAACTTTGGTATTTTTTCTAATTTTCAATGAAATTTTGTAACTTTGAGGCAATAGTTCTCACAGAAGATATTATCCGATTTGAAAGAAAATCTATACCTGTAATGTCCATGTGGGTTGGCCACTTTTGCCAGGTATTACATTTCGTTCCGAAAAAAAAGTGGTAAAACGCTGCACCCTAATGTGATACGGATAAGTCAGCGGCATCTCTGATCATCTATTATCAGTGATAGTAACCAACAAATGTTCAAGGCAGAGACAGAGATGGTAATAAGTGGGAGATAAGTCAGGGCAATATGCTTTTTGAAGACATGAGGCGAATATTATCTGTTGACCAGCGTTTGATGCCTGAGGACAAGTTGACGGTAAATTTCATGTTGCTTAGTGCTGTAGTAATCTTTTCTTGATAGAGAAAAAGATACTGAATCACTTCAATGGCAACTACTGCACAAAAGGCGTCGATCTCTGTGCATCATTCTGTATTTCTTTCATGATAGTCATACTATATTAATTTTTCATCGAGTGTGGCAAATTCATGCAGAAATCTTCCTGTTCATTGCTCTGTAGAGAGAGAGACAGACAGACAGACAGACAGACTGACTGACTAGGAAGAAAAAGAAAGCTCTCATTAGTCCCAGGACCTGCCAAAAGGCAGAACAATTTAATAATAATAATAATAATAATAATAATAATAATAATAATAATAATAATAATAATAATAATAATAACACTAATTTCTTTACATGGCCATGTGTTATATGTTCCACCATTTCGACGAAAAAAAATTGACGTCACTTTTAGCTTATACGGTCACATCTAATTTATTTACCTATCTAACATATAATCGAATAATTTTCTTACTATATTTCGAACAATTATTCGAAGCATATTTGGAAGTTCTGCATGAATTAAATGTTCGAAATATTCAAATATCAATAGTCATATTACAAACTTAAGCTTCCACAATTTATTAGATTAGTCAACTTCAGTAATAAAAGAAATATATCAATAATTGCAAAATCTAATTAATTTTCATTAACTTTATTTCTTATTTAAAAGTTAACTTTAATTTCATATTAGGAGTAATTACTTCATTTTAAATGTTTCGTTAAACGAATGATCTTGTTATTCAATTCGATTTCTAAATATATTTTTATTATCGTATAGGTGCGGTTTTTGGTTTGAGTCAAACGCTGGGAGCAGCTGGAGGTCTACTTGCAAGTTTAGTTATCAGGGAAGGATTATATGGCTGGGTAAGTGTAAGATATTCATTATTCCTTATTTTGTTATTCCCGTCTATTTTTTTATATAATGCTCTAAAGCGGTTTTGGGCTATTAAGGAATTTAAAGATAAGAGATTAACTGAATGATTTCAGCTAGTTACTTATATACCTTGATGATTTCAAGTTCCTAGAATTTTGCACGTGAATATCTTTTGGACAACATGTACAAAATCGGTCTGGAAGTTAATCATCGACTATAGTACAATTGAGAAGATTCCTTGTGAACTTGGTCTGCAGACAGCTTCTCCTTTCTACCTGATTGCAAACTCTACATTAAAAAATACAGCTGTAGGAGTGATTCAAAAAGAATAGTTTTTTACTCAGGTAACTGTAACATGTACTTTTTGCTTTCGTAGTATTTTAATAGTAGTTGTTCCTAGTAATTTTAGATACATTACGTTTTATATATAATTACAGAATATCTATATTATCACAGTTATTGTATAGAAAACACAATACGATAAATAAAAAGCCATCTATTATCTGATAAGCATAAACTCACTGTGTTTGTTTACTCCTTTTGTGGTTTATACAAAAGTATATTCTTTGATTTTGTTCTCAAAAAAAGTCCCCCCCCCAAAAAAAAAAACAGTTCATATGGTAATTTCTGACTACATATTATTACTTTTTACATTCGTTTAAAGATGCATGTTATAAAGAGGACATTCGGGTAAAAGAAGACATATAGTATTTCCTGAGTACGTATATTGTCTTCTATATCCATCCGGACACTGTTTTAGAAAGAAATCCGGATTAAAAAAGTAACGTTTGGTTACGTGAGAACACATCGTCATAATAATAATAATGATCATCATAATTGTTATTATGAGTTGTAGTAGTATTACATAAGTTGAGTGTACATTATCTACATTGCTACTTTTAACTTGTTTACTAATACATAAACTTCCTTTAGCTTCCAGGGTCGTGGAGATTAGTTTTTGGTCTAAGTTCTGTAGTATTACTGGGATGTGCAGCTGTCTTCCTAATCTTGGGCAGTGGGACAGTCCAACCATGGAATCTTCCGGGACATCTGACACCAGCGGAGGGAACGGATCCTGCAGATGTCGCAAGTGACGGACAAACCAGCGTCGAGGAGGAAGCGGAGCCCATGACTGCAAGCACTTCCAATTCTGGAGTGGTAAATATGGATGGTATTGAGATCATAGATCCAGACGACGAAAAGAAAGAGAAAATAGCTCTTCCGCATACAGTTACTGTGTAATTTAATTGTTATACCGTTTCGTATGTTAGCGACTTAATTATATATTATATCCCAATGTTATCTGTGATATCAGTCATTTATTCAGAAATCTCCATTAATATATGTATAATTGTATTTAATGTGTGTACTGTATGTAAGCATGAGTGAGTGAATACTATAAAGGGTGTGTATGATAACCGTAGTGTAAGTTTGTGAAAGTCCATAAATAATCAAACTTTTTATGAACTTGTTTCTAATGTTCATATATGCTATTGTACTAGTAAATATGAAAGCTCCAAATTGATTAGTTTACCCTAATCACACTGCCACTGAGCCAATAGGGTAGCTAAAACGGACGCCATTTTCAAACAATGTGTACTTGATTAATTTTTTTTTTTTTTTTTTTTTCAACGAAAATTCACTGTTCTTTCTTTCTCAGAATAAATATGCATCACACCAATGTTTTAATATTTTTGAGATAATAGCGTCTTAAAGCTTAGCGAACTATGAACAGAGAGATGAAGATATTTTTCAGATATATTATTTACATCTCAGAGATGCATCATTCTTATGGTATTATAGTTTAAATATGGTGTATTTTTCAGCTGTAAATATCTCAGAAAATCCCACAAATTCGTTTTAGTATTTTCTAAGTTCTTTGACACTTTTATCTGTAAATGTTAACTGTGTGTTTGTGTTAGTTATTTTGAGAAGAAATAATAATAACGTACGTGAATTATTTGTGAAAAAAAAAAATCTAGTTTTAACAAGTAAGTTTGACATTTCTTCTCTGTGAATTATAAAATGTATTTGCTAAACCCTATAATATTCTTAGAAAAATAGTGAACAAATCCTGTGATGCCAAACTTATGAATATATTCTATTTTTTCATGAGATTTTAACCAAATGTGAGTTTATATTATGATTTTATTAGCAACATACAATACGTGTAAATTTATGTGCCGTCTCCAATACTAAGCTGTATTAAATTTCATATTAAAAGTTTGTTAGCTGAATTTGTTTAAAATTGTTATTGGTAAAGACCATGTTCAGTTGGAATCACTTATACTTTCTTTACATGTTACTTATATTTTCCTCTACATTTTCCTTTATTTTTCTGTAGGATATTTGATTATGCTGTGTAAACGAAAAATACAGTTATTACGGAAAATCTAGTACAGGTGCTGAGATTTGCCGCTTTATATTTATGAGTGTTTGAAATTGAAACTGTAAAGCTAACGATTATTCTTAAATAATATGAATTGACGCTTGTTTATAATTATGTAAACGTACTCTTTTATGTACTGGTTTTAATATTTAATGTACTATCAACTGGCACTGTTTCGATGTTCTCTGACACCTTCTTCGGCAGGTCGGAAAACTCATGAGAATGCTATCTCATTTTTCAGAATTTCCTCTTGTACTATTTTGTTGATATGATCAAGTAAATTCCTTGGACTAGAATCCTTTTCTTATGAAAGTGTTCTTGCTATGAAAACCATATACAGAAGATTTTTTTGAAGGCTTACGTTATTTTGTACTAGTTTGTAGAAAATACTTGTATAATGCAAGGAATTCAGATTATCATATTAACAAAATAGTGTCAAAGGGATTTCTGAGAAGTGGGATGAATTGTGTGTAAGTTGTCTGGATCTGTTGAGGAAGGTGTCAGAAAAGACCGAATCAATACAGTTGATAGTACAGTGGTACCTCGGTATAAGTCTTTAATCTGTTCCAAATACTTGAGATTATACCAATCAGGACGTATACTAAACGAATTTTTGCCATAAGAAGTAGTGAAAATAATTAATCTGCTTCCATGAAATGAAAACCTATTGTTATTGGCATATTATATATTGGTGGGATTCTATAAAATAAACACGGCTTAACTTGAAATAAAAGAAATAATAGGCCCATTGTTTATTGCACGCTATTTACAGATGTAAGTGTTGAATACTGTACTTACTGTATAGTATTCATACTCGTACACAGTCGTAGCTTTATCTTGAGAGAGGTAAACAAGGGTAATGTGTCGTACCGAACAGAGATCGTATACCAATCAAACTTTTTCGTGTCCAAACAGGACATACACCAAGCTATACTTATTTCAAAGCGAATGTATATCGAGATACTATTGTACATTAAATATATACATAATAAATGAAAGCGTACATTTACATATCTTTATAACAAACTTTTTACGAAGATCAAAAGATCCACAGTTTTGATTGCCAATAATCGTGCAGGCTTCGCTACAAAGACAATCTGATGATCATTGTTGAAACAAGACAAGCTAATGAAATACGCATTACGTTTCTTCTTGGTGTATTGCTGAAAATTATTAACTAAAATATATATATATATATATATATATATATAAAAGAGAAGTGAATAGTTTTTAATTACGAAGTAGTGTTATTAAATAATTCAAAATAATGATTATCTGAGTTACCTACTAGTATAATAGATCAAAAGTGCTATAAAGTGTCATATTTAATGTTTTAAATCGATTGTGTTTTTTCTTTTCTTGCATCTTTAAAATCCTCAGCTTTTAATTAAATATTTCTGGATTCATCCTTGAATGTTTGAAAATAATACATATTTCCATCCATGAATATAAAGCGATGAATACTAGCAATTATCATATACCAAAATTTTTATGCAATAATTTTTAGTAAAAAATCACTTTTAGTTTGGCATATTATAAAAATTGCCAGTTTCAGTGTTTAAATAATAAGTAAAACTATGTAAAATTTTAGCATTAATTCCTGTTAAAAATAACGTTCCAAGAAGGACGATGTGCATTTGAAATACATTTTTTCTTGTGTTATTTTCGGTGGTTGATTAAATTCGCTTAGAGGTTTATTATTAATAAATATTAAGTACTAATGCAGATGTTTTACAATACGGAAGATACCAAAACAGTACAGCAATGTTCACAGTAATTTAAAGAGACAAATCCAGCGATTATATAATTTAATGAGACGTCGTCTTTAATCACAGAGTTATAGTTCAAGAATGAATTGTTTAGAAAATACTAATTTGTTTTAAATAAATAAATAGTTGTATATTGTTTGAAAATTCATTATTTCTAATTACGAGTAATCACTCAGGCTGAAATTAGAAATGTTTCATATTTACAAGAGTACATGTGAATAAAAGTATAGAAATTTTTCGTATGTCACATCGTGTAGGTGACTAAAATTGTTTATATAACTTCTTAAATAATATTTACTCATGAAAGTTTCTAGCAAAAAAGGGATGATTAGCTTTATTACAAATACAGTTCGTTCTTTATAAATAATGTTAGTATGAATGAGATACGATAGATTGTTTAGATATAAAATATATCTAGTATATCTAAGCGCGCTCGTGTGAATACAGGTATATCCAAGTCAAACTTGTTTAAATGTATGTATGTATATAAATGTATATAAATATCCAAATAGCCGAAGAGAGAAATATTATTTTAGTTTGTGAGATTGTAATGGCAAGCATGAAATAATAATTGTAACTTCAGAGAACAAATACTTATAAACTCTGGATTAACTTGTATTACCAGGACTGAGAAACACTGTTACCTAAGTACTAATCAAGTAGCAGACTTCTTACTTCTCTGATATCGTTATGTTACTTTGTTTTACTCTAAAGTTTGTGAGGCAGTATTTCAGTAAAAGATGATTGCTCTGAGAGATCTGTGGAATACATTTCTGTTGTAAATTAGTGAGGACTTTTAAATAATGGTTTATCACCAATTATCAATCTTGTGACCGGATAATTATGTACTATCTTATGTATTACACAAGTTGTAACTAGGTGTCTGCTCTAAAACAAGTGGGTATAATATTCTGTAAGATTTTCTTTGCATACTATTCATTTAATCTTTATATTACAATCAGTATTAACGTTTTTCTCCTATCGTGTGTACTTTATTGATGAGGAGATCCACTCAATTATTATGTACGAAAAAGTGTTCCCAATTGAGGGCACGGTGGCTCAAAAGTAGAGCATTCACCTCTGGTGATCGTCCCAGTTTCCTCCCACATTTTCGTGCCTTCAACTCGTTCATAATTATTGACTTTCGTAAACCTATTGGCACAAACTTACAGAAAAGTCCCGGATGCTTGTAAATGAACGAAGGCAGACTTCAAGAAATTTACCATTTTCCATCCTTTTGTCCTTTTTCCTCCTTACTAACTCAAATATTAATACTATGTTCCATGTATTGTTGTTATGTACTTTTATAGTTCATTAATAGATGGTATGATTATACAGGAGTTTCCTATTAACCCTAAATTATTTTAAAGTTTAGTACGCAGTGTGTCAATTTTTCTGAAAAAAAAAATGCATGAACGCATTTTAATTTCCAGAAAATGTATGTGCTAATGGGTTTATCATCCGTCTTCTTTAGCTTAAGAGCATAAGCACGGGACGAACAACTGGAGATATCATTTTTATGCCCCAGTTAAGTTGTCAGTATCTTACAGCCAAATATGTAGATACCGAACCAAAATAGCTATGTTTACGAAACACTTTATTATGTTTTTACTTTTTTGTATTGTCTAAATATTACGAAAATTAGTGTGAAATTGTAGAATTGATAACAACTTTTAAGGAATGTAATATGTGTCGTACATACAAGATATGCAACATTAAAGGTCTTATGCAGAGTCGTTTTGACCTATGATTAGCGTCATACTAAAGGTCTCACTACTGCAAAAAACATGTTAGTCGAACTCTTTAGTATGGCACTAATCACGCGTCAGAATGACTCTGCATAAGGCCCTAAATGTTTTCTAAAATGTTTAACAGTTTTTTTTTTTAAGTAGAAAGTTGGTTGAGAGGTACCTTGTATGTTAATTGACCCTATAATGTTAAAATTTGCTCATGCAGCGATGGCAAACTTTTCGACAATACATTGACTATTTGAGAGCATAGAATTTTATAAATATTAAAAGTTTTACTATTATTAAAATAATAATAGTTCCCATGCTTTAAAAATGTGAAAATATACTATAAGATAGTTACCGTCTTCAAGTGATACAGGAAGTTAAGAGCAATATAGAAAATCTTTTTGTATTTTGGAATACTAGCAGCACGTTAATTGTAAATGTGGAATGTATTGGATGTCCGATTGGTTTAGTTTTAAGTTCTAGAGGGAAGAAATTTTCCATAAAGCTTTCATTAATTTATTGTAATTCTAAATTGTCGAGGCTTTAATAAAAATTTGGGCGTAAATGTAGAGCAAAATCATGAGAGAAGCAAAAATTAATATACTATCTAAAAGAAAACTACAAATATAACTAATCTGTTAGAATTATTTTTAAAAGTTCATTGTCCGATCATAACATTCCGTTGAAGAACAGAACCCTTCTTGTCAGTTATGTTGAGGTTGTCCTCAACGGTAATTGACTTTCCAAATCATTCTAACATATTTGTGATATCCTTTAGGTAATGTGTTGTTCCTACAAACTATATTTGGTACAAAATGTATTAAATTTAACAAAGTCTGCCAAAATTTATAAGTCATAAAGGGGAGATTTGTCAGGACTGATTTGTAAAGTGAATCAAGTAATACTTATGCTGAAGTCATAGAATTTGTGATGTACTGCTTCAAGGATCTTGGATAATGACTGTATATTCAGGCTAAATGCCGAAATTGTGAAGTAACTTACAACAGTATGTGCTTGAATTTGTTACCCAGCATGACTACTTTTCTTTTAGGCTTCCATTAGTGCTTTGAAATTTCGATATTCGAACAATTTTATTAACAGTTTCTATGTCACAGTTCGGTGATTTTGGAGTTTCACAATCTTCACAGATACTGAAGAATGGTGTATTTGTTCATTATACGTTTGATATATTGTACTCCGAAGTTACTTTGATTTCTTGTTGTTATTACTACGATTACTAATTAGGAAAAGTTGTATACGTATGTGAAAATATTATATCCTTCTTTACTTACAGTATTGTAACGTGTTCATTCTATATGCAGGATATTTTCTCAAAATAGTTACTATTACGACATGTCCATGTGTGATGTCCTTGTTACGTTCACTAAAATTCCAGTTTTAATTCTTCGCAAGCGAAATAAATCAAAGCAATACGAAGTGAAGAAACTTTCCATCCAGAAGTTTACTTTGAACATTTTTAGAAATTTTATTCCTTCCTTGCTTCCTTCTTAGTATTGATACGCCAAATATGGATTTAATAAATATGTAGAATATTAAAAAGTTAAAAGCAGTTAATTACACACCTCTGTCAATTGTTGTAAACCACACTTAAAATAACCATACCTAACACTGTTTAGAAGTTGCTTAGTAATTCATTACTGTAAAATACCATGAAAAAAGACCCTGATGAAGACATTTCAAAATTATTTTTATCGAAATTAATAGTACTGCGGATAGATAAAATGACAATTTAAAAGATTAATTTTTTTCCGTTGTAGTGTAGTGTAATAGTATAAATTCATATTCTAATATTTATTGTAATAATTTATTAAAATTATAGTACTTTGGAATCCGAACTTCGTAAATGAATTCGTTCCAGGACCTCGTTGAAATTCCAAGACAATATTCCCCCTTTTAAAATAGTAGAAACTAAATTAATTCGTTTTTAGGTCCCAGGAAATCAAAATTTTCAAAAATGATTTAAGTACACCTAAAATGACTAAAATGATTCTAATAAGGTAAAATATTAACGGTAAAATTGTTTAATGTTTAACGTAAAATAAGAGTAAAACAGGCAGAAAAGCATAAATTAGCAGTGAAATTCACACGACCATTTCCGACCACGAGCTGAACGACAAAGCGTATGAGTAGTCCAAGCTCTGGAAATATGTACGCACAAATACAGATGATGAACGTGTTGTTGGGCATTCCAAAGCAAAGTTAGGATTCCAGAATAAAATTTGATAGATTTCGTTCAGATTTCAAATTGTTTTGAGTTCTGGGCACTTCGGATTCCAGAGGTAATATTGCATTATAATTCCGTTGTAGTGTTACAAGTTCTATAGTTATCCTGTATATCTTGTTTCATTAAAATGTTGATATCACTATACCGAATTCCTAAAATAATTTATAGGTATCAACACAATCGTGGCTGCATTTTTAAAAACATTCAGTACAATTAGCTTCGTTGTTCAATGGCTTTCCGTATGTAATCTTGAACAAATATTACTTCTGCAATATGTTCTAGCATGTTAAGCTCGTTAATAATTCAAAATGTAAGAAAGAAAACATTCTGTAACATTATAATTATTATTGTCAGCAAACATTGCTCTCATGCCTTAATTTGAATCCATTTAATAGGGAAAGTTTTGTTAAAAACAAAACTTTTTCAAAACGTAGTAGTGTATCAGTAATAATTATGACAAGGCTTGGCGAAACTGTTTTATCGTGTTCAACGAGAAAAACAGAAAAAGTATTTTAATTTCTGCCAATTAAAAGAATTCCGTAATGACACTTTAATACTTTCAGTGGTTTGTTCTTTGTCCTTTTTTATTCTTTTTTAAGTGAAACTAGTTCCTTAAAATTCAATTTAGCTGGAATAGTAATCAAAATATTCTAACTATAGTTCATTATTTACATAGTCATGTTCGTTTTTTAAAAAAAATACGTGTGAATAAATTGATCATTAGAATTCAATTTTATTTGTACAAAATAAATAATTTTAATCTATAGAAATCTGACCGGAATATGACATTTCATGAATAAATTATTGAGAGAAAATAGTTCCTAAGATAACTACTTTTGAATGCTATTTTAACAATAGTAGGTTTGTATGTTATTGCACACTACTGTTGATTAGTTGAAGGAAGGATAGGTACAAGAAACAGCTGAAAAATATTTTTTTCTTTTAACCTTTAAGGAAAAATATTTATAAAGAGAAAAGTAAAGGTTTTTCCTTTACTAGTAACCTTTAACGTTGAACACACAAGATTTTTTGCGTACTTCAATTAACCCATTATTATTATTTTACATTCAATATTTTGAAGTCCATAAATAAACAAAACTACAATTCTTTGCTGTCTACGTAAACATTCTCTGAAGACGTACAATGTATAATTCAGTATTACCCTATTTGTTCTTCTGACTGGTCTAGTGGCGAGCGCTTGTGCCTTTCGTGCACAAGGTCCCAGGTTCTATTCCCAGTGAGAGAGCATCGAACGCACTACAATGGTTTAGAGTCCACTTTAAAACTGTTAGTCTCGTCCTATAGAGCCTCGCTGCTGATAGAAGACATAAATACGTGTCAATAAATAAATCAATCAAGCAAGCATAATTCTATATTATTAAAAGCATTTAAAAGTCCTGCTGACGAGAGATGAATGTCTGTCTATTTTCTATAACAAAAATTTACAAAAAGAGTGGGTTAAACTAATGAGCCAAACATTTATAGTTAGTTGTCTAGTTAACTCTGGATATGAATTGACGATCTCTGTTATATCTGAGCATTGGTGCAAAGATAACATTTGTAATTTTTCTTTTTAGAAAATCTTATTGTTCTTTTAGAACGTAGTTTGTAAAATTAAGAAGACTTTTAGTTTGATGCAGATATCAAGTTAGTTCAAAAGTTTCTGATTAAATAAAAAAAGAATTTAGAACCTTATTTTAAAAGTGGTTACGACATTCACATTTCGACTATTTTCAGAGTGCACTATATAGTATTTTCTCTAATAGATATTGATATTCGACCATTCTATTTGTTTTAGAATTATATTTAGTATGCAATAATTTTGTGTATTATGTGTTGTTTAGTTTTAGTTAAAATACTTTTTTTTTTTTTTGCTTTAAATTTCACAATATATAAAACTTATCTGTGGATTATAAATAAATACATACTAGGAAAAAATATGTAGCCCAACGATAGTTCAACAATGATAGATTTATAGATAGTTGTTTTGTTATTTATTTGCGATAACAGTTATCTGATAAGAAAATAAAAGCTTTGTTTTTCTTTCATTCAGAAGGAGCTAAAAGTAGATAGATACGGTTAGTATAGTTTAAAAGCTTCGGTTCAACATGGTACAGTCCGCAGCATAAAACCTGCAACATGAACATGTAAGTTTATTGTGAAACGACAAAGTCTTTTGCTCTAAAAATAAGTGTGTAGGGGAGGACGCCGAGGTTTCTCCTGGCATGATTCGTGCCACAGACGTTATGTTGATTCCCTGGGCTGTTAGGCGTAGTTTAACAATAAACTTACATGCTCATGTTGCAGGTGTTTTTGCTACGGACTGTACATAAGTACTTGCACTTCTCTTTGTCTGTGGTACAATAGTTCAGTATAGAAGCTTCATAAGCATATTAAAGTAATTTATTATATTAATGATCAATTTCTTTATGAAAGTTTCCGATTATTAATATAAATTACTACTTTAATGTACCCATAAAGCTCTCATCAATACAGCTACATTAACATGTCACTGACACTGAACTATTGTCATGTATAATAAAAGTACAAGTACTTATAGCTCATGTTAAATCAAAGCTTTTAATTCATGCTAGCTACATTCACTCCTGCTCCTTCTTATTAAAGTCATGTATTTGTTGTATGTTTGTTGTTTCTCGCACATAATTTACGTAGAAGTACAATTCTCTTCCCAAGTAATAATTTGATTTCATTTGATATTGTTAATAAATTTAATACAATCCTTTTAATTATATTTTACAGACGAGAAGCAAATTTAAAAAAACTTTATTGCGGCAAAGTTTAGAAATAGGCGCACGATTGTTATGAAAGTTTGCAACAATGCTATGTGTAGTTTGAAGAGTGAAAGAGACAAGTGGTAGGTAGCACCAAGTTCGAACGCTACACGAGGGGAGAGAACTAGTATAAAAATGACTGCACCAGGCTCATTATCCTTCAAGAAGAAGCAATTTGTCACAGAATGGAGTCTTTATTTTTGACCTTTTCCAGTTTCACCTACAGCTCTGCCGACAATTTATATCATTATCTCTTTTAGACATAGGCAAAACCGGAATTACTGTTTGACCTATTCCTGTTGCGTCTCATCTTCCGGAAGAGGAATATTCAATGTCTTGAGTATTATTCTTTGTAAAAATTTCGGATCCGTGGCCCAGTGTAGGATTGTAGCTCAACAGGAGTCTTTAGAATTTTCTTTAGCGTAATTATTTCTGTTCGCTACTTGTTTTACTAAGAAATTCTGCGTTCACTAAGTAAAATTTAGTGTTTTCTTGAGTAAATGCAAATAGACATTTATTTATTACGAAAAATTTATATTGTTACATGTTTCGATTCCATATCCCATTGCCCAATCTTAAGGTGATTGGCTTCTAGGAAGTTGTCCAATAAACTAGAGACAGAGAGAGAGAAAGGAAAAGAAAATTCCAGAAACTGTCCGGTTAAAACAGAATCAAATTTGTAGTCTCTCCGTTTAACATTGAATGTAAGGAGTCTTGTGTGTAAAAGTGGTGTTGTCCTTAAGTTCACAGCATGGAGGAAGATAACTTAAGAACAACAGTGAATGAAGGAATGCTTATGAAGGCTGTCCACATAGGCGTTGCTACGAGGTGTGCCGGGTGTCTGTGTGGACATTCTGATAAAATTGTTCGATTTTTTCTTCAATTGTCATGAATTCTAATTTTTTTTATCCATACTTCTTCAGTTTATTGAAATAAGTTTTAACTGATTTATAATACACTTAAAACCCAATAACATGGGCACGTGAAAATAGTATAATGAGAGGGTGAATGAGCTTTAATTACCTTTTATGCACATTGTATGAAAAGTTCTGTTTTAATAATCTTTGTGCACATACCCATGTGAAAATTCTGCTTTAATTACCTTTATGAACATCTATATGAAAAATTCTGCTTTAATTAACTTTGTGCACACTCATATGAAAAGTTCTGTTTAAATTATCTTTGTGCACACCCATACGAAAAATTGAATTATCTTTGTGCATACTTTTATGAAAAGCTACGTCTATCGATACCCATAATGTCTCACAGTAGACTCAACTCAGAGAAGTTATATTGGAAATGCGGACTTAGTTGTATTTAAAAAAAAAAAAAAAAGTTGAATGATTTAAATCTGCGAGGAATTAAAACTTCTAGGACATAAGTATCCTGCCCCTAAATGTTAAGTGGAACAAGAATTCCTGTTTTGCCTACACCTATTATGAGATAATGACATAAATTGCCAACAGAGACGTAGGCAAAAATTGAATCCATAAAGTTGACGTATTTTTTAAACTTATTAGCCCGTTCTTTCATCGATTGCAGTTGAAAAACAGAAGATCGCTTTTCTCTTTGTTTCATGTTGTTACTGGTGTCAGCATTTTTACATTATTGCTTCGTTCTGCCGCTCTTCAAACATGCCTATCACTGTTACCAATTTTCAAAACGCGCTGTTCTTAAATGTTAATGTCCTTTTTAGTTTTTTTTTTTTTTTTTTAATTCATTTGACTCTTCTTCGCGCTTCAGCCAATTCTAAATTTGTCTTATTTTAATTTGTGTTTTAGTTTTTACGAAATACGACAGTTTGAACAGACTGTGTTATATGAAAGTATTATAAACGTAGTATACAACAATCATGTAACTATTGTAGATATAGTATTATGTAATAAAACGTTGATTTTATTTTTCATTAGATGTTTTGTGATTTTGAAGCTCAAATGCTCCTAAATTTAACCTGTATTACCTGAGTATATATATATATATATATATATATATATCTATCTATCTATATATATATATATATATATATATATATATATATATATATATATATATATATATATATATATATATATAAAATAGTGAATATTGCGCAGGTATCTTACAAGATAACTTCCTCTATTACATTTCAATTCTATCTGTTAAAAAATGAGGAAGTTGTATGGTCAGTACACATAAGCACCCGCAATGAAGCTAGTTTCACCATTCTCGTTCTTAAGGACAACTGTAATATATACCGTGATTAGTGGACATATCATCTTGGACCTCTTAGCAGTGGTCATTTCAAGGGACGACTGAGATAAGATCCCCGTCCTTCCATCCAAATTATGAAATTCCTTCCCGAAGCAAATCTCCGATCATGCTCAACAAGGGTTACCAGTAATTTTTATAGTACTACTAGTTTAGCCTTCTGTGTATTGAAATTTCCACTCAGGGAAATAGTCTGAAAACATCACTGCATCTTAGTTAGGGTTGCCACCTGTCCCGAATTAGGTGGGGCGTCCCAGAATTTTAAGAATTTCCTACGACCCGAATTTCGTCTAAGAGGGAATCCACGCTAAATTATCCAAAACATTTACAAAACATACGACAGGAATCCTTAACATTCGTAAATTTCGATCCAGAATGTGTACTTCTATCAGGATATAGATATGGTTCTATTGCTAAAATTGTTCATGTTGAAGCAATAAAATCATCGCCAATGTTATTGTTCTTTGTTATACCTGTTAAATGATTCGTAACTCCCGTTGAACTAACCGCAAACAAGTTGAAGCTTAGTTTTTTCGATTTAAATTTCCATTCATTAATAATTGTGTATATTTTATTACTATTTTTTAACAATTAGGCCTATTCCGTATATAAATTTCAGTATAAGGAAGTGGCGATTTTCCCCCTCGATAAGTGTCCCGTTTCAGGCATACAAAAAGGTGGCAACCTTTTTAAGAGCTCGGGGGTAAAGTGTAAGGATTGTTACGTTATATACCTGCAAACAAAAGGAAGAGATGTAGAGACTTATTTTCGAGTTCAAATATGACTGAGCTTAATCTGGAGTTATTTAACAACAAAATTCTTGAAACATAACTATGCATTAGTGTGGTGGTGTTCCTCTAATGGCAAATGCAACTACCCACTGTGGGAAGAAAGTCACGGTAGTGAAGAGAAATTTTAAATAATATCTTTCTGATTCAGTCCTCTTCAACAGTTCAGAAAGATTTAATGTTTAAATCAAGTCATTGTGAGTAGGCCTCCATGACAGGTTCTCAATTTCACTTTCACACTTACCCAATTTTATCGTGTATTGAGTTACCATCCTCGCTCATACATCCTCCACAATTGTAAAGCAATGCTTGGCAGTGATGTGTGTATTCATAACGAGTGGGCTAGAGAATGTCATGGCATTAGTGTCCAAACAAATATTGATTACTTAGATGTATACCTAGTGTATAAATCACTAGGTAAAAGTATTTTTATGGAGTTTCTGCATACACATTTGTATGTGGAGAACGAGAATGAAGACTTGAGCTGTCGAAGAACAATATATATTTCATGCAAGATTTTCTTTGCTGGTGAAACTGGATTAAAAAAAAAAAAAGTTTCAAATCACATAAATAAGGAGAAAGTGATTGTATATTCAAAATTTCCAGTAGATACGCATGGTAGGACTGGATAGTGTGCAAGAGAGATAAGTTCTTTGTTGTCTGTTTCTTTACTATGCTGATTGTTATCACAATCTATGGCAAGCATTTTAATCTCGCAAACAGCGTGTCGCCCTTGACTCACGTTTCTGTGTCCCTCGGTTCACCCCAAGGAAATAACAAATATATATATATATATATATATATACCATATTTAAAAATAATATATATTTAAATCTAAATAAATACGTATATAAGTACTCTCTGTCCCACCCTAGGAAGATTATAAAACGGAAATGACGTTCAACTAGCGCGATGTTGCCACTTATTATGAGTAGGAGGAAGCCGATTTGAGAAAATAAAAAAGAACACAAACCAAACTGCGCAGCGGTAAGCGACTCAATAATAATAATAATAATAATAATAATAATAATAATAATAATAATAATAGAAGAGGAATTGTAATTACTTACCTCACGTAATCTATTCCTGGAGGCAAGAAGCACCCAAATCTTTACTCCACACAAGTTCAGTGGGGAGGGAGTTCGCAATGATAAGGGGGAGACGAAGAACTTAATGCCTTCTATTCTGTAGGAGACTTCTGTGTTAGAAGCAACTTTATTTAACATTTGTATTACTTCAAATTTGTTGCAGCTTGAATCACATTCAACACTTTTCTTTTTAACCACTCTACAATTTCTTTTTTGGAACATGATTTCGTAAGGATTTTTTCGTCTTTTATTGAGTATGTGCGGTCATTATCTATAACAATCACGGAATTTGGTGGTACATTCGGAAAGAGTATTTCTTGGAAATATTCATATTCTGCTGCTCAAATTCTTTGTGATAATCAGCTGTTTTTGTGCCGCGAAAAACGAGGTCAGCTCCAGGAATTTACCCACTCTCAGTCATGGTATGAATCACACTATTACTCCCCCCTTTTTTTTCAGAGATACCTTGACGTCTAAGGACAAACCCTCTCTCCAGCTTCACTGCCTGGTTTCGAAAATATGAATAAACGTTTAATAACATGATTTTTTCACCAGTAGAAAGAGGTTTCCCTTCTTTCTTTGCTTCTTATAACAATGTGGGAATTTTTAGCCACTGTCTCCAAAAATACCACTATAGCAGTTAAACACAAAATTAACTACTAACAGCACTAATAATAACACAGATAACACGGAATAACTATAACAAGAAAATAACAAAATAAAACAAAACAGAAGAAATTTGCACAACAAAATTCACTGAACTATCACAGAACACAATGAATCAAAACTGTCATCCCGCTTCCGCCGACGTGGCAACAACTGAGCTCATGTTGCCAAACTTACCTTATCGTAAGAAGTTTAACTAATAAAGAATGAGTTTGCATACCTCTATTATTATTCTAACAGTCAGTCTTACTTTCTTCGTGTATCTACTGCAAAAGTAGCTCCATTTTAAAAAAGTTTTTCGATACATTAATATTTGAGTGAGAGTAGATCTGACAATCTTACTTGTGTCATGCTTCTGCTGTTGTTGTCGGCTACCGTCAGGGTTGCAAGCACTTATATTAATATGCTAGATGAACTTACCAGCTACGCTGGACACACGAACAATTATAAACTGCCAACTCTGAAGTTTAATTTGTTTTTACCACAATCTTCAAAAACATTTTAAATTCTGTCACTAATCGAATTCACCAAAACTGTTTTTGGTCTTAAACCGGCTCGTTTTTCTACTAAAAAACGGTTCGGTTTTCTATTAAAATCGGCATCAGTTACAAACGCAACAGTTTTTAAATTCGAAAGAATTTTCTCTGAAAATCGGAATTTTCATAATCTTCCCAGTTTTTGAAAAAATCTGTCGGTTCTTTTAAAAACCGTTATTTCTTTACGCACCAGTAGTATGGAATACCACACAGGATAGTGGGTGGTCCGGAACCCTCCCCCGCAAAAGTTGTTTTAGGCTTCATTTTTTACAAATTTATATTCCCCCACCGCTTCAATGACTTGTTCAAGCGAATTTAGTTTTGCTTAAATACTTTCAATAGAGAAAGGGCAAGCGCATTTAAACAGGTTCTACATCGTAAATAACAATAAAATACATAAAAAATACAGTGCACTGAAAATAAGAATAGCATAGGCTATTAATTTTGACAGTTTTAAAATTGGCTACCTATAACTTTGACAAAAATAATAATGCAGGAATAAAAAATAAAAAAAAAACCTTTTAGGGGTGTATAGCCCCGGATCGTCCTCCCTGGCCACACTACTGCTACAAAAGTTAACATAGTTTAAATTTTTACCTTTCGTAAACCTTTCGTGATGAGGAGGGAATCTCATAATTTGTGGATGAAATTAAGAAAACTCAGGGCATAAATAAATTTACAAAACAATCCGAATAAATTTTGAGATAAGACGAGAACTAATCCTTCGATAATTGACACGAGAAGTAAGTCTTCCATGATCGAGACGAGACGAGAAAACCTAATTTCTCGTCTCGTGAGCAACACTATTTGCACAAATTGGAGATTGTCACTATTCATCTAGCGACCACGAAAACCAGGGGCGGACTGGCAACCATAGGGCCCACCCTGCTCAACTGAAATGAGGGCCCGCTGTATAAAAATGTTGTCATAGCTGATCTGGGGCTCCCCTCCCCCTTCATATGTAAAGAATACCACTTACTTCAGTCGGGAGTCTGCTCGTGAATGTGCCACAATCTCTCTCTGTACCTGTCTTTTTGGCAAGAAGAAAATGTTGTAACCCACATACACAAACTCGTCTAAATATTGCTGCATAATCTCGAGGAAGTTCGCCCCGCTCTTAGCAGACAACTCCCCGCTCCCAAGCGTGTGAGTTGAGACAACAGACATGGTGTCTGTTGGAAACTTAAAAAAGCTTTAACTTTGTGGCCTCAATGCAACACAAAGAATGCGATTGGAGGTAAATTTCCGATAGATTTCGAAACGCAAGATTTTCCTTGACATAAGTAAGTCATAATATCATATCTTCATGTCGCAGAATGATTAGATTTCGTCTATCGTCTAGTGTAGTCCGCCCATTCCTCGGCTGGCCCCAGCTTCTCTTTTCATATGAATACCTACTTTGCACACCACAAATAATTTTTACATTTTACTACACTTTTATTTTAAATTAACTTTAAATAACTAAAGGGAAGTTAACATTTACACGATATACACACTGATTTGACTGACAGCATAAGTGTTCAGCACTTTTGGTAGTTACACCAACGCTTACTGAGTCCAGTGCCGGCAGCTAGTGCTCTCAAACGGGTCAGGTCAGGCTTCATCGAGTCAGGGCTCAAGTCGAACCTCCTTGGGTCTCAGGTCGGGTCAGGGCTGCTCTAGCCACGGGTCGGCTCGGGTCAACTTTCTTATGCGTCGTTTCGGCTAAAACCTATTCGGGTCATGAGTCGAATCGGGTTGACGTTCAACTCGACCCGACCCTCTCAACCCGAGAAGGATTTAGCCGAAACGACGCATATGAAAGTTGACCCGAGCCGAACCGTGGCTAGAGCAGCCCTGACCCTAGCGTAGGTGACCTTACCCGACCCCTGTCTCAAGCAGGCTTGACTCGACCCCTGACCCATGAAAGCCTGATCTGACCCGTTTGAAAGCACACGCGGCAGCAAACTGTTCAGTTAATTTCGTGTTCGCCTGTTAAAAGTTGTGTAATTTCAAGAAAAAATAGCCATAAAGGATAAGCTACAATTGACTGAAATCATCCAAAGACGTGGTGTATACATTATAATTTATAAACACCTTAGACAGAAAAAAATACCTGGCAACTGTCCTGCAGTACTCAAATGAGTTACATCACGCTCATTTCTTTCTTGGGGATTCACAGATTCAAATAGCCTACGTTGTTTTGGGTCAGATGCAGTTTTTTGTAAATAACATCTTCGTTTGTGTTCTCGCTTTTTAGCACCACTTTTATATGTTTTCTTTACAGTAATCTTACAATAACTCCTACCATTCATACTGACACAACCACATCTGTCTTTTACGACAAATGACACGTAACTGGTGTTCCAATAATTGAATTGCTGCTATCGGATTTGCTCTTCGATGTAATATACAAATAAAACACGAGCCGAGGGCAGCAACTTCATAGTAATTGTTTGAGGTTTGTATAAAACAATCGTTGATAGTGACGACTAATTTCTTTTCGCTTTACCGCACTGAAAAAAAAACTAAGCCTGATCCGATTTCTTTCTTCGAACCTTGGTCTGAGGACAATGCAGTTCAAAAGCGTTTAGGCTCCACCTCCACTTTCCACAATAACAATATCTACGAAACTATTGTTTCTTTAAAACATCGCCACTCGCCGGCTTGTAAAAGGACCGGAGTAGGCAATGGTATCCAAATCCAATAACAGTCTGAAATCTACTGTGTTTTTTATATTTAAAAAGGTAGTAGTTAACGTGCTCGTTTTTAACAGCTGCTGTATCACAAAACCCGCAATGTTTTAGGGCCTGATTGTCTCATAGACGGAACCTTTTCAAGTCGATAAACGTGAAAAAGAATAAGGTCTGTTCATGAAAGTTTAACTTAACGTCTTTTTTAAATCCAAAACATAAGTTTGCGGGAGTTACCCTGCCATATTTTTGATGCTGGCAGGTTTAATTGAGCGCATCCTTTTAAAATTGGTGGAAGGGGCCCACCTGTTTGAGGGGCCCACCCTGCATTTGCAGGGTAGCAGGGTGGGCCAGTCCGCCCCTGACGAAAACTATGAGTTCTACACTAATCTTAATGAGTTTGGACATTTTAATTTTCATCCCCACCATGTGGATGGGGCTAAGCTTAGACTTGAACTGCTTCGGGAGAGTTACTATTTATCTCAGTGACCCTTAAACTATGTATTCGACACTAATATCAAACGTTTCCGATTATTTTTACATATCAACCCACTACCAACTCGTAATATACTAAAAGCGCGACCTCCCACTAAAAAGGGAGTCAATACGTACGCCAGGAACTTTTTCTTACAGGGATGTTCAAAACAAAAGGGGGTGTATTCACAAAGCAATATATTCTGTAACTCAACTATTAGTGATAACTGGTTTAATGGTCTCTTCCCTTTCAACCTTGATTTTTCCTTTAAAATATATATATCTATATCTATATATATATATATATATATATATATATATATATATATATATATATATATATATATATATATATATTTCTCGGAAGGAACTGCGGCGCCCAAAAGAGAAGGATTAAGCATGTCTATTTTGTTGATTGTCTTGATCGAAACTCCGAAACAATGAAATCATGTGCTTTACAAAACCAGACATGAGCATGTGTTTACTTCATATTTTGAAAGGAAAGAAATTAGCAAACCTTTTTTTTTTAATTGATGCAATAAACATACAACACTAAGTGATGGAATTGGATTTGAAGAAAGAATTGGATTCCTTTTCTACCCAGGGGGGTGTGTAAAAAAAATTGAATGTTAGAAGGGTTTAGAATCTGAAGGGAATTCTCAAAAACGCTAAAATTCCTGGGCTGTCTGCTTATTTTAAAAAAATGTCAAATTTCAGCTTTCTAAGTTGAGCGGCTAGTGAGATACTTAATTTTTTTTGCAAAAATTCGGACTCCTCCCCACTCCTCCTTGGTATGCTATTATAATTAATGTGATATGATAACATCTTAATTGGGATTGGGGTCTAATATAAACCGAAAATCTTTTCATTCTGCTTTGCCGTTTGGCCATACATAAAATTGGATTACACACGCTATTAAGTTACTTTAAGTAAAGATATAAATAACTACATAAAGTGACTTGTGTTGTTCACTTCCCACTTGTTCTACGAATAGAGGCAACCGTAAGGTCTGTAACCTTGTTGTATGAGACTATATGCACATGTATAAAGGGACAATAGTCTTTCATCCTTTCTGACAGAAAAGTGCACTTTTTGCTACTGGCTACACTGGTTTGACGCGTTTGACGTATTTCCGTTTTATATTCTTCCTAGGGTGAAACAAAGATTAGTATGACTTACACAGCATGAACAATTTTTCTCACTTATGAAAAAGAGCAGTCCCCAGCTAGATTTAGATTAACAGATATTTATCTGATCTTAGTTCTGAAAATCGCTGGCGGATCCAATGGGGGGCTATATCCCTCCCTTGACGCTCAGGTATACACTGGATAAAATGGACTTCAATCCTGTTTTACACTGGATAAAACGGCAAACTATGGTTTAGCCCCTCCCTTGCTCATATCCTGGATCCGCTAACACACACACATATATATAAAATATAATAAAGTTCTCCCTGTGTAAGGGGGACAAGGCTTGGTGGGATAAATTATAATCCGGAATTGTCCCCCACTACCGGTTTTTATTGTGAAAAAAAACTATAAACAGTATTTTACAGAAATATTATAATGATGTAGCATTTCTAATCACTGTAGAGAGAGGTGACCCAATGCCCGAGCAGCCTACGGGAGGATCTCCATAGAACTCCGAAGTAAGTTAAGTGGAGTGGATTAGTAATCCCAAACGCTACAAAGTAAGCAGAGAGGGGGAGATGTTAAGAGCCACAAAGCTCCGAACAAGCTAAGTGACTGCGGTTGGAAAGTCCTGGTAGAGCTCCGAGCGAGCTAACAGGGAGGAAAGGAAGCTTAGAGTTTCGACGCAAATTAGAGGTTTTGAGTTTTGGCATCTTCTAGAGTTCCGGACAAGCTAAAGGAGGGACTGACCAGCCGAGACGAATAGGAAATCCTCTCGGTTATACAAGAGCTCCAGGTAGGTGATGGCGCTGCTGTCTCCGTCGTCTGCAAATGTAGTCAGGGCCGGATTTAGCATTTTGGCGCCCCTAGGCCCAATAATTTTTTCCGCCCCTAGTCTGGTTAAAGTTACTTTCCTAAAAACCCCTTTATTAAAAAAATATATCAGGCCTCTATGTTAATTGCTTAAACACCACTCCATGATGCAATTTTATCATTGCAAGTTTTTTGAGGAATTTACTTGGTTCTGGGCTTAACAAAATATCGTTAATGTATTAACAAAAGATTGGTGAATAACTTTGGTTTTGTTCAATTTAGCCATTTGGGCAAATAAATAAATAAAAAAAAAAACCTCTGTAATCTATTATATAAAAGAGAACGCACAAATCCTTTGTTAGCTCATCACGCTAATACGGCTGAACCAATTTCTTTCATTTTTGGGGGGTTATTAGGATTTGGACCCTAGATGGTTTTTATCATATCACTTTAATTTTTAATTACCAGTGTCTTGAGATAATTGACCATTCAAGTGTCCATAACGTACAAATCCTTTGTTAGTTCATCATAGGTATAAAAATAAACGTATTTATATGCAACCCGCATGACCGTGTCACTCGGCGGGTTAACATAAATGACAGGCGCTATAATGTTAACATTTACTGCAATTTGAAAGCGAAAAAGTAAAAATTATCTAAGTAACAAAGTTTATTGCGTTCCGGGGTGACCGCAGCGAAGCGGGGTGAACGCTGCTAGTACATTATAAAATAGTTTTAATCTCAGAAACACAGCTTACATGAAGTATTTTGATAACGTGACACAAAAACTGTTTTTTAAAGTAAAACTAGACATTTTGTATGTACAAATAGTAAATTGTACTAGTATAAAAAATGACATTTTTCCATTCAATTACGAGATTGCCTATCTAAAATTAAAAATAATACAAACAAGTACGTATGTAAAAGCTATGAAAATGAATAATAAAAATAAAAATCGTACTTACGACATAAATCTGGCACACAATTCAAAAAATATGTTAAGTTATGGCTATTTATTTTTATTTCTAGATATTTTTTAATTTTTTTTTCTCTCGGCCGTGCGCCCCCTGGGAGCTTGCGTCCATTTAAAAATTACTTTTTTTTCCCCTTCGGCTCGCACAATTGTACATTGATGGCTATTTGGCGCACTTAAAATACGGGTTTGGCCTGCTTGGTCTATTAAGATTACACTGTCTTGCGCTGCTAGAAAGTAAGTCTCTCAATCTAAAAAAAATAAATAAAATAAAATAAAATAAAATAAATAAATAAATAAATAAATAAAAATGCAAAACTGTACATGCATTACAATGCAAGAAACAACTACTGTATGTAAAGCAATAAAACAATATATGAGGCACTCAGTGCACAAAGGATTCAAATGCACTCTTTTTGTCATTTTGAACATATTTCATTTTCAAGATCTCTGCTCCTTTAGTGCTGGAAAGATTCATGTCCAGATATTGTAAATAAGGGCGTGGGCCAAAGTTAACACACAGGCAAAAACACGCTACCAGGCAAATGTGTGTATTCATTGCAAGTACCAACGCAATGATGGACCCACTGTTGACAAATCATCTTACTTGCTACAATGCTGCATGAGGTCCGTTGTCTTCAATTTGTCGCAATTTGTGGCGTACCCTCTTTAGCATACTTTGGACTGCCTGAAGTTCAAGTTCCATAGTGAAGTTTGATCTTGATGCCACGGACGAGATGTGGTGCAGTTTTGGCTTCCTATCTCGCATCATAGACGTTTGCAGCCAACAGAGATCAGGAATGTTCTATAAGGAGTGCCTGTAGGATATTTGGTGGATTGATGTTGTGGTACGAATGGTCGCTGAATACGTCATCAAACAATCAGTTGTTTTCCTGGTATAATAGCTGATTACGAGGTCTGGCCAAAATAAATAGTTATCACCATGATAATGTGTGTTAATAAATGGAAGTATCTTCGGTAGCACTGGCGAAACCAAGGGAGGGCCAGGCCCCCTTGCTCAAATTCTTGGTCCCCCTAGTGGCACCCCCCAAACAGTGATACACAGTGATATTGCTATAGGTAGACAAAAAGTGAGTGGGTCGTGGCTACAAGTTAAACTATTATCAAAACATCTCTCGACAACAGAGTTATCAACTGTAGAATATCGTATGTTGCAATAGTCTGCGTTCCGAGTAAAACAGCTCCACTCGTTTTTGCTCGTAGTACAGCAAGATTTAATTCATGGAAATCTGTAAGGTGCATGCATTGACCTCACCACCTGAACATTCCTTTCAATCTCGGTCCCGTATCTAGTTATCTCCTTTGTTTTCGACAAAGAACCACAAAGAAAAGCAAAATCATTCGGCATTCTCATTCACTTCAATGTTGAAAGTCATACTAAAATATGAAATGCTTACTTTCAAATAGCATACATTGCAGTAGAGCAAGACACTTGCGTCGGATGAAAGAAGTTTTCGTACACTATTTATTATAATTCGTACACTAAGTAATTAATTCCCATTGATTACCGCGACATAGAAAAAATGCATAGCCTCCATTAAGTAATTTGGTATTATTTTCAAAGGATCTTAATATCGAGCCGTCAGTAAAAGATAGGGACTCAAATAGGAAAGCCATGGGACACATCGAATATTGTTGTCGCGGTTCCCCCATGGCCTCCCTTCATGGGGCCCAGGGCCCAAATTTAAAGTTTTAAATAGAAACATGGGGCGAGTGATACCTCGTTCGATAGATCTTCAAACACTAAACAGACTTGTGATAAAATATTTTTCATATCCGTTGCCGTATTCAAAATGGCCGCTAATACATGACGCCTATATCAGATTAAGCGTCTAGTACCACTAATATGAAAGCGGTTGGAGATAAATGAACACAACAAAAAGTGAAACAGGTAAATGACATAAAACACGTCGAATGATCAGGTCCGTAGCCAGTCCAAAAATATGGGGGGCCGGCCTGAAGTTTGGGGGGGCCTAATCCAACCATATTATAGTTCATCACCATATTATACTTCATTTGCAAGCCTACCGTGAAAATTTTAGGGGGCAACAAAAATTTAGGGGGCCCGGCCCCCTATAGCTCCCTGAATGATATCGTGATGAGTCCCAGGACCGCCTTTCATGGGAGCCCAGACTCCAACTTCAAAATTGTGAATTAAAAAGATAGGTCAAGTGATATCTCATTCGATAGATCTTTAAAAACTAAAAAGTGTTGTGGTAAAAGATTTTTCATATCGGTTACCGTATTCAAAATGGTAGTCAAGACAAGGTGCCTGTATTAGATAAAACGTCCAGTACCACTAATATGAAAACGGTTGGAGATAAATGAACAGGATAAAACTCGTATAGGAAATCACAGATGGTATTTATCATTCACGCCTCGAGAATAATCCAACGGAAAAAAATATTATTAAAGTATAAGTTACAAAATGCTAAAGAGGAATTCTAATTCTTAGAAAATTATCTTTACGATCTCCCTCCGTAAGTGGGTGAAGCGGAAATTAATGGTAAAATCTCAAATGAGAACCCAACTTTTACTTGCAATAGGTATGGTTTGTCTGAAACACTTGGGTGTACAAGTGACTGTTACTGTAATGAATCAATATTGTGCAGACGACTTTTGAGCAAACCCAACATCTGTACACACTGATCTAAAATTGCATTGTTAGACAAATTGGTTTCGCACTTCAGTTGATTCATATTTGCACAAATCATTGCCTGCAATCAAAATGTAAGGTACCATTTAACAAAAATTTTACCTACTTTTTTCCATTACAGACATCTCTCTCTTATAAAAAACACATTTCAGATAATTTTGTTGTATAGATACAATTTGCAAAAACTAAGATTCTCATTTGCAATTTCACCGTTCCTTCCCGTCCCGCTTCACCCACTTACGGAGGACGTTGGAACGATGATTTTCTAGGAACTAGAGCTCCTCTTTTGCATTAATGGTACTTTTAGTCTAATCTTCTCCTCTGTTGCAACATTTTAGAGCCATGGAATGATAAATAGCCTCTGTGATTTTCTATAGGAGTTTTATTCTGTTCATCCGTTATTATCTTCAACCGTTTTCATATTAATGGTACTAGACCTTTTATCTGATACGGGTAACTTATCTTGGCGGCCATTTTAAATACGGTGACCGATATGAAAAATCTTTTGTCACATCGCTTTTTAGTTTTTAAAGGTCTATCGAACGAGGTGCCACTCGCCCCATGTTTCCATTAAAATTTTAAAGTTGGGACCCGGGCCCCCTCGAAAAGCGGCCCTGGGGGCACCGCGACATCACCATTTGATTTGCCCCATGGTATTTGCTATTTGCGTTTTTGTTCAGTTCATTTATGTTCAACCGTTCTCGAGATATTTCTGTGGAAAAATTAAAACGGGCCACCCCATATATATATATATATATATATATATATATATATATATATATATATATATATTTCAGTTTAACGTTCTATGATTATGCCCGTTAGGCTAAGGGAGATGGATGATTAAGGTAAAGAATAATGCTGGAATAATTGGTGGAATGAGAATGTGGGAGGAAAGGGAGTACCCTGAGAAAATCCACGAACACGATGTTGTTTACCAGAAAGTTACTTGGCCGGGGATCGAACCAGGGACCCCACGCACTAGAGGTAAGCACTCTACCACTGATCCATCGTGCTCTCCATTTATTTCGATTTAATACTGTACTTTCTTACTTGTTGTAAATGAAATTTGGCTATATACTGTATAATTTTAATATTAAATAATGAAATTTAATTCAAGTAGCATTAAGTGAAAATTCATTTTCAAAAAAGCACGCAGAGTGCCTTCGTGCCTAAGTGGTTAGAGTACGCACCTTTGGCATGGAATTCCATTCCCTGCAGTTCATGTAGTTCAGATTCCACGTTAATTATTAGGTCCATGTCTCACATAGCCTCGTTGCTGAAAGGGTCGCTAAATTCAAAATCAACTCAACTCAAAAAAGCAAGGAAAAATTTAGCTTGACTCGAAAAATATATAAGTAAAATCGCATAATTAGAACTCTAGTTCATTTAAAAGAAAATAGAAAAATTATACCCCATGTAAATCGAATGGGCTAGAAACCAAAGATGGTGTTATTACTGAACACTGTTACGGGGGCAACAATATGAATCTCCGCCACTGGTCATGAATGTACCAAACCAGTAATTAGTCTTAAATTAAGTCTATATATACTTAGTACCCATTACTAATAATCAAAATACATATTATATGTTTTATCCAGTACACGTAATTTTGCTTTCAATTTATATGTGACCAGGAAATAACAGTATGACTCCCACCCACTCTGTTACATTGCGTGAAATCGGGAAACTCGACTTTTTCTTTTCTTTTTTCTTTTTTTTTCTTTTTTTTAACTGGTTCAGGAGAAAAGGTCCTTGAGAACATAAACGCGTGGATTTTCTCCCTGGAACTTTCCTCCAAGTCTCTGGAAATTTTAATGATTCACTGGGTGAAAGTGAAGAACAGAGCAAGAATTACATAAAATGACTTCCTATGTTGGGAAGGTGAATATCCAGAAAATATTTAAGATTATGTCTTATGTTTAAAGGATTGTGACTCACAAGTAAACAAGAGATCTATGCTGTGAAGATGTTAACATTAGTAACGGTTTGACTATCACATTGACTTTCAATATACGTGTCACGGGCATCATTTGGTGATTACAGGAAGGAGCAATTGCCTCCCTCAGTTTGAAAAATACATGTTTTTATCAATTGTATAGTAGTATACTAAATAAGCATGAAAATCGTACATGAGTGAATGCAAGTAGTAATATATGGTCTTAGTTTGATTTACAACGGAAGTCACCTTTGAATAAACTATAAGGAATGACTGTGGGAAATGGAAGCATTGTTAGTAGGAGTCTTGACCCCTTATTTTTTTTTAGCAGTGGCGGCTCTTAAGGGAGGTCACATCAGTAAAAAATTATATTTTTATCGCTACAAGAGAAGGAAAGGAAGCGTCATACACATTGAAGAAGCTATACACAAGATTTGGTACGTTAGACAAGCCTTTTCTACCTTAGCTAGTAGCGAGAAAATATAAATGTTTACCTATGTGGCTTCCTTTTCAGGAGAAATGTTTATTTCCTATTTACATTCTGAGTCCAACTAAACTCCCATGTAATTGCCAATGCACTATGCTTGGCTATGTTACTTGCAGCAGCATTTTATCATCAACGTTAAAAATTCTGGTCTCCCTCTTTCCTTTAGTTTGAGGTCTCTCACTTGCAGAGCGAGACAAGATTCCTTTTGTATTGGCTCTGCTTGTTATCCTAGGTAGGTGGATCTTCTATCCTAGGTAGAAGAAAGGATAGGTAGATCTTCTTCCTCTCCCCCTTTATTTTGTAAAACAAAAATTTTATTATTATTTTGAGTTTAAAATCCCACGATTATGCACCAAGGGAAAAAAAAACTAAAAATGATGGATTACAATGGTGGAATGACAAAACTGGTGGGAAAAAGGGAGAATCCCGAGAAAACTCACGCATACGATGTTTGATCACCACAAAGTCTGTTTGCTGGGACCTGGGAAAATATTTTATCTCACTATGTTATATCGAAGAATTTTAATTTGATAAGGATTTAGATCTCTTTGATCTGTTAATTCTTCACAGATTTTAACTTGAAATAGTAGGTTTATTTCCCAGCGAAATAAATAAATTCGCGAAGTAAAAATTAAAATCGAATTATTTTCTTGAAAGGATTGTTTTTGTTATGGACACAAATGTATGTTGAATCGAATGATAGGTAGATACTAGCTTGAACTCACAATTCCTTCTTTTTTTTTTCAGTCATAAATTACTACTGTTTATTTATCATACACTTCCTTTAGCCACAGAGAACAAGATTTCATATTCGTCATTTTCTCGTTTAGTAATGGAGTTGGAATTAGTCACACACGCGTTAAAGAAACCGTTTTTCTAGAACATTTCCGTGGCGGATGTGCGAATCGTGTTCCAATTAGTTAAGAAAGTTTAATTTACATTTACCAAATATTATTGTTTGTTGTATAAGTACTATAGTAGAGCTATTCTCATCGGAGAAGTAAGCAACATTGCGATTGTGCGACGAGGTGAACGAACTGGAAAGGCCACAAGACAGCATTCTTGCGTCACAACGACGTCACAAGTTTTCGGAGAAGAGCTCATTCCTGTCGCTGCACTACATTCCAAGCGAATGCGAAAGTGTTGGGATTCCCACTTCAGTTAAGAAAGGGTTGGTTATCTGCAGCGTCTCGCCACCCGCTACAATCAGCAGCACAGTTATTGGGAATTATCATAGGAATCGCGAAACAGAAACAAATCGAAGCAAGCAATATTGCTTCCTCGTAGCAGCCTCATTGGTAGTTCCACTTACTCGTGTGACGTCATGATGCACGATCTCTGACGTACGAATCAAAGTAGATGTCCCTGACATTGAATCCCACAGTTTATATATACATATGTAAATACAGGGCGCGGTTAACGTTACAAACAAAAAATTTAAATATTATTGAATGATTACTGTCTTGTATTTCCCCAAGAAGACAAAAAGAAAAAAGAAAAGAAAAAGAAAAAGAAAGAAAGTGCTACAATAGGTTTTCCCCTCTCTCTCTAATTACGGGACTTCTAATTTGTCTTCGATCTACCTGATCTTACGGTGGACAGAATTAAAAGGAAGACATACATTGCAATGTTTTAAAATCTTTTTTCAGTTTGTTGAACTAACTGGATAATTTAAAATCCTAGAATACTTTTTTTTTTTTTAATTCATAGCTTGCTTTTGTATTTTTGAATTAAAAACACGTTACAACGGAACAGTAACTTACTGCCATCACGAAAAATAATTATTACCGGTTTGAAAGATATAAATAAAGTTTTAATTTCATTCCGGCATACCAATGATTCTGTCTTGACGCATTATTTGAATTGAAAATGAAATGTTTTTTTTTTTTTTTTTTTTAAGTTTTAGTTTTACGTCCAACGGTAATATCGTTTAGACTAAAATTTGGTTACCTTACGTCAACTTTATCCGTACATATCTGCATTTTCAGAGTAAAAATTTCCTTCCGAATTAGAGATGTAAGGGCTCGAAAAAATGGCTTTAAAAAAACCATTTTTTCGGAAAATTTTTCGTATCTTAAAAATATTTCAAGTTTTAATGGAGGGATAACAATTATGTTCCCCATAGTTTCTCATTATAACACAAAAAATCATTTAATCATTGCATTCTGAAGAGAAGATCCTTAAAAAAAGAAAAGAAAAGAAAAAGAAAAAGAAAGAAAGAACATACAACAAGAATCAAAGAAAATTGATCATTCGATAAAACAGAAAAAGTGCAAATTGGTGAACGCACTCTAGTTCCAACCAGGGGCGTCAATTCAGTCTTCGCTAAACTTTTCGTGGCCCCTCCAGACCTCAATACAAAATAGTATTATTAATACAAAAAACAATTTGTAGGAGAATTTTTAATGACTTGGTCCCCCAAACCTCTGAGGCTGGTTGCGGGCCTGACATCAACCATACCGTCCATTGACGGATTGGGACAGGATATTCTATAATTATATGGGACTGCAGAACTCTTCTATTCAACGAGAAAACATGAATCACGATTCTTGTGAATTATGTTCGATCTTAAGAAAGTTAATTATTTCGACAATAAATTTCCTTCTTTTTTTCTAACTGTTTCATCAAGGGCGTCATTTCAGACTTGGCTTGCGAGGGGGAGGGGAACAAGATCACCACCGACATAAGACTTTCACGTTCTGTACTATTATATTAGTAGACAATCTTTTAAAGTATATGTATTCCTCAAACTCTTGGGGGAGGGTCATTGCCCCTTCTTGTCCTCCCTAAAAGACGCCCCTGTGTTTCATCTGCATTTGGGCCCGATCTTACTTGTTTTGTGATTTATTTATTTATTTTTAGGTTTTCAATACTAAATAATTTCTGTTTTATTGCTTTGTCTCTAATGTACAGTAATAACAATTTCTTGAAATATGTGATCAAAATGTTATTGCTTCGTGTTGCCCTTTCAGTGTTCGTAGGTTTCTTTAAGAAAATTTCATTCCACTGACAAAAAATTTTTCGTTTTCTTATTAAATTTTCCCTAGTTTGCTGAGTATCCACTTCCTATGACAGAAGTTATGCTATCTATATTTTATATATATAGATTATATACATATATATAGATAAATATAATAAGTTAATTTAACTATATTGAAGGAAGTGCCAACCACATTTATTTTTGAGGCCGTGCTGGCTCAGTAGTAGTGTGTTCACCTCTGGTGTATGGGGTCCCGGGTTCATACTCTGCTCCCGCCAAATGAACTTTGTGGTGAACAAACACCGTGTGCGTTGTTTTCCTCGGTGTTCTCCAATTTCCTCCCACTTTCTTCATTCCACCATTTCCTTCATTTCTCATCAGCACTGTCTCCTTTAGCCTAGCCGGCATAATCGTGGGACGTAAAACTCAAATATTTCATTTCATTTCACATTTATTTTATTTATTTGCCTTTTGCTTCTAGTTTTTTACTTTATCCTTTTTTTGTTACAGAAAAATGCGCACAAATATACCCAGGGGCAAAAATGGGTATAAATTATACTCCTTTATACCACACACAAACTATTGCTATTGTATTGGCTTATTTCTGAGTTACAAAAATAAATAAATAAATAAATAAGCATTTATATTGATCAGTCAGTCAGCCTGAGAATTTCCCCGCATTTTTACGTTTTATTTATCAAAAACTTCCCTTTTTCTCTTTTTGCTAAATTTACCTACAAAATTTCCCAAGATTAGGGAAATTTCCCTCAAACTACGACCACTGTGCTCTTTCCCTTACACATACAGGATTTGCAGGGACATTCCTTTCTTCTTCTTTGTTTTCCTTCCACTCAATGATATCGACCTGAAACTTTAGAAAATCCCCTCTCGAGAGTCAGAAATTCCCATTTTGCTCTTGAATTTCCCATTATACTAATCACAAAATTTAAACTAAAAAAAGAAAAAGCAAGGAATAGAAAAACGAAAGTATTGTATGCCATTTTATGTATGGCCATCCGCTAATTTTGATATTTGTTTATCAAGTAGTTGATGGACGATTATTTTTCTTAATTGAAAGAGATTTGAAAATGATGGCGAAAACAAGTACATTTTGTCGTCAGGATTTAGCATTTACATAATTTCTTTGTGTCATCTTATCAGGGCTGGATTAACCCATCTGAAGGCCCGGGGCTAGAGAAAAAATATGTGGCCCCTGCTGACTTCAGCTAATACATTTCTATGAAAATACAATAGGAAAGTTAAAGGAATATGTTTCATATTTTTCGTCATATTATATTTTATGATTATGATGATTGTATCTCCATGATTCATTTTAGATAGCCAGTTGAGATTTTGATCAGAATGGAGTCCCCTGTCCATCTGGAGGCCCGGAGCTATAGCCCTCCTAAGCTCCTCCCCTTAATCCGGCCCTGCATCTTACTGTAATGAACGTAAGAGTATTAGCACTATTTCTTAATTCTTTAGTCGTCTTGTGTTCAACATTTTCGAAGTTTGTTGTTTCTCATTTTGCACTTTACTTTTTCCGTTAATTATATTCTTTGTATTTAAAAAGTGCGACGATATAATTTACATATCAAGGAGCTTGTTTTGTAGCATGCATATTTTGGTAACAAAACTTGGCAATTGACATTGATTTCAAATTTATCGAGGAATTATTGGCCTACTTTCCACCATAAAACATTTTATTGTTATCGTTGAAAATTTCCGTATTTGCCAATTTCAACGAAAATCCTCTTTATCTCTTCTCAAGAAATCAGTCAAAAAATCCCACAAAATGCGATTTTCTCCACAGATTAGCATCATTTCTTCCATTTTTCCCGAAGTTGCCCTAAAAGAGTTTTCCCAAAGCAGCTCTGTCATACCCAAATACGGTAAATTAATATACTATATAATATTCAATCAAAATGCAGACCCTTTTTAAAGATAAATTTTCCAACCAATCAATAAACAACATTTAACCAACTGATAAATAAAAACGCAATATCCTCTAATCCACTGTGGGATAATATTAGTGTTGCAACTTTGCAAATGACCAAAGTTTCTATTATTCTAATACGTACACCATAAGTATAAAGGTAACGAAGAAAGTTCTGTCGCTTTTGCTTTTTCACCCACCACCTTCGAAAATCGATATGTCACCTAAGACGTACCTGAAAGATCAAAAATTGTACCCATGAGTATTGACGATCTTCTGCCAACGTTCTGGAAGGCCATGGATTCCATCGTGGTAGAATTTTGTGGGCCGTAAAGCGAAGAAGGTATCAAGTGCATTTTGCACTTTCTACTAGGAATTTGAACTGGCATCCTATAAGGTGATTGTCCAAGGAATGGAACAGGTGATAATCGGACAGTGCAATCTCCGGGGAGTATGGCGGATGCAATAATGCTTCCTATCCAAGGCGTAGAATCGTTTCCCGGGTCATCCTAGCCACGTGGGGCTTACCGTTTTCCTGTAACAGGAGAAACCCTTTGCGTCAGAAATGCTGGCTCCAGAGTTTAGAGTTTTTCTTGAACACTGCTGAGCTGCTGACAGTCACAGTTGCATTGATGCTGTCACCAGCTAGTAACAGCTTCCGATGCACGATGCCACGAGAAGTCCACCAAACACACAGGAGGACTTTCTTCTGGTTCAGTGCCGGTTTCGTTTGTTTTGGAACCGGTTCATAGGATGCTAACCAATGATGACGGCGCCGCGCCGTGGAGCTTCGTACAGAACCCACTTCTTATCACATGTCAACAACCTGTCCGGAAATGGCTCCTTCCTCAGATGAGACAGCAAAAACACAGGTGTCTGCTCACGTTGCCTTCTGGCCCGGAATCAAATCATGTGGGATCCATCGAACCAACTTGTAGTGCTTCCCAAGTTGATGGAGGGGACAGTTCCTCACATGTCTGGCCACTGTTCGTCTCAATTGCTGCCTGAATATAATTTTGTACATGTGTTGATCTTCCGGCACGTGGTGCGTCTTCGAGTGTTTCGTCAGCGTCCTTAAACCTGCTAAACACCTCTGCAATGTCCGCGTAGCCACGACACTCTCACCAAAGGCCTGACATATCTTCCGCCTCGCTGTAGCGGCGTTTGACCCGTTTGAACTCGTACAGCATACACGCCCTTATGACGCTCTGTGGAGGTCCCATGCTCACTCTGTCCTTACGCAAGTTCACAGTATAACTAAACTCCCACAACCAGGTAGTATGTTGGATATACCCACACCAACAACTTACTTTCATATTATCTCCATTTACATTCAACTCACGGTGTGAGGGCCAGTGGAACACAGACCTCCACAAAAAGCGACAGAACTTTCTTGGTTACCTTTATATACAGGGTGCACCATTTATAATGTGGTTATGCTTAAGGTTTGTATATTTTTTAGTTTAGGACATTTTGAAACTACCGGTATTGCTTCATGAAAGTTTATATGAATTTTTAAAGTAGTATAAATTTTTGTTGTTGCTGCTGTGTGCACTGCAAAAGAATTTTGCGATATGTCTATCCCTAAATTTTCCATAGGAAATTGTTGTGGACTGACAGTAGTATACATTACCATATTGCAGTAGAATAGAATTTTTAGTAATATTTGCATTTTTTTTTAAAAAGTAGAAAATGAAATTATATTTTTGAATTTATTTTATTGTGTTTACTTTTATATGTTTAGTTATACCAATAAATTAATACATTAATTATTTTAGCACACCAGTTTTTTCAAACAAATTATTTTACGTTTAACAAATTATCTTGCGCAGAATTGAATGATTTTATTTTTTATATTAAATGTATTAACCTTTTGTTTATTTTTGTTTGTAAGATATTTGATATGATATGAATTTTTGTTTATTATTTTTTTTTTAAATTTTGCCTTAAGTTTTTAAATTTTTGTTTGAAATATGCAGAAATATCCGGCGCCTCCACCATGTGGTTATCTTAAGGTTTATTTTACTTGGGGGTACGTTGAGAGAGGTTTTGTATTTTAAATATAACTAACTCCCTCCTATATTTTTGATAGAAGAATTATATAGTATTAATTAAATTTGGAAATTTTAGGCGTGAATAAAAGATACAAGCCTTAAATGTGTGATTGATTTAATGTTTTAGATTAATTATGTGGTTGTGAATTGGTTTATGTGTAGAGACATTTTTAGCAGTTGACAGAGTTTTTAAGCACATACCTGAGTTTTTTGTTAAAGATGTTGTTTTACGACAGTTACTTGAGGTTTAATTTTAGCACAAGTTTTTAGTTTGGTTGGGATTGACAAAATAGCACCTTTTTAAAACTTTATTTGACGTAGACTATGATGTTTGGAGTTTGAAGACAAATTGTGTTTTTAATATCCCAGTTATATTGAGATAGTTAACGATATAATATCTGGTCACACCTCTCTATCCTGGAAATATTGTGAGATAATACAGGGTTTGTCCGGAAAGTAATAGGACTGAGTCGATTTAAAAAAAAAATATATTGAGCCAATCGTTACAATTCTTTAAAAACTTTCAAAATAGGCTCCTTCTGCGTCGATGCAGCGCTGCCAGCGCGATTTCCAAGCATTGAAGGCGTCACGGAAGTCATTCTCCGGAATAGCCTTGAGAGCCGCGGTGCAAACTGCTTGGATCCCCTCTGTCGTTTCAAAATGCTTGCCTTTCATCGGGCGTTTCAGGCGAGGAAACAAAAAGAAGCCCGGGGGGCCACATGTGGGCTGTAGGGCGGCTGCGGAAGCGTTGGGATGCCGGCCTTGGTCAGGTAGCTGTTCACAAGAAAGGCGGTGTGAGCCGGGGCGTTGTCGTGGTGCAGCTTCCAGTCGGCTCCGATGTCTGGTCGGACCCGATTGAGCCTTCGTTTGAGTCTCTTGAGCATTTCCACGTAAAACTTGGCGTTGACGGTTTGTCCAAGAGGAACAAATTCATGGTGGACGATGCCTTTGATGCCAAAAAAGACAATGAGCATCGTTTTCACTTTGGATTTGCTCATTCTTCCCTTTTTTGGGGCAAGGAGACGCCGGCGTGTGCCACTAGGAAGATTGCCTCTTTGTCTCGGGATCATACTCAAAGATCCATTATTCGTCACCCGTGATTACGTTATTCAAAAATTGGGGGTCACTTTCACACATGTTCAAATTTTCTTGGCACAATTCCACTCGCCGCAATTTCTGGTCGTCAGTGAGCACTTTTGGGACAATCTTCGCGCACACCTTGCGCATGTTCAAATGCTCCGTCACAATTTCATGAACCACAGTTTTTGGTAAATTTAACATCTGGGCAATTAAACGAATACTTAGTCGACGGTCTGAGTTCAAAACTTCGCGCACACGAGTCACATTGTCGGTGTTTGTCGAAGTAGAAGGTCTTCCAGCACGGTCTTCATCGGCGACCTTTTCCCGGCCCTCTGAAAAGGCCTTGTGCCACCGAAACACACCACTTCTTGCTAAAGCATCATCTGGGTAAGCCTGCTTGATCATATCAAACGTCTCTGTCGCAGATTTACCGAGTTTAACACAGAATTTAATCGCGTACCTCTGCTCTAACGAACTCTGCATTTTCGGCTTGCACCACTCACAGAAACACGTCGCGCGAAAAAGCCTGTCGTGAATCTCCGTATGCTCGGAGACAACTGACCAGTCGCTCGTTCGTTAGCTAGGAACGCCCTCTACCGGATCCAGTCGGTGCGCGCACGATCCGAAGTACAGTCATGGCGGAATAAAATCAGTCCTATTACTTCCCGGACAAACCCTGTATACTATTTTGTTGTTGTTGAGGTTGTTATTTAAAGTGACGTAGAACCACGCCATGACCCAGAAAATTGGTTTATGTATAAGTTGGAATTTGGTTTAGACAAAGAAATCTGGAGCTCCTTCGTGGCTAAGCGGTTAGCGCACGCGCCTTTGGCGTGGGAGACCCGGGTTCGATTCCCGGCGGGAGCTCATGTGGTTCGGATTCCACGTTAATCAGTAGGTCCACGTCTCATATAGCCTCGCTGCTGAAAGGGACGCTAAACTAAATCAACTCAACTCAACAAAGAAATCTGTTGACGCAAGATTTACATAATGAGGAAGTTCATTATGTAAGTTACTGTTTTTAGCACATAAAACGAATTTGCAGATAAATTATATAATATATTTTTAAACATTTTATTATAAAGTTTTGATTTGAATTTATGTAAAGGAATTTTATTCCTTGTTTTGTTTATTTTTAAGAATTAAATTTAAAGTACAATTAAAATAAAAAGTTTATAACTGGCCGGTTACAATAATGTCCAATCGTAATAATTGAAAAACCAAAAGGGAGAAAATCGAAACTTTTTACGTAGCAACTATAAGAAGGGGGGCATCTTTGCATGTATTAAACAGAAACACCTAACAAACAGTGTAGCCAACCCAATATGAAGTTATATTTTTTCAAATGACACTACATCAGATTATTACATATTTCAAATCAACATATAAAATAAAACTTAAAATATCACATTTATTATTCAGTGTTGCAAACTAAGGATGTTATAGTATCACAAACGTCCAAAGTTGTGATACTATAACATCCTCTAACAAACATCCTTTAATACAGCAGAACGGAGATGAGCAGGACAATACATATGGAAAGAACCTTAGCGTTGGATACCATGGTCATGGTATGAGTTGTTTCGAACGAATAGTAACGAAGTTTCTAGGGCTTGAAAATTAGAATTTTTTTTGAAATGTTTTATTTCGAAAAAATGCTTAGGTAAGCATTATATCTAATTACTTATATGGTTTGCAATCGACGTCCTCTTTACAGCACTTTGATAGCTCAAACCGTTCCGGAGGTATCATCAACATTGATAAAGTTAGCAACACTGCTGAAATAACGTATTTATGGAAAATATTTACAATGATTGTTGATTTTCTTCTCTTTTATATCATTATAGCATAACTACAAGTTCTTATGATTACATGATTTAAACAGTGTTGCAAACTTCAGCAATATCTCAGAAACGGTTCGAGATACCAAAGTGCTGTAAACGGTAAAATAATTTACACATCCGTTACAAACCATACATGTAACTAGATATGATACTTATCTAAGCATTTTTATCGAAATAAAGCATTTCAAAACAATTCAAATTTTCAAGCACTGATAACTTGGTTCCTATTCATTCGAAACAAGTCATGCCATGACCATTGTATCCAACGCCAAGGTACTTTCGATGTGTGGTATCCTATTCATCTGCGATGTGCTGTATGTGTGTTAGAGGCTTCCAAATTTTGAATGTTTTTGATACTATAACTTTGTACAGTAAAGCTCGATTATCCCCGAGTCCAGCGAAAACATTTTTTAACGTCCTGCAATCGCTCTAAATTATTTTTCATAAATAGTCGCTGCGGTGTGACACTTCGCATGCAAATAAATACTGTATCTTCTAAAACAAAGGAAAAAATGCAATATATAAATCAATATTTCTAACAATAGTGCACGTTTTGAAGTGCAACTCTACTCTGATAAGATGAAGCCGATTGTTGTAAGGGATGAAGAACGGGAATTGGGAAGAGTGATTTGGTACATTTAGTGCTCACTGCGAAGTGAGAGTCCTCGGGTGACCACTGGATAAACTTTCTAAGAGCATGGTGAATGGGGACATATTTGAAATGGGGTCTGGCCATAGACACGTTAATGTAAAATACAGTAACTTCATTCACTTATGTTGTGGGTCCAGGAAATGGCAACGTTGTATTTTCATTTAACATTGGACGCATAGTGTACACCCATGTATACAGTGTTTGTCAACCACAAAGTTCACTTGGCGCGAGCTGGGATCAAACCAGGAACCCCATGCACCAGAAGTGAATGCTCTACGACTGAGCCACCGCGGCCCTCCTTTCAGTCTGAAACTAGAAGGAGTATAGTTATAATTGCTGGTTGCAATAGACGAATAAGATCAAAGATAAAACCTGTTTTTCAACGCTAAACCCATATAAAAAAAGTCGTTACTATCGCTTTTTTCCTATATAGATTAATTTTGAGACCGGAAGTGGTAGTTGGTGTTCATCACTTCCGGTCGCAGTAGAGGAATACAATCAGATATGAAACAGTTTCTTATGGTAGGTCTATTAAATACATATAAAATAAACTGCTTGTTGCTATATATTTTTCTTTTCTTACTATGGCGATCGATGCTGAAATTGGAAATCTACGATTTTAACCATTTCCGGTTTGAATGGAGATGATACGAAATCCATTCTTGAGAGGTTTAATCCATGTCAAAAAGCTATCTCTTACCGTCTTTGCTCTACGGAGATCAATATTGAAACCGGAAGAAGTAGTGAATTTCTAGCACTTCCAGTTTCAATAGAATGATAAAGGTGGAAACGGAAGTTGCTCTTGGAACACATAATCAATTTAAAGGAAGCACTTTTCTATATCTAGTGCCGTTTATGCTCTATGGGAAATAATGTTGAAACCGGAAATATTTTATTTCCATCAGTCCTGGTTATAATCGATAAAAAAAGAGCCGCTTGTCACTATATCTTCCTGTTCTTGCATTATGGAGATAAATATTAAAACCAGAGTAGTAGAAAATTTCTAGGAGTTCTGTTTCCAGTAAGAGAAATGAGAGTAGAGATGGCATCTTTTCTTCAGATACTGAATGCATTTCGAAAGACAGCTTTTGTCACTATTACCGTTTTTGTTCCAGGGCGAACGGAACGTTGCATCGGATATTGTTTATTTCTACGACTCCTGGTTTGAATAGATCGTTAATGGAGGACAAATAACCTATTCTTGGGACGCTGAATTTATTAAAAAATAATAATAATAAAAAACTCGATATCTCTTACCGCGTTTGCTCGGTAAGCAGACAGACAGAGGATAAAGCCCTCCCGTTCTAGAAGACTTCTGAAACTTACGTATAGTTCGGTAGCTTAATAAATTATTATTACTATTATTATTATTATTATTATTATTATTATTATTATTATTATTATTATTATTATTATTATTATTATTATTATTATTATTATTATTATTATTATTATTATTATTATTGGGGAAAGAGCTGTTAGGAAGAGAAACTATTCATGTTCTATAGCAGACTAAACATTTAGGACATTCTTAACATAGGCTATTAATAGATGAAAATATTCTGGTACACAATTCAAAAGATATTACTGGAAATAAAAACTCCAAAGCTCAAAGGAACTTCGACGAATGAGATTTCGAACTTAGAATAATGCTTTCCATCATTCAGAATCTGAAAAAAAAAAAAAAAAAAAAAAAAAATCCATTCCTAGTAACGTAACATGCTACTCAACGTTTCAGAGATGCTACTCTTTCGGCATGACAGCGCCTTTGGGAAAGTGGTTTTACTACGTTTGCACACATAAATTTCCCGTTCCTGGTTTATTCATTCTTTAATCAACTTCCCTGTTAGTCATCCAGTTTCATACATTCCGTTGCCGAGCTACACTACTCTGACTGTGTTGTGATATCGAACGTCATTATGTAATATGATTTTGGAAAATCCATTGTCAACTGGAGTCGGACAGTGTTGCTAACTAAGATAAGTAAATGTAACTAAAATATATCTTGAAAGGAAGCTGAAAGGTAAACATCCTGCAGGTTGATTCTTTAAAAGTCCACAGCGCACGCATTCTCATTTATTCCCTCTAAATTATGTCAGATCACATTGTAACACCAATCAATATTATATGGATGGTAAACAATACTTCTTATTCAGCTATTATTTTTGCCTAAGTAGATACTTTTCCTTAGATTGCGTGTTCACAAAGAAACATCATCCCTTAAAATCTAAGAAACGATGAATTCTAAAATCCAAGAAAACTAAACAAAAGTTGACTATGCTTTATATTCCTTATCTATATTCCCACACTGAAACCACAAAATACAGTTAGGTGGGTATTAGTTACTTACGTTAGATATTTAATTAGTTTAGTAATTACATAGTTCATTAGTTAGTTTAACGTCCTGTGCAGCACCCAAAACCGAATCATAAGCTTCAACTGGGAATCGAACCCGGGTCTCCAGCGAAAAAAACTGGTATACTCGCTAGCCACGAGGAAAATCTATCATAAAAATGGAGCTAGTGGTCCGCTAATGTGAGATTCCAAGCACTAGTTCGGGATTGTTACATATAACAGATTTTGTGTTAGAGTTAATACACTAGTAAGACTACGTCAGTTTTTTCCAGGCTCGTATTTTCGTTTGTTCTCACTTCTTTCAATCATTATTAAGCATTAAAATTTCATATTTTTTTACATTAGCCTGCCACTGCAGAAGAGTGAGACATTAAAATAATGTTCAGTAAAATAATGTTTACAGAAATATTATAACTTAGTTTCTCTAAACATATAAGAAAAGTGTAGATAAAAATTTGCAGTTTCAATAATAATTTGAACTTGCTGTATTTTGTTTCTTTACTTTGAATTCTCCATAAATTAATGAAAAAAAAAAAAACATCTAATTAAATCTAAAATGTTTCCTCCTCCCTTAAATTTTATTTCAGTAGAGAAGTAGCACTGTATAAAATAAAGATGGAATAATTTTACTTCCTTCAGCATCTGTTCCATCTTTAAATTTGTTGATGTATTGCTGTTGGCAAATTTCCCAGAAAAGTCGCCGATTTCACACTTTAAAATTAAAGAAGTATTTTCTATAAATATGTATATTGTTTCAGCATAAATGTTCTTACCTTTTTGCAGACACGTCATTTGAATTTTTTTATTTTTCTTGAGCCATTCTCCTGTTCTATAAATAAAAGTTCTATAAATTATTGGTTTCTGGATTGAAAAAAAAACAAAAAACTTCATTGGTAACTTCACAAATCTTTACTAATTAAGTTTCACAAATCTTTACTAATTAATTAGTTCTTTCCCCCCCTTTTTTTCGGAAATTTGATAAACCTCAACCCCATATTTGATGATACATAACTTGGGAACCAAATATATAGGCAGGAATTATTTCACACACTTCCTATAATTAAGTCAAAACTTTTATCTCCATGCCAAGTTTGGTAAAGATCGAGTGATTTCTATAGACTTTGCGCGGTATAAAACTATCCTTGACTGAAAGAAGAACAAAAAATTATAGTGGGACAGGGTGACTTAGTGGTAGATTTGCTTCCCTCTACTGAGTGGGATTCCGGTTCGATCCTTGCTCGAGCAAAGTGGGTTTTGTGTAAACAAACACTGTGTGTGTGGATTTTATCGGGGTAATAATAATTTAAAATAATAATAATAATAATAATAATAATAATAATAATAATAATAATAATAATAATAATAATAATAATAATAATAATAATAATAGCTAATAATAAAGCTTTAACTATTAAATTTTGAAAATGCAACCTCACACAAACTAACCTACTTCAAAAATCTGGATTATTTTAAGTGTTTTGATAGATCATCGCTTGGAGTAAGGTTTGATGACTTTTTTTTTTTTTTTTTTTAAATTAACCCAATACTTAGGCCGGAAAAGTAAAATGTTATTACTATCAGGAGTTTCTTTTGAACCATTAAACTTAAAGACACAAAATCATATATGTGGAAATGTTTTTAATACATATGATGCAAATTTGATTGTTTTAACTTTCACAAATTCAATATGGGGGAACACAGAGGAAGAGGGATAAGATTTTCAGCTACTTTGTATGCCCAACTTCCATGTAAAAATCACATTTGGGATTATGATTTTATCACAAGGGATATAGTTTATATCATATCTCACTTTTGAATATTTAACCTCAAGGGGTAGGAAAGAGAATTCTGGAGTGAGAAAAGAATTTATAATGTTAGAGTTACTTTTATAAACTTCATCATGTGAAAACAACTTAGCAGATCGCAATTATTATTATTATCAGGCCCCGGATCTTGTTGACAAGTCAACTTTTTTCTGTTACGCGTAGGACAAGGCAAGTTCAAATAAAAACGTTATCCATCAACTCTAGGTTCTAAAAATACATTTTTTTAGGGTCAACTTTTGGTCACTTTTTGTCGTTTTGAAGTTTCACGTCATTTTTTAATATTTTAAGGTAACTTTTAGGTCACTTATGGTCCTTTTTTTTCTTCTACATAAGGAAATCTTAAAATGAACACTGTTTACGGATGTGAAAAAGACGAAGTTAAATAATCTCTCTTCATGCTTCCTGACTATTGGGGTGGAAAAATTGCATTCTTAACAAGCTAATGAAAACTAAGCTGTAGTTGGTTGACGAAAGGTGGAGGTTGGTAGGTGGCCCAACAGATACTTTTGGGTTGTTGGCCACAAAGGATGTGATCACGTGAATAACTAAAAATGGATTAGAAGGCGTACAAAGATTTTAAACAGAGTTTTTATCTATTATTCTCGTGCAGTGTAAAGTTGCGAACTTTTATTGTCTAAGAGTGCTTCCTAGTTTCAACTAGGAATTGACGCTTTCAGTACGTACAAGGCCGTACAATGGACTGATCAATGGACTGCAACTAACTGAAACAAAACTTTTTGAATATGAGTGAGAAACATTTATTAAAATACAATAAATATTTAAAAAAATGTCAATGTTTAACGAAATAAAAGTTTAAAAGAACGCAAGTTTTAAGGTCAATTTTTGTGAATTTTAGGGTCGTTTTACAGGAATTTTAGTGTCATTTTATAGGTCACTTTCTAGAAAATTTTAGGTCAACAAGATCCGGGCCCTGATTATTATTATTATTATTATTATTATTATTATTATTATTATTATTATTATTATTATTATTATTATTATTATTATTATTATTATTATTATTATTATTATTATTATTTATTTATTTATTTATTTATTTATTTATTATGATCCTCAGTAGCACAAATAATATGCTCAACAGTAAGAAATGGAGTCTAACCAAGTGCCAACATAGGCCTAACTACTTTGCAGAGCATTTCGTCAACGAACTCAATTTCTAACATACAGGGTGGCTAGAAAGTCCCTTTACAAACGAACTAAATTTATGTAATAAGATGTTAACATATTTAAGATTTGAACCTCCCATCCTGATCATTGATGGCAACAATGCTTATCAAGTGCATTCCCACATGATTGCTGCGTAACTCCCACGAAAGGAGAAGAATAAAGTCTGTGTCCTGATAAGTTCATTGCCTCGCCTTTCCGTGTTTGGTGAATAACAATGGAACATACTAGTGACTTCATTTTTATTAATGTAGGGAAGAATAATAAGTGTAAAGGGACCTTGTGATCACCCTGTACATAGCCCTTACAAAAGAGTCAAAATGTGATAGGAAAGTACGAGGTTGAAATTGTTGCATAAATGTCGGTAGATTGTCGGTCAGTCAAAATAAACTACGTTGGGCCAACATATTTTACAACTTTATTACTGCAATTAACAATTCATAACTCTGCTGACCATTTGCTAGTGTAACCCCTTACGAAAAAATATATTTACGATTGGAAGTTCAAAGTTGAAACTGTTGAATAAATATTGGCAAATTGTTGGTTGGACAAGATACACTTTAAACTACGATGGTTCAACGTGTCTTACTTTATTATTGCAATTACCAATTAACAAATCTGCCGACCATTTTCCAACGTAATCTGCCATTGGAAGTGCAACGTCGAAACTGTTGGATAAATGTTGGCAAGTTGTTGGTTGGACAACATACACTTTAAGTTACGTTGGGCCAACTTCTTTGAAAACTTTATATCTGCAGTTACCAATTCCCAACCATATTGAGCATTATCTTACCTTTAGCTTACCAAGGACTTCATTCCATAGCGATGAGCTCAACTCAACACAAAATTTGCATTTTAGTTTGCGATAATATGCATAACTGTTGATTAAATATTACATTTTTGTGCTGATTTGCGATTCCCCAGAATACCGCTATGTATTGAAAGGAAATATTTCAGTTTTAGGTCCTACATGGAGGCGTATAGGCTAAATGAAATGAAACGAAATCTTTGAGTTTTACGTCCCATGGTTATGCCGGTTAGGCTAAAGGAGACGGTGATGATGAGTAATGAATGAAATGGTGGAATGAAGAAAGTGGGAGGAAACGGGAGAACCCCGAAAAAACCCACGCACACGGTGTTTGTCCACACAAAGTTCACTTGGCGGGGGCTGAGTTGTAGTGTTCACCCGGGACCCCAAGCACCAAAGGTGAACGCTCTACCACTGAGCCACCGCGGCCCCTATAGGCTAAAGGAGTCGGGGAGGATGAGAATGAAAAAGTTGGAGGAAAAACAGACCCCCCGAGAAAACCAGGAACTCCATACGCCGGAAGTGAACACTACAACTGAGCCACCATGGCACTGTTACAGATTAGGGCCAAAAAGTGTATTGCTAGAGATGAAACTTCATCACTTTGTGGAAAGCCTTTACTATGGAATTTTTCGCTATTCTATCCCTGAAGGGGAAACGGACAACTGCAATTCTTTGAACCACTGTGCGCACTAAACACAAAATTTGATATATGGGGCTTCTTGCTACTCAGAATCTAATATCTGATCCAGTAGTCGTCATTATTGTGGATTATATAGTAGAATGGACGGTGGAAAACTCCACCGTCAGAAAAAATAAAATCATCAAAAATTAAAAAAAAAAAAAAATAAATAAATAAAATTCTAGTTTAATGTCCTACGATTATGCTTCGGAAATAAAAGAGACGGTGATAACGATAATGAATGGAATGAGGAAGGGGAGAGAAAATGGGAGAACTCGAGAAAACCCACGCTTACGGTGTTTGTTCACAACAAAATTCACTTGACACAAACTGAGATAAAACCAGGGACATAGGCAAAGTTATGGGGGGCATGAGGGCATTGCCCCCCTAACTTTTAGCCAAAAAATAAGAATGCCACCTATAAGATGGCCACCTACCAAGACCTCCGAGACCGACCAAAAGGTCTGCCCCTCACTAGATAATTCCTAGCTCCGCCTATGACCAGGAAGCGCATGCACTAAAGATGAATGCTCTATCACTGAGCCATCATGACTCAGATCATCACTCAAGGAAAGCTTTTACAATATCAAACTTTGGAAAGTCACGCTGAACGAGGGAATTATACAAATTTTTCAGATTTCATAAATTTGTTTCGAAGGGTAGACTTAATTTTAAGGGTGCACGAAATTTTATAAAAGAGAACTTCTTGATTTAGAGACTGCGAATATGAAATTCGTGTTTAAGCGTATGAATTTAGTGTAATGAACTTGGAAAGCGAACATAAGAGTGAGAGTATCTATCTTCTACAGCGAATCATGGTACTGGGATTGAATTAACAGAGAATTTCTCGCCACAAATAACAAGTTATCGTGGGTAAATATTGAACATTTGAACCAAATACTTTAGAAAGAAACAAGGGAATATCTTTCTACCTAGGTATCTTGCTCTAAAGGTTCACAATCCCCAGCTAGAGAGATCTGAATTTACAATTGGAGGGTACCAGTAGCGTACACAAAGCGAGTGTTAGGGTTTTAACCTTCTTTCTTTGAGTAAGGTATTACCAAAATATAAACACGGTCCTTATTATATATATTATATATAAAGACCTGAATTGCATAACATGTCAAGTCCACTCTGTTTTCTATATTAGCATCTATGTTTTAAGGGCTTTTCACTTGCATAATACGTAAATCCAAATCAAAACCTTAAAAAAAAAAAAAAAAAAAAAAAAAAAAAAAAAAAAAAAAAAAAAAGCTAAAGAGAATAGCATGCTAAGCATAATCTTCTTGTCTTTCATGTAAAATCACAAAAGTACTCCGGTGGACTTGGGATGTTCTGCAATTCAGGTCTTCATATATATAAACACCTGGGTCCTTTTCATGAAATTCTGCGTAGGTTACTGGTAGGCAATTTTGCTTTTTATTTACTTTTTGAATTTTACATCTCACGATCGTACTCTTTAGGAGAAGTCGAGAATTGATTGATGATAATGAAATAAGTAGACATTCATACCTTAAGCGGTGTTCAAACGGGACAAATAAGTGTTGCAATCGCAAGGCTGTTGTCTTAAATCTCTCGAAATGAAATAAAGTCTTTTAGTATAACGTTCCACACTTATGCTCTTAGGTTAAGGAAGACGATTAAAACAAGTGAATGATGATGGAATAATTGGTGGAATGAGAAAGTGGGAGGAAACTGGAGTGCCCTGAGAAAAACCGGACACTACACTACAAACTTACTTGGCGGGATCGAACCAGGGATCCCATACGCCAGAGGTAATCACTCTATCACTGAGCCCCTTGCCCCCTTTAAACCTCTCGACTATATCAGCCAGCTACATTTACTAATATTATACATTAAACTGTACATTAGTGATTTTATCTCTCTTTTTAAGTTAAAATATATATCTACTTTGTTATATTATGGGTAGAAAGAAAATTGATTTTGTGACTGAAGAAAATATTATATTTAAAAGAGTTGCTGTGTCCAACTACGATTTTAGATATAAATTCTACTGATTTGCAACTCTGAAGATGAAACTCGTTACAGGAAATTCCAATGAGACTCTCGAACTTCAATAAACATCGAATCTGGCGATATATCGAATCGAAGTCATTGTACACTACGATTTCGCGCTCGAATCCCATCATGGTGCATACATGACGAAGAGAGCAATTGGGGACATGTCGACAGGATGTTGGGTCCGTTTGAGATGGCATTTGGTTTGAGTGGTTTTTGTCGCATTTGTGCTCGGAGTGCAAAAGTGTGCATACCAATATTTGGAGAGGAGGGAATTAAGAAACAATTGATATTGAAGATAAAGACTTGTTTGCAAATTACGGTAAGTAAATTTTTATTTGTTTATACTTTCGTGTTTTGTTTTTATCACAAATTGTGTTTTGAAGAGAATTTATTATTTTAATTTTTAATTGCTGTTTACTTGTTACTTAGAATAAATCAAAGGATTTCTTAAAGATTACATTCTGATGCGTAGATCAATGAAATGTAATGGATTAGGCTTCAAAGCAGAAGATACTGAGTTCGGAAGGGAGTCCCCGCGCTGTCGTATAGCCGGCACGTTGTCTCGATGCCATTGAACTGTTGATCATGATTCGTAAGGTAAAAGCTCTTGCGGTTACTGAAAATAAAATAAATGAGCTTTTTAAGCTTTATAAATTTTCTGTTTGTAAATTTCAGTATTCTTCTCAAATAAATAATTATAAAACATGAATTTGAAAATCAATCAACAAGTAAAGAAATGACAGACAGAGAATAGTTAGCAAAATGCCAAGGTTCATCAAAGAAAACGTAGCATCCTGTTTCCTCTATGATAGTTTTCATTGCTTCTGCTTTAGTTCCAAAGACTGTCACGAAAGATAGTATGGTAGAATATTATGGTTCATTGAGAAATACCTTCAAAAAAATATAGTTTTTGCAATTTGCGTGCAATTTATGTTAACTGTAATCCACTGACTTTATACTCATGGAAATCAGTATAAATTGCGTAATGCTCAGTATTCTCTCTTTTAATTTCTCCGTGTGGTTGGCTGAGTGATTGATCGCCATCAGAAGTTATGAATTGGAATTCAAGTGGTAACCAATAGCGCTGGAACTGAGATAAATCGAACGAGGTGACTCAGTGGGAGAGAACTACTTTGGTATGTGTGTTGAGGGGCACGGTGGCTCAGTGGTGGTAAAGCCCTTACCGCTGGTGTGTGGGTTTACTGGTTCGAACCCCGACCAAGTATGTGATGGACAACATCGTGCCCGTGGGTTTTCTCGGGGTACTTCGTCGAGTATTATTTTCTTCCTAAATCACTTGGGGGAAGGTTCTAGAACACAGGTCCCCCCTCATATAGGCTAGTACCTAGGATGGTTCCTTTCTATACCAAAGTTTAGTATTTAATTCAAATAGTATTGCCGAGCGAGCGTGAACGAGTGAAGGCGGGTTAGAGTCCCGCAGGGCGCGTTGTTTTCGGTCTTTATTACAGCTAAATGAGAAGGGGGACCTGTGTTCTAGAACCTTGCCCTCACTTGGTAGTGATTACGGTTAGGGCATTAGTGCTGTATCGCCGGACCAATTTGAAAAAAAGGTACGAAAATGTACTGCATTTGGTTAAATTTGGTTGGATTACAATAAGTTACATTACATTAGGCGTGCAGTATTACTATACGGATCCATAGTATAAGTAGTAGTAGGAACGGGTCAGAAACCCTTCAGGGGTTGGTTGGGTTCTGTTCTCGACATCAAATGGGCAAATTAAAGACTTGCCCAAATTTTTCTGTATATTTTACAATCTATGGATCCGTATAGAAAATCAAGTGTTCCTCTTCGCGAAATAGTCCATCCGCCTCCACGTAACAGTGCAGTTTACAACATCAAAAACAATCAACAAATACAGCCACTTTTTTAACTTTTACTATTCACCTTACCTGACTTTCACTCATTCTTCCTCGCAAACTTCAATACATTCTCCAATTGACACGATAAATTTCCTAAAATTGGTCCGGCAATACAGCACTTAACCCACGGTTAGTTATTTAAATTAGGTTAGGTGTTAACTTTGATTCCCAGTAAACGGCTCACTATAAGTCATAGTATCGGCTTCGAAACCGTCGATGGATTTGGGGGAGATACTAAATGCCATCCTACCGTTTCCTCCCACTTTCTTATTCCACCAGTTCTATCATCATTCAAGTGCCTTAATCATCGTCTTCCTTAGACTAAATGGCATAAACAGGAATATTTCATTTGCTGGTGCGTGGGATCCCTGGTTCTTTTCCAGGTCCCGTCAAATACCAGGTTCGTAGGTTTTATAGGGTTCTCCAGTTTCCTTATTCCACTATTATCATCCATCTAATTATCACCGTGTCCCTTAGTCTGTCCGTAATCGTGGGACTTAAACAATAACAACAAAAAGACATTTCCATCCACAAATGTGTAGGAAATGTCTCTCCATGTTTTGTGCGTTGCAGACATGCAAGTAGAACGTAAAATCGAATGTAGTCTTATTTTTGATAGTTAAGGTTCATCAAAGTAATGTTCGTACTTTCACAACCTTCCCCTTTCTATCAATACGCCCATGCACGATAAACTTGGTTCCGGCACGCCTCTCGGTGTCAGCATACATCGTAGGTGAGAGGTGGAATAATATTGTTGTATGGTACTGTATAGTATTGCCTTGCACTAATTGTGTTATATACAGCCCTGTGGAGAATCGGCAGGTGGATTTTAATTCGTCTATCGCTGTTTGGTAGGCTATGCGGGAGAAAGGTGAAAGTGTAAGCATGGCTCTTTATGTGCCTAAACTTAGTCAGCCTTTTCTTTAGTTCAATGCAAAGCCTGTTTAGTTCGTGACATGGTTAACGTTTCGTAATGTTACGGTATTCGTCGCTTAAATGTTTTTCTACTTATAATTTTATCATCTATTTTATTTACCTAAACATTTGACCTGATGCGTGTCGTAGTTTTTCAGATGAAAATATGGCCTTGTTTTCTGCTTAGTTTTGAGCTCTACTTCTCGCAGCGTGCTGGTGTTGCATTGTGATCACTTATACTGAAGTTACCAGAGTTATTTAGTTTCGAAAATTTCTCAAAGATTTCTGCGTAACCTTATTTGATACAAGGAATCATTGGCAGGCTCCGATTTCTAATGATAACTACATCAAAAACCCCTACCATAGCAGTACACTCAGGCGGACTATTGCAAGTTCATCCCAGCTTTTTGCAATGGATTTTGGGCGGCAGTGAAGCCAAAACTGAACTTGAAATTTGATTTGGATCATTTCCTTTGTATCTCAAGGAGTTGTGTCACACCAAGCCAATATATCATGACAAATTGTCTTATCTCCAGATATCAATTTGAAGTTGTAAATTGTGAAACAATCGGAAATAGCTGAATAATCAACTTCATCAATTTTTTTTTTTTTTTTTTTTTAAATCGGTTCTCGCTGTCAAATTTGCTATCTGGAGAGCTTCGATATATTCTTTGTGCCTCCTTTTTAAATCTAATTTAAGGGAAACGAACTGAATTTTAACTTAAGTAAGCTAATTGTGAATGTGTTGTCTTCCCGACCTCCGTCACGAAATTGATACTTGAAACAAGCTTGAAGAACGCAGGGTTAGCAGGGAGTATATGCACTTGCTCGAAATTCTAATTTAGATATTTTGACTATTTGGCCTCCGTGATGTGGTCACCTTAGAAATCGAGATCTGCATCAGTCAATTCCTCGCATTAAATTACTTACGAAACTTCGGAAAATTTTCGAGGAAAAAATACAGTCCAGGTAAGACCGGTTTGACCATTTTATTTCAGACGGTACGCATGGAACACATCTTATAAATGCAGTAATGCTTACTATTATGTTCCAAAATTGTGGTATATATTGGTACTCTGCCGACATCACAAAATCTTTGTTGATTCTTTCTTTAGGACATTTGAGCAGATGAGTAGGCTACTTGTAACTGGTTATTTTACTACACCGTTCATGAATAAAATACTTGACAACGATAATATTTACGTTTCATAGATTAGAATACGAATAATAAATATAATTGTGGAACATTAGCTACTATTTTTTTCATTTATCCTTGTGGGTCAGGCTAATTCAAAATTTGACGCAGTTGGACGAACATCCGGACGCAGATTCTTTTGATTCGGATCCCAGGTTAATTGTGTAGATCCTTGGTGCTGAAGGCAAACTAATAAACGTATTTGAAGTATGGAGACCTTTTATTTTTCACTGTATAATTTTGAGACTTCTTCCTTCTCAGTAGTATTGCTAAAGCTCTCGTACATTGAGCTGCTATTGTATTTCTTCAGTTCTTTAGGAAAAATCTTTGACGATTAAATGTTTAGTATGATTGAATACTCGAGACTCTTTCTAATTCAGCCATTCTTTGCAGGTGCCAGATTAGTTAAGTGCCGGGTTATTGAGAGCGTCTGAAATTTAGTTTAACACATAAAATACTATACTTTATTAAATCTAAAGCTAACATACATTATCATAGAAAAATAGAATAACATTCGTACGTAGTTCCGAGTATTCTCCTTAAGTTTGTACGTAGAGTATCGCTCACTATGAAACATGTCCCAAAATTTTCAGTTGTCATAATGAAGATGCTTGACGGCGGCATAATTTATCAGGCAACCGCTTTATAAGTAACAATGAATGAGAGCCACAATAATACTGTGTGTACTTTTGCGCAGTTACAGTAAAAAACAAGTACAATCGTTGACAGGCTACGTCATGCGACAGAGACCTGTTGTAGCGCTAGATTAGTGAGAGACCGGACTACTGAGGCCGGAGTAGCGAGTGAGTCTAGTGTAATTTTAATTTAATTAGGATCTCCTGTTTCCTCCCACTTTCTTCATTTCAGCATTTCGTTCATTTCTCATCATCACCGTCTCCTTTAGCCTAGCCAGCATAACCGTAGGACGTAAAACTTCATGTCATTTTTGTAATTTTGAACGTTTCTTTTGAGTACCGACGTTATATGAAAGGAAACATTCTATTTAAGAAGTAAATCCGAACCATTTCTTAGGTTTATTTATTTATTTTATTAGTGTGTCAGACTGAGGGCCGTGTACACTCTAAGGCGTCAGCCATTTTACTGCGGAGTAAGTCTTATTAAATATTGTCTGAATTTTTTGAAAATTAAATTTCAATTTCTGTCAATCACACTGTGACATCCTATTTTACCAATTGTTGTCAATAGTTCCTTGTAGGGTAGTATTTTTATTTTTGAGGTAATCGGAGAGTTGGCATACTTACATCCATAAAATCTACGGATAGTAATGAGGAAAAGTTCTCCAGAAGTGCGTTATGCTACTGAAGAAAGAGAGAAGTTACACATTCTCAGAATTTCAAATTGCCAAATGCGGACGTGTGTTCTCGTGGGAGGGGGTGAGCAGACTTTTTACATCAATGGTGATGTCATCTTGTGGCTATCGTGAAGGTCGATTACTTTCAGTAGTGAGTTGGACTGTTTTATGTGAGAAAAGTTTGAAGTATATGGTATAGTGACGTTAGTGGTTTGCATATATTTGTGGCAAGTTATTTACATATACAGAGTAAAATGGTAGGAGCTGTAGATGTCTAATTTGCGGAAAAGGAGAAATGCATCAGTAATACAGTCCTTAGCTTTTGAGGTATCATCGTGAGTATTCTGTCCTCGTTGGCAAGCTACTTGCTATAAAGGTAGAATCTCCTATGCTTTACTCAGCTGGTGGGTCCCCATCAATGTGGTTTTTAAATACATTGGGGTTATAGTGTATAAAAGGCTGAGAACTACTGTTCTATGCACTAGCGTTTCCCCCGTTGGTCTAATTTCTGGGCAAAGAATTACTCTCTCTTTGATATCATCCTCCAATTACAGCTGTAATCTTCCTCTGTTTTCTTCTTTCTTGCCTTCTGCCACATTCCTAAAGCGACAGTTTCTTCTCAATTGATGCAGTAACTAATTTATTATTTTTTAAAAATCTGTTAATTTCCTTTCCAGTTGGTGCTTGAGGTGGGTGACATCTTGATCGTTGGGTTTCCTGGGATTCTCTTGTTTTCCTTCGCCAACGCTCTCGCCTTCGGTGCAAGCGGTCCTGGGTTCGACTCCCGGTGAGGGCACTCGGTCGTGTGAAATGCTTTTTCAGGCCAGTCATCCTGAATGAGGTTTTCCTGGGTTTTCCTCATTCACACCAGGCAAATACCATGGTGGTACCTAACTTATAGGTCCTAGGCCGCTTCCTTCTTTCCCTTTCCCCGTTATCGCTCATATGTGACGGGCTAAATGACCATAGATGCCGAAAGCCCAGACAACCTAAATCCCCTCTTGTTTTCCTTCACTTGCAGTGATTCTTCCAGAATCGTTCATTTGCGTTTATCACCTTTAGCGCATAAGTCTAATTGAGTGTAATTCCATATTTTCCTCTTTTTTTCAGATCCGTGAGGACGATCAGCTTCCCAAGATAGTGTGCCAGCGTTGTATAGGTAGGCTTGAGTCTTGTTTTGAGTTTATGGAAGAATGTTTTAAAGGTCAAGTGGAACTTAATAATCAGCTTCAAAGGCTATCAACGCAGATTGCGGTGAAATGTGAAGATTCTAAGGTGAGTATCTCATTTTATGCATTGAATAGTATCATAATTTTCTCGAGTTTCTGAATTAAAAAATAAATAAATAAAAGTCCATAATAGAAAGAAGCGTATTATTATTAAATGTAGGAACTCACAAAATTTTTGTAGAACAAGAGTCCAGCATGGATATTGCGTTTTTTCCACTGGTACTGTTTCAATTATGACATATGCATTTTCTGTACATGTGAATAGAAAAAAAAAATAATAATAATAATTCATGCGTTCCAAGATTTAGCAAAATACAGTTCATAGTGACGTTGCAACTCAGTTTTCGTTTACGTCCAGAGTGAGTCATTTAATATTAAGTCAACACAATTTTCAAAATAATCGTATCTTACCTTCCCAGATTTTGATAAAATTTGATACAGTTTTTGATATCATTGGAAAATGGCAAACTCTGATATTTCAGGTTGATATGTGCACTGGTTTTGAAATTACAGATTCCCAAAGTTCTCAAAATTTACCAAGAAGTTGCCTGAGTGGCATTTGTTTGATTAGCATTCGCGGCAGACTTAAAGGATCTAGGACAATTACATACCTATATATAATAGTCTATTTGTTTTCCAAAAATACAAAGTTCTGAATTTGATTTTCTCAATAAGCCGTATTTTGACAATTTTCAAAAAAAAAAAAAAAAAAAAAAAAAAAAAAAAAAAAAAAAAAAAATCGAATTGTTACGAATGTATCTGCGAAATTTTATTTTGGGATCATATGTTACAAGAGTTTCTACTTCCATATGTGGATGAAAATCACTTTAATTTAGGTTATTGTTGTAAAATTGGTGGAAATAATAATTTTATGGCACAGGATGAGGAGTAAAGCTGTCGCGTAGTGAGCAAGCGACTGTTTATCCATTTATAGACAGTGATGACGCCAGAGCAAGGGCAAGGGAGTTGGCGTTCCCTGGTAACTACCTCTGTCCCCATAATATATTATTGTAATGTAGCTCAAATAATATAAAACAATGTTTTTCGGTATACAGAAGAATAGCTACCCTCTATATAATTTTTTGGCCTCACCATTCATCACCCCCCCCCCCCTGAAATTACGACTGATGTCACTGCAGTGTTCTATAAAGGGGAAAAATGCATGCCAGTTATATTGTAATTCTCGAACACAACACTACGGCTATGTAGCGCTTTCACCAAAAACTTACTGTGTTCTTGAGAAACCGTTGGGAGATCCAGGTTCGATTCCTGATGGGAGCTCATGCGATTCGGATTCCAGGGACGCTGCTGAAAGGGACGTTAAACTCAACATCAACTGATCAACTCTTGAATAACCGTTTAGACCGAAGAAGGTATACTACTATTGTGATGTATCTAGTGCTGGGTGCAAGAAAACAAAGAATTTCTGAAACTTACGTTTAAGCAAAGTTGATTTTGGCAGAGACTGAACAGCATTTTGCTACAACAACTCATGGATACGAACCTATCAATGGGGTTAGTGGCATAGTCAAGAGGTTGGCAGACCGTGTAAATCTGCAACATCCATATGGCAACACAATTCTCCACCTCGGCGGCCTTTTGACTGAGCAGCGGCAAAGTTGACTGGACTGTATTTACATTTTCAGCCAAACAGAGTTCACCAAATGAGCAACATTCCTACAAGATCGCGTCAACAAAGCAAACAATTCCTGGGACACACAAATTTCACATGTTCATTTCTGCAGCGTCAGGTACTCTCAGACTTTTTGACAAGGTGTTTTAGTATTGTTAATTGGAACAAACTCAACAAATTCGCCAAGCTGTCAATTGCAGACATAAGTGGATACATAACTACAGTCTATAATAGGTGGTAGATGGCGTATGTTTTGGGGAAGTTGTAAGCAGTATCCAGAGAAGAGACGAAATTCCAAATATGGACAGAAACTTGATTTTTTTTTTTTCGACACAATGGTATGTAATTATTTCAATTTTAATACATCTGATATCTTTCATATATTTTTTCCTCTCTCGCCACTGTTAGCTCCACGGTTCAAAATGGAAACTTGTAATAAATGATTGCATGCTAATCCCAACATAAAATTTTGCGGATACATTCATAACAGTTCGAATATTGTCTTATATAAGTTTTTATAATTTAAAAAAAAATATAAAATCAGGTTCAAAATTTATTTTCTCGAAAAAAATCTATAATGTTACATACTATTTGAAAGCTCTTTTCATAAGCTTTAAAATGACAGTTTTATCAACGTCCTAGGTCGTTCAGGTCAGGCGCAAATGCCAATTGAACAAATGTTACCAACATTTCGAAACCGGTTCACAAATTAACTTGAACTTTATTATTGCCACACACTGGTAATAGCGGTCAGAATGTAAAATGTCACTGCAGTCTGTAAGAGTCGATTCAACACACTGCAGTCTGTGTGTTGATTTGATACGGAATGGCTCGAATACAACAGAGACACCTACAGGTATAACATCAGTTCGTAGATGGTACAGAAAAATCTTGCTAAATGGTTGCTTCTTAATGAGTCCTGCATCTATTGATAATATTCGTTCCTGCTGTTCTTTTGTGGTGGCACCTGGAGGAATTATAGCCTACACTGTAAAATATGGGACATTGCAGATGATAAGCATAAGAGTAGTACAATTGTAGATGTATGTCTTAAATATCAGTGTGACTCACTTCTTTAATGCATTTTAAGAATATAAATTTATCCCGTTATAATTTCAGCAGCTCTCTGCCACCTTCCCCTGATAGCCCTAGTAAAACGAAGATGCCTAGTTTATTTAAAGCATTCCATGTAAATGCTTGCTAATAGTAGTTTTAAGATACGTAGTAAATACTTAAAAATAAAATAAGACCTTACTTTTTATGTGGGAGGAAAACTTTTCCTTACTTTTCTGTTGCTCAGATTAGAAATCAACAGTGCTGGTACCTTCTTCTTTAAAGTCATTTAATGCGGTGCTAAATTGGGAACATGTAGGTAAATGATTCTATGGATAGGAGGAACGTACCTACTGGTTCCAGTTTGTCAGCATATTAGATGACTGAAAAATTATTAGCGAGCAACGAAACAATAAGAATAAGTCTTCCTGGATACAAGGTAAAGTCTCTGTTTCTAAGCGTTGTATGTAAACTCCAGCATTTCAGAATTTCTAGCGTCAGTGGTATTGGTCGTTCGGAAGGAGTCTTTGAAATGTTAAGTAATTGGATTCTGTGAGATTGCAGAACTGAAATTTGCCAAATGATACATTGCAATTTATTAAACTATACTAAAATACTAGCGATTAAATGTCTACGAGTTCTTAATATTTTCAATTTTGCAATGTTGAAGCTTATAGAGGATGCTTTAAAAAAACGAAATGAAATATTTAAGTTTTACGTCCAACGCTTATGTCGACTAGGCTAAAGGGGAATTGAATAAAATTGTGGAATGAAAAAAATGGGAGGAAACGGGAGAACCCACGCATACGATGTTTGTCCACCACAAGGCTCACTTGGTGATAGCTTTGATCAAACCAAGGATCCCATGCACCAGAGGAGAACGCCCTACCACTGAGACACCACGGCCTCCAGGATGCTTTAATTAAGGAGACACTTTCAGTTAACTACGTGGTCAAATAAAGTTAGCAGAGAGCCACTGAAATCATAACCGGATAACTTTAATCCAAATGAGTATTTACACTTGCTCCTTCGTTAGTTTTTTTAATATATATATATATATATATATATATATATATATATATATATATATATAAAATATACACTCCTGTGTAAATCAGATGTGGCTGCCATTATACGGTATATACACTATGTGATCAAAAGTATCCGGATACCCCCCAAAACATACGTTTTTCGTATTAGGTGCATTGTGCTGCCACCTACTGCCAGGTATTCATTATCAGCGACCTCAGTAGTCATTAGACATCGTGAGAAAGCAGAATGGGTCGCTCCGCGGAACTCACGGACTTCGAACGTGGTTAGGTGATTGGGTGTCACTTGTGTCAGAAGTCTGTACGCGAGATTTCCACACTCCTAAACATCCCTAGGTCCACTGTGTCTGATGTGATAGTGAAGTGGAAACGTGAAATGACACGTACAGCACAAAAGCGTACAGGCCGACCTCGTGTGTTGACTGACAGAGACCGCCGACAGTTGAAGAGGATCGTAAAGTGTAATAGGCAGACATCTATCCAGACCATCACACAGGAATTCCAAACTGCATCAGGATCCACTCCAAGTACTATGGCAGTTAGGCGTGAGGTGAGAAAACTTGGATTTCATGGTCGAGCGGCTGCTCATAAGCCACACATCACGCAGGTAAATGCCAAACGACGCCTCGCTTGGTGTAAGGAGGGTAAACATTGCACGATTGAACAGTAGAAAAACGTTGTGTGGAGTGACGAATCACGGTACACAATGTGGCGATCCGATGACAGGGTGTGGGTATGGCGAATGTCCGGTGAACGTCATCTGTCAGCGTTTGTAACGCCAACAATAAAATTCGGAGGTGGTGATGTTATGGTGTGGTCGTGTTTTTTCTTGGAGGAGGCTTGCACTTCTTGTTATTTTGCGTGGCACTCTCACAGCGCAGGGATACATTGATGTTTTAAGCACTTTCTTGCTTTCCACTGTTGAAGAGCAATTCGGGGATGGCGATTGCATCTTTCACTACGATCGAGCACCTGTTCATACTGCACGGCCTGTGGCGGAGTGGTTACACGACCATAACATCCCTGTAATTGACTGGCCTGCACAGAGTTTTGGCTTGAATCCTATACAACACCTTTGGGATGTTTTGGAACGCCGATTTCGTGCCAGGCCTCACCGACCTACATCGATACCTCTCCTCAGTTCAGCACTCCGTGAAGAATGGGCTGCCATTCCCCAAGAAACCCTCCAGCACCTGATTGGAAGTATGTCTGCGAGAGTGGAAGCTGTCATCAAGGCTAAGTGTGGGCCAACACCATATTGAATTCCAGCAGTACCGATGGAGGGCGCCACGAACTTGTAAGTCATTTTCAGCCAGGTGTCCGAATACTTTTGATCACATAGTGTATATGTATATCCTTTGTCTATATGTGAACTCATTCGTGGCTAAGCGCTTAGCGTACGCGCGTTTGGTGTGGAAGACTCGGGTTCGATTCCCGGCGGGAGCTCAGTGGTTCGGAATACACGCTAAACTGAAAATCAAATCTCTCTATATGCGAAAAGGTCGGTCAAATTACGTAACAACGTAAAACACATGTGAAAGGTTATTTTTTTCAAATGCAGGCCCATTTGATTGCAAAGTAATGTTTCATGTGGTTTAACATGCCATGATTTTGTTATGTCCCGTTTTTACTGTAATTTCAAGAGGAAACCTAATCATAGTGTTTCTTTCAAAGGCCGCGAACTAATAACAATCTTATAGAACAACTTAAGGAGTTAAACTGATGGCAGATATCCACTTGAACTACTGTTGGTATACTCCTGTTATTTAGTAATTTCGAAAGTCTTCAGCAATGTTTTCTTAAAGCATTTACAGCAATAATAACAAAGAAGTCAAGTTTTAATGTTTCAATAAACAGGTAATGTTGGAAAAGTTTTAGTGTATTATAAAAAATTACTACTCAAATCGCTTATTAATAAGAGTTTATTAAGTACATTATATTTACAAAGAATTCTACATAGTTATGCCAAAACGGAATATAATCAATAGGGTCAAAGAGCATTCCAGAAACGTTGAAGAGGAGACCAGACACTTTGAGGCTTGTCACGACATCTTCGTGTGTCCAGACAAAAGTTCAACTGTGTTAAAGTACTACAGAAAACGAATTCGTTCATTGAAAGGAACATTTATAAATCTTTTTTTAGAAAGGGTGAAAATCTTAGTATGTATCTTGACATAGGCAGCTTGGACAAAAGATGGGACACAATAATCAACAATCATCTGGAGCACCAACTATGAAGTCTACGAATTGAATGGCACAATATAATTTTATTTTGACACAACTTTATTTCCGGACATATTTATAATTTCGATGCAATAATATACCAAAACATCTTGTAGCAACTGCTAAAAATTCAATATTTCCTTTATTTTACAGTAATAGACAGCAGTACGGACAAATTATTTTATAGGAATTCTACTTAGTACTTTCGGTAAAATAACTAATGAAATTGCGCCAGCAATTGTTTCATGTGAAAAATGAAAGAATGGAGTATTAGTTTGTAGATACTTATGACAAGCCAATTAAGCCGTGGAAAATTTAACATCCTTCACGTTATTCACAAGTAGAAGGTTAACAGTCTTTATAATCTTAAGGTGACAATCGTATGTTACATCTACACTTCAGGAAAGTTTCAGAGTGGTTCTGTGGAAGTTTATTTATTTATTTTATTTTATTTTATTTATTTATTTTTTTTTTTTAGGAATGTAGTGTTTGTTAGTGAGATTTTGAGATATTTGTGTATACTTTTATTACCAGTAGAATCGTCCCTGTTTTGATATTTCTATCCCACAACATTACCGTATGATATGATGAGTTTGCAGTAGATGCTTTAAGAAAACTCCACTGAAGAAAGTGGGGAGTTCCATTGAAAATTTCAGCAATTGCTGAATAACAGACGTGCACCAAGATTAGTCCAAGGAAACAGTCTTACGTAGTCAGAGCAATTTTCAACACCTCAAGGGGGAGTTTAAAGTATTTATGAATTGGTTCAGTGACAGCATAAGCTTAACAGCTCAGGAACAAAAATCTTCTACTGATTATGTCACTTGCGAAGCCAGTTCACATAGGATAATTACTACTCATCTTTCTATGATCTTGCTGTATAGGCCGAAAACTGTCCTCAGACAAATGTACTTAACGGGAATTTTATAGGTTGCTCTGGATATTCCAGAAATTTCTATGTAATAATATAATATTTACCAAAACCAGTTAAGTGCGGAATATGAAAGCTGTATGGCACTGACTGACGGAAATTATCTTGTGCCTCTTTTATGTAGTGCCATTTTTTTTAAATTTTATTTTTTTATGAATTTTCCCTTTTATTTTTAAAAATGAGTATTAACAGCTTTTGTAGATTAACGTTCCTGTTGAAATACACATAGCTACATTATAGAAAAGGCAGGTCATGGAGTCAATAGTGTGAGGTTTATGTTTTCAGTTTGTGTGCTCTGGTTGTGGTGCTCAGATATCCCTTGTTTTTATTATGTCTACCAAATGAACCTAAGTGGTTGATAAGTGTCTTTTGTTGGACAAATAGTTTTAAAAGTGTAAGCTTTATGACTTACATTTAAATTTTCTGTTGCGTGATCAATAAATCTATTGTAATGTAATTAATTGAAGTTCGCAGTTCAAAAATAAAGTAGCTTACGTTTCATCCTATTTTAGATCAGATCTGAACAACACTACGAAGCCTACAGTAAATAAATAGGATATGAGCTAGAATAATGACTTGGAGATCTAGGATGCAAGTTTAACATAGAAGAGGAACGTACCTTGCATCCGGTGCTTTTATATATATCCTTGCTAAAATTTAATATTCGACATTTCAAAAAATCTATGAGATTGAAAGAATGTATCAGAGATTCAAGAGGAGAGGAACTCACCATGTCAGGTCTTCTTAAAGCACAAGAATCAGGACACGACATCGATAGAATTAATGTCCTACACTCGTGCTCCAACAACATAGAAAAGTTTTTTTATTTTTTTTTGAATCGTTTTTCATGAGCACTGAAAGTTCTAACATTAATGCAGTGGGGATAAATTTTGGCCACCGATGGAATTATATAATCAGAAATTAAATGAAAAACTTATTAACAACAAAATAAACTTTATTCTTCATTGTACATATGTAAATAGAGTTTTATTTAATTTGTAAAAAGTCACGCATCACTATCGTCTTGCAACAGTGTTCTGCACTCAGCAAGCATCTGTAGTTACGCTGTGACAAACCTGTAAAGGAAAGACATGATAAGACAAATCTTCTTTAAAACATTTTTTACACCTTAAAAATAAACGAACATAATTTGAACCGTTAAGTGTTAAATACTTTTTAGCGGTTTGTGGACGTTTGGTGTGTTTCGTTAGTACAGGAATAAAAACTTGCTTAATGTCTGTGATTTCTTCCAGTTTGCGGTAGGAGTGTTTGCAATCATGGCCTTAGAGCGAGCTGAAGTATCGAATATTAAGTTTTAACAGGGATACAGACGCTCAGGTTTCAAGAATAGTTCCTTTTCAGGGTGTCTATCGGTCACGAAAAAGTCACGAAATCAGAAAACGTTAATGAAAGTCACGAAATTTAGCTTTTGGGTCACGATTTTTTAAACTGTACAAATGTAAGTACAGATTGGAAAATTTTGTTCTATCATCATCATCATCATAGGTATTCTGCCTTTATTGGCAGGTCACTTGCCGCAGCTGAGAAGCTTCCATGCTCCACAGTCCTCCGCTAACTTCTTCGTCTTCGCGTATGATCTTTCTGTTTTTATATCATCCATTTTGTTCTATAAAACGTCAAAATTCACCACCAAAACTGTCTATGGTCGGGTTTAGTCGCTACCAAATCGCAAGCAAAGTACGTTTCTATCGCATGAATGAAAATTCGGCCTAATTCGCTTTTGAAAATGTTAGGAAATTTTATGATTTGGTAAAGAAAAGGTCACGAAAAAGTCACGAAATTTCATTTTGGAATTTTAGTAGACACCTTACTTTTAAATGAGCTAAAACTTTATAATGAAAAAAAAAAAAAATCTTCCACTTGTACATCCACCATAGCTAAAGGAGACGAATGATTACTGTAACAGAATGATTCGAAAAAAAAAAAGTGTTATAATGAAAATGTAGGAGGAAACGAGAGAATCCCAAGAAAGCCCACGGACACGATGTGTAGTCTACACAAACACACTTGGCCTGAGATCAAATCAGGGACCTCTCGTGGGGGCACTGTGGGTCATTGGAGAGCGCTAATCTGGCCCTGGTTCGATCCCAAGCCTAAGTATAATCGTGGGACTTAAAACTAGAAACTTCATTTCAGGAATCTCTTATAGCGGAGATGAATGCTCTTTCATTGAACCTTCGTGCTGCAATATCTTTAAGAATTGTCATTAAATGAGAAAAGATTAACTTTCGTGTTTCGAAGTTTCCTCAGTATATAGGCTTACCTTCCAGATGGCAACTTCCTTTTCGATCCACATATTGTGTTGAATTGAAACATACTTCATTTTTGCGGGTGAGACTCATCCTATGAGTTTCATCAAAAGAAGTAGAAAGTAGAAAAAATAAGTACTAATAAAACGTAAGGAAGAAAGCAAATAAATACAAAATATGTTATAAGAGTAGGAAAGTTGTGCAATACAGTTTTATTTATTATTTTTTTCAAAATAATTTCCATTACATTCAATACACTTCTTCATCCTCCGAAAACAATCATTAAAGCAGATCTGCCAAATTTCACTGGGGAGTACGAGACCCATCCTCATCAACGGAAAAACCACATCCTTTCAGCTTCATTTTCACATACGGGAACAGTGCAAAGTCGCAGGGAGCAAGGTTTGGACTATAAGGAGAGTGCTCAAGAAGTTTCAGTCCTGTAGTGGTCAAATATTTAGTGCGGGCTTTCGCGCGGTGAGCTGGAGCATTGCCATGATGTAGGAACCAGGTGTTCATTCTTGAATATGATCGTAGATTCTTCATAAATTCGATGATTTTAGGCAGTGTACCACTTAGCTGTAGCTGTCTTTTGTGTGTCCAGAATGACACGCACTACAATTCACTAGATTTGAAAAATACAGCGCTACTTACCAGCGATCATTTTCTTTACTGCTCGGGATTTTCTGACAACTACAGGTGTATCCTCCTCATAAAAGGTCCATACTTTGTTCTGAGTCTTGATCCCGGCAGTCACACGTTGTGTCGTCTGCTCTTCAGTCAGACTATGTGGCACCCAGACACAACGAAGTTTCTTAACGTGCAGCATGCAGAATCGAACGAATTCCTGCTACATTGAGGCCTAAGGTATCCTGAATCTGCTGGTAGGTCACTCGCCTGTCTTCGTCAAACATTTTCCTAACAGCAATAATGTTTTCCTCCGTAACTGTCGTTCGTGGACTTCCTGTCCTCATAGCGTCCTCCAGAGTGAAATTTCCGCTTTCAAATTCTCTGTACCTCCTGAATATAATCGTACGGAGTTGGACAGACATCACCCAGTGCAAGAGTAATTTCTTCTAAGGACTGATGTACGTTTAAACCATGCGCGAAGAAGCCATAGCAAGTAGCAAGCACTTTTTAGACTGTCACTGGTAATGAATAATAACTTAGCCCATCGACTTGGCGCCACGATTACTGTGCAAGTATAATCTTGTCCCAGCATCCACCAAGAAGCAGATTCCTGCGACACACAGTTGTGTCGTATTGCAGAACTTCCGTAGTACTCTTTTACAAGAACTAAAGATTCGATTATTAATACAAAAAATAAACAAATAAAAATAAAAGTATGGTAAAGTGGAAGGTAAATATAGTACTACATATTGCAATGATACAACGTTAGAATTAGAAAGCATATTAGTAGTAACGTAATGCTATTATTCAATTTTGATGGAATGCGTACTGAGACAATGTCTGCACTAGAGGACAATTCGATGCTTTCTGGACAGCATTGAAAGTTGCGATTTATATCTTATTCCTGTATATGCTGTATATATATTTGTAAGGCTGTACAGAAGTACTTTTTTTTTCTTATTGTGTATAGTTCGAGTGATTTGTTTCCAATCACAGGATTGGGTGGCATTTTGGGCCTCTGTATTTTGTATTTAAAATAAATAACCAAGTCTGTGACTGTTAAAATAGCTGTTTAACTTTCCTTCAGGTATAAATATTCAAGTGGTGACATGTGCTAACAAAATTCTTATTATTTTACTTAGATTGGTTTGAAAGTGGAGCAAGATAGCGACAGTGAAGAAAGATTGTCGATTCTTGATTTGACCGAAAATAACTCGTCAGCGTCAACTGTTCTAGACGTATTTGGTGTTCACCGGCCAGTGAGAAGCAGATGGTCTCAAGCCACTCCACCGTTGCCCAGCAAGATGGAGAATACAGATCAACCTAAAGAGGGTGCATCCAACACTGAAGCAGAAAGTTGTTGCAGTTCACGTGAAGCTCCGGAAACACACAGGAGGTAAGTAGACGTTTTTGATGTTTTTAATTAGACATGATCACTGTTTATATGATAGTATGCGTTTCGGTGGTTTCTTGAGATAGTTTGTAAGAAATTGCACTCTTCATGAGGAAATTGGTAACGACTGTACATAGCTTGTTATACTGTGTATTATGGTTACGTAGTTATAAACTATAATTGTGGTTGCTGATTGTATTCGGTCCACACTAATAATAAATTTATTTAAAGTGAATATCATCACATAATTTAGATTTTAACAGTAACAGTCTTTGAACATTTATTACAGGAATACCTTGCATAACACGGTAAATTGGTTTCAAGAAAGTCCACATATGCAAAACCACGCTTATTTGGAATAATTAAATTTCATCATCACGAAAATTTAGAATAAGAAGTTAAAAACAAACATATATGTATATGGTGGACTATTTTATTTGTCTTTAAAAACTCTTTTCTCTTTGGTGTGGGAGTCCCGCTTCGGTCCCTGGCGGGAACTTATGTGGTTTGGATCCCGTTAAGCAGTAGGTGGACGTCTCATACGGCATCGCTGCAGAAAGGGTCTCAGAATAAAATCAATGAAAATACCTTTCTAACGTAATCGCTGAAATTGTGTGCAATGCAAATATCGACAAGAGGAAATCGTTTTAACACTATGCAGTATCTCCGGATTTAAACCGGGACCTCCCTAATGCGAAGCAAGAATATTGACCTTGGTGGCCGTGGATGGTGTTTTTCGAGTCAGTCTTCCCAGTTTGAAAAGTAACAATGAACGTATTAAACTAGCTAACTTACTATTAATAAATACGTTCTAATTGAATATTGCAAATTCCAAAACGGCGATACAATGAATATTCCTATTGGTTTTATACAGGGTGTTTATCGGTCACGAAAGTCCCGAAATCAGAAAACGGTGATGAAAGTCAAGAAGTCACGAAATTTAGCTTTTGGGTCACATATTTTTTTATCTGTTTTTATCTATACAAATATAAGTACAGACTGGAAAATTTTGTTCTATAATGCGTCAAAATTCACCACAAAAAATGTCCGTGTTCGGCTTTAGACACTACCAAATCGCAAGCAAAGCACGATTCTATCGCATGCATGAAAATTCGGCCTAATTCACACCGAAATTCGCTCTTGAGAATGTTACGAAATGTTTGGTTTGGTAAAGAAAAGGCCACGAAATTTCATTTTGGAATTCTAGTAGACATCCTGTTGTAGCATTCCATGAAATATTGTTTACTACTGAGGAATTTGTTTATTATCTATTATTCCTGTCAAACACAGACTACTTAAGAATAATCGATGCCAACCGTTAGAACCTTACATGATGAAATGTTCTTGAAAACTTGAACAACACAAGACAGTGAAAGAGTTTAGGATCATAAAATAGCATTGTTTAGGCTGGAATTTGTATTTCTTTTTAGAATCATTGAATGGAAATGTTATAACAGTTTCTTTTTCACATCTTTTTAAATTGTCGTTCATTCTGATCGTCGCATTTTGAAATAAAATTATTTCTTAGGAAATATTTTTATCGTTGGTAGGTTTTGAATCTTGTGTTGTATCAGATTTTATTATGGTCAGATATTTAGAATGGATAATAAATACTTGTCTCACCTGCTATTGTATCAAATGGTTATAGAAGTGCAGTTTCAAGATAGTGTTGATGTACAAGCTTGTAACACTTTTTCACAGGAAATATAGCTTAGAAATGGACAAAGTATCTGATTAATCGATACTGGGTGAAGAAAATATTCAGATAACCAGTCTTGAATGCAGCGCCGAAGACATTAATGTGTGCCTTTAAATAATTCGAGTTTCTGATCTTACATACACCTCGCTTTTTATAAGATCATAAATAGAGAATGGAAAGTGTATTTAGGTAGAGTTCAGGCCGCCTGTCCGGATTTTTATTTTTTTTATTTTTGTGTTTACAACAGCAAAAATAATGACTAAGAACATTTTTTAATTCTTCCTCGGCGTCGGAAATGTGGGGATATCCGAATTCTTCTTGTGTATTTGGTAGGGTATGTGACGTATATTACAATTATCGTATTTTACAAAGGCCCTTTAATTGTAAAATCTGTTCTAAGATAGCAAATTGGCAATTGGAAATGAGATTTAGAAAGAAAATCCATTTCTACATTTCAGTTCTTTTAAAAAAAAATTCTTAAAGAAAAAACAACATTAAGTCTTTTTTTTTTTTTTTTTTTTTTTTTTTTTTTTTTTTTTTTTTGGGCTCCTGACCTTAAAGTACTATCTCAGTATCTGCCTGGCATGTTTTGAAGAAAACTAAGGGAATCTTCATTCAGGACGCCTGAGTGAGGGATTTGAATCCTAAATGCAGCAGAGGATGATTTTATTCGTATTCTGCATTACATAGAATTACCCACTTCTTTATTACTGTACAAAATTGTGTACTTCCTTCTTTCTAGAAATCGAAATGTAAACGAGTGTCAATGGTGCAAAGTGTGCCCCACGAAACGGAGATCGGGGTTTACGGATTTCCTTGTACATTTTTTATTTTATTTTTTTTAAAAGTAAAGTTCAATGTCTCACGATTATGCACCGAAGTCAAGGAAGATTGTGATAATGGGATAGATGATAATGGTGGCATGACGAAGGTGGGAGGAAACGGGAAGTACATAGTTCAATATTGCCCAATAAAACCCACTTGGCTTTTTTTTGTTTGTTTTTTTAAATTGTGTTTTTCACAACCTTGATCCCAACACAAATTTAAGGATATTATCCACTGATTACTTGTTTTGACATTCGAATCTTGTCGGAAGCGAAGATCAAGGATAAGTTACTGAGCAGCGTGTTGTGAACGTTAAGCGAATCCACGTCCCCGAGAGTGGCGAGCTACAAATGATTGTGTCTGGCATTTCAAACCTACCTGCAAATCTTACTGTAACACATTATCACTTAAAGGGAGACCATACATTGTGGTGCTGTAAATGCCAGCATTTCAGCCAATCATCTACATCATGCAACGCCTTCCATCTGTGGCAGTAGTTCTGACGCAGTACATGGTCCAACACAATGTACGGCTCGGTCTAAATATATCAATTGTAAACCAGCACATCCGGCTTGGTCCTGTGACTATCCGATATTCAAGGACGAAAAAGTAATCCGTGAACTTACGATTACTTAAGAGATTTCCGCCGCTGAGGCCAAGCGACGCATCAGACCGGAGCATGGTTTTGCCTTCACATTTTTATTTGCTGTAAAATTTACTCGTTCGCACTTAACGCATACTGTTGATGTCAGCACTCAAGACATGTGGTCTTTCTGTTGCACCAGAAGTGAATACTGCAGTAGCCACCAGTATCCAGTGCTACCCAAACCACCATTACTTCTGGAGAATTTCTCCGAGATCCTGCTCAGTGATCCTTGAGGGGACAATTCTTAAAGAGTACGCCATCGTCTACGTTAAAAAGGAATAACAAGTCTGCTATTACAGAATTGAAGTTCACATTGGACCGTGCAGTTGAGCGATCTGTTAAATCTCAGCCTGGTGCTTACACCACCTCTACTCTGAAAAAAACCTGCACGTCAGCAATCTTCGAGTCCTCCGGATAAGAAGAAAATAGAAACAGTCATCACTCGGTCCTGCACAGAGTGATACCTCTATGATGGAAGATATATGGTGGAGGACGATCTTGATAATTTCCTTCCTCTTTAAAGATAAGAAGAAAATGGGGAAACAGTAAAATTTCAGTCCTTCGTAATTCTAATCCATAATGGCTCTTCTAAATGGAATATAAATAGGTATTTCACTCATTTCGAAGAATTTAAATATCTTCTAACTCATTCAGACTGTCGTTTTCTGTCTTTAAGAAACTTATCTTGCTGCTACGCTGTTTACCGTTATGACAAGGACGGTGGTGGTCATTCAGCTACTGGAGTAGCAGTTAATCTACAGTAGCGTATATACCATGATTTATATGGCAGTGATCACTTTCCGATTATTCTCACAGGGCTACCTGTTTTACAATTTACTCATTTGTCTCGTTACAATTTCCTCCGGGAAAGCTGGGGGCATTTTTGCCTTTATACTAGATCCCCAGCCAGCTTTCTATTGAACATCTGGAGGCCTTTCACGCAATTGTGGTATCTGCTGCTAATGCCCCGATTCCATTGTTAGATGAGGCTTCTCTAAAACGCGCTATTTCTTAGTAGTCGAAAGAAATAAGTCAAGCTATTTTGCACGACGACGAGCATTTCGTAGCTTTAATCGTGCTCCTATTGCTAACAGTTTCGACGCCTTCATGCCAGAGCACACTTCTTGCTTAAACCAGGAAGGTGACGTAACTGGCGCGAGTATGTGTTTAGTTTAACAAGTGCTGTTCGCACTCGAGTCAGCAGCAGGTAGTTCAAAGAGTGCTATTTGGTCCAAAGTTTGTCGTGTTCAGGGCCATTCCACTTACTTCCGTCAAGTTTTTTGCACTCCTTGTGCAAAAGTAACCGATCTGAAGCGGATTGTCGATGAATTGGACCAACATTTTGCTGCAGTTTCTAGTTCGGCTAATTATTCGCCTAACTTTCGGCAAGTTAAAGCACGAGGTCTTACATTTTACGTCGCCAAGTAATGAAGATTACAACAGCATTTTACTGCTGCTGAACTTACCACTGATGTCACTAACACGTTGCATGTGCACCTGGAGCAAACTCCATACACTATACAATGCTTCTCAATCTTTCTGCTAGTAGCAAACATAATTTAGTCCTCTATTGTATCTGGATTGAAGGACCACTTCCTGCTGCTTGGCGTGAAGCTTATATTCTTCTTATCCCGAAACCTGGGAAATCTGCTACGCCCAGCTTCAGTTATAGGCCAGTTGCCTTAATCAGTTGCTATGCAAGTTTTTGGAGACAATAATCAATGCACGCTTAATGTAGACTAACTCCTTGCTTCATAATCAACAGTGTGGTTTCCGGAACTTCCATTCCACTACTGATCATCTTGTTCATGACAGTGTAATCCAGGATGCTTCCCGCAGTCGCCAACATCTGATCGCCTTCTTCTTTGATCTTCTGAAGGCTTATGACGCCACTTAGCGTTTTTATGCTTTACTGTCGGCTACTTCTTTGGAGAGTACGAGGTCGTATGGGCTTCTTTCTACATAAGTTTCTTGGAGATCAATACTTTTCGAGTCCGATTAGAATCAACCCTCTCCGACCGTTTCTTGCAAAAAAAAAAAAAAAAAAAAAAAAGCATTCCACAAGGCAGAGTGTGTTAAGTGTAACTCTCGTGGCTGTGGCGGTAAATGGTGCTTTTAAACAGATACCCGCTCCAGTTCATGGAATGTTGTATGTGGACGAGTTGGCAATTTATTGCCGCTCTTTTGATCTCCATGTTGCTGTTAGACATTTAAAACTGACTTTGGACAGTTTTTCACGTTGGTCAGCGACCACTGGGTTTTCTTTCTCCAGGACTAATTGTGTTCGTTTTTGTCGTCTACGTAGCTGCACATATCATCCAGATCTTTTTCTGGACCACACACGCGTGTATTTTGGTTAACAACATCCAATTTCAGGGCCTTCAGTTTGATCGCCGGATGTCTTAGGCAGTCCACTTACGAGAGCTGCAATATCGCTGTCCATGAGCACCTAATCTTCTGAAATTGTTTTGGCATATTTGGATGCTGATCGCATTGTTCTTCTACTTCTGTATTGTATCTTAATCGGCTTAAAGTTGGCTATGGATGCATTGTTTATGGATTCATCGTATTTACCACTTACGTCAACTGAATACTGTCCATCATTTTAGCGCAGTTTCGGCGACTGGTGCTTTTCGCATTGTTCTATTCCCGGCTTGTATGAAGCGCACGAGCATTCTTTAACTCTGCGCCGTCCTTGGTTGATGGTGTACTATTTTGCTAATCTAAGATCAATGGCTCACTGCTTGTCATCTTTTGCACTGGAAACTGGAGATCGCTACCAGGCCTATGGAATTCGTGCTCTGGACCTTGACCTTGCCGTCAAAGTTGCCCCTTTATGTCAGTTGGGTTTTCTACCTCTCCTCCATGGAAAATGCCTCTTTCAGATAATTCACTCCACCTGACCCAGTATAAGAAGCCAAGTACCAGTTGCTACAAATTTCAACAACATTTTCACTTTCTTTTACAGCAGATTCAGGACTTTACTGTATTTTTAATGATGGTTCTAATGATGCTGCTTCTGTCGGATGTGTCTTCTTTCCAACTACACGTATTTATGATTTTTTATTACACACCATTTCCTCAGTATTCATTGTTGGACTGGTTGTAATTTTACAAACTTATGTCTCTGTATGTCATATACGCCGGATCTTAATTAGTTGTAATTCTCAAAATGCTCTGAGTATTAATAGCTTCCTTGAAGTGCAAAGTAAACATCCTTTTGTCCAGATCCTCCTATCATGTCATAGATTATCAGCACAGGGATACGAAGTACAACTTTGCAGGGTTCCGAGCCATTTTAGCATAGCTGATAATGAGAAGACAGGCCGTGCTGTGTAAGTTGGTGCCTATGAAGGAAGAACTTAATATTCTCATATCCAGTATAGATCTGCATTCGCTATTCAGTGCTCAGTTGCATCAGCGCTGGCAGCTCGAATGGGACCAGGCTGTCAACAATAAATCAAAAGAATTTAAACGTGCTTTTCGGTTTGGACCATCGCCTCAAGATGTTCTTGACAGGAGGAAAGAATTCTGACTCCACTTCGATTGGACATTCACACTTAATAACACATAGATTTCTACTTCGTGGCGAAGACCCACCAGTGTGTGTCTGGCCTGTGGAGCTAGACAAGTATTCAAGATTTTCTTGTGGATTTTCCCCTGATCATGCTCAGCTTCGAGCGGAATTTGACGTTCCAGAGTTAGCAACACTGCGTGGAGATGACCACCGAATGATCTCTTCGTCATATCCATGTTCTACCTGCATTGTGATTGTCCTAGAGTTTATATTTAGCTCATTTCTTGTTTCCTCGTATGTGTTTGTTCCCTGTTTATTGTCACTCAACGCATTTTTAGTTTCCAGTTCAACTGACATTCCCGGCAAGTGTTTAACTTCTTTTATCTTTTATACTAAAGTCTATCTCAGACAAGTTGATAGGAACTTCTATCCCCACCACCCACCTGCTAGCTGCCTGCTGTTTGAGACGGGGGTTGTGTTGCTGTTCTCTTTAGCAATACAAGCCCCCATTCGCTGCTATGTAGATATTTCTAAAAAACATTGTGTAAACAACGGATTGAAACTCTCAGGTAATCGTGTACGTAATTCTTGGTTCTTAACACATTAAACAGAGTAACCAAAACGGGTTAACAAGTAACTGTCAACTCAATTTAAGTATGCTCATTAATTCAAAAAGCGGGGGGTGTGCAGAAACGTTGGAATAGCGGACTATGTCTGCTACTCGAGTGCGCATTACAACTGATGGCAGGGTTGGATCTTGTACTCAATTTATTGTGTCGGCACGATGATTTCATCAGGTTTCTTTTTTGTTAATACACCAACATATGCATGAAAAAAATGAAAGGACATATTTAGTTAACGTCTCGCACGTATGCCATATAGATTAAAGGAGACTATGATTATTGAAAATGAATGATAAGGAAGTATTGATGGAAGAGGAAAGTAGCAGCAAAGGGAGAACCCCGAGAAAACTCACTGACACGATGTCATTAGCCACGAATTTACATGACCAAGGACCGGACCGGAAGTAAGTAATTTACCACTGAGCACCCATTCCTCCGTAACATATGGCAACAAAAATATAACAACATATGACAAGAAAACTAAAAAGTGTGTCGACTCCTTTTCAGGCCCGTATCCAAGGGGGGTCTAGGGGCCGGGCCCCCCTAAATTTTTACTGGCTTTCCTAAACTTTTCACGGTAGACTTTAAAATGAACAATAATATGTTGATGAACTATAATGTGATTGGATCGCCCCCCCCCCCCTAAATTCTAGAATCTTGCTTAACACACACACTAAAAACACGTTACAAATAAATAAATATATTTGTGTGTGTATTACACATAAATCCACTAATACACTTCCTACTACGTATATACAAGCACTACAGTATTTTCACACACTACAGAGTTCACACACGCTAAATTCATACAATCTTCACAGCGATATTCCACGTATTCGATGTCCAATCGAATATACAACTATTTTCATTTCTTTCTTTACAGTGGGAGCATATGTCAACTATTCCTCATAACTCTCTCCCCCCTTCTAACATCAAATAAAAGAATCAGCATAAATTTGGTTTATAAATAACTGTTATACGTTTTTTTTAAATGGTCAAATCAATATTTATTAGTCCTATAAAATACATAAACAATGCTATATCCTTTTCTTAAAATAACCATATTAATTGAAGTTGTGAATGATGAGTGGGTTAAGAGTAGCTAAAAGGAACAGCAAACTCCCTCACATTGACAGAAAGCGCGCGCGTAGTGAAGTGGAAAATTTAGATTTTAAACAATACCGATATGAATGTCTCAAACGTTTCCTTCCCTGTCAGGGGTGGTATACCTGCCTTCCCCTCTTGCGGCGAGAAAGAGGAGGAGAGTAGGGGAGTTTTCTTGTTTTCCTATCAACTAGTCTGAGATAGCGTATAATTTTGGCCTTTCTTTACCCTTTCCGCGTAGCCCCAGTAAAAGATTAGTATCCCACTGATGCTGATTTTACCCCAGTGCTTTTATCGCTATGTTTGCATGTATTTTATATTTTTTTTTTTTCATAGCAGACTTGTTACTGAATTTTAGACATAGATGAGTGCAAAAAGACCTTTGCAGTATAATGCACCTACTCCGATCTCTTGTTCTTTTCTAATCTTTCTTCCTATAGGAAGAAAGGCAAGGGGATTTATTCAGATTTTTGCATCGGTTATCAAGAGCGCGTATGAAATGTGAGGTATTCGGTAATCCAGCTGATGTTTTTCATCGGTGGGTCCGCTGACAGCGAACATCTTCTAATGGCACAGCTAATTAAATGATACCTATGCAGTGTGCTCTTTCACACAAATTGTATACGTGCAACATGATTTCAGTAAATATTTTGTATGTACTAATTATTTAGACATTAACTCGATGCATGTACTTTTAATATTGTACAGTTTTCGTGTTTCCAAGTTAGAAAAATGTTTTCCTATTGTTTGCCAGTCTGCGAATGTTAAAAGGTTGAAGATACATACACTGTTGTTTACTGTGAATGCCATAATTTTAATATTGCTTAAAGCAATCATTTCCTTAGTTGAAATTCTTATGCTTCAATTTTTTTTGCACTTTCAAGTTTTGCTCTCCCGTGATGTCTGGTTCACTGAGAATAAAAGTAGGAGTAATCGTGATAAAACGATGAAGAGAAACGAACTCACGGGGGTAGAGCAGACATTTTGTCAATTGCCGCTTGCATTGCTGTACGCCGGTGAGTCCGTTTCTCTATATTTCTGTGATGTTTTTGTCATTATTACTCGTAACTTTATCCTTCACGAACAAGGTTTCAGAGGCGAGCCAAGAATCTGAAAGTGCAAGAATATTTCAAGTAAAGGAAATGATTGTTAAAATTGCTGTGTGTGTTAACATAATGCTTACATCAAGTTTCAATGATCATCAATTAATAGCTCATTTCATTTCTTCAAACCTCTCTCATCCATATTTCATCAAAGAACTGATGTTGTCACCCTTACCTTGAATCCCGAAAATAAATAAAATAAACAAGTAATACACCATATAGTCGATTAATTAATTGATTTATTGCTTTATAAATGTATGTATGTATTTATTGTTTTTTTACATGGTTGTTTAGTAATTAATTGTCCCTTTCGTTTTCAGTAGGTTTTGTCGAGGAGCTCATTGTGAACAATGTGAGGTAGCCCAGTTTGGTGGATTGCCACTATTAGTTCGAGTAATTGAAAGAAGTATGAGTAACAATAGTGATGCAGTGGCGAACGATAGTGTGGGGAATCCAGCACGTGGTGACACGCCTCCGCAGCCAAGCCACTCTGACTCTGATCGTGTTCCGCAGGAGGAAGCGTGTAGTGTTGGAAGCGGCGGAAGGAGAGAAGTGTGTTGTGAGTATTGTGGCAAAGCTTTTAATCATATGGGAGACCTTAACAAACACCGTCGTAGCCACACAGGCGAGCGGCCTTATGCTTGCGAGTTTTGTGCCAAGAGATTCAGCCACACGAGCAATTTGTTACGACACCGAAAAGTTCATACAGGGGAGAAGCCCTTCCGGTGCGATGCATGCGACAAAGCTTTCAGTCGCAAAGACAAACTTCTCAGTCACAAGAAGGGATCGAGATGTAGTAATCCCTCCACGGATGCCTATTCTATGTCAACTGATTGATGTACAATTGTTTTTAACTAGCAATTAGTTACAATCTAAGAATCGTAATATTTATGTTCATTTGAAGTTCAAAAGTTCACGATAAAGTGAGAATAATTGTAACTTCCATTATTACGTTTATTGTTAATTTGTTCAGTTCTGTTTATTGTTGATTTAGCTCCTGTAATTATGTATTTAGCGGTACATATATGAAATTTGATTTTTAAAATGTACATTTTGAATGCGAAATATCCGATAATATAAGAAATAATAATTAACTTTGCTTGTTGAAGAAAATTTGTTACAGATTTTGGAAAAAAAAAAAATGCTGTTTTTTCCTTACACACACACACACACACACATACACAAAGTAGTTGCTAGAGCCCATTCATGAGTTCATCTATATTTTCATAATTAAAACAAATGATTTTGAGAAGTCTTCCTGTCAATACAGTGTTAGATCATGGTGTACAGCTCTATTGTTGATAAGCCCATTCAAAAGCCCGTTTTACAAATAAATCATAAAATACACTTCTTTCTCTTTGTTATGTTCTGCATTCATTGAACTGTCATCTTGTTGAATTTTTGCTTTCTTCAATGGCAGTATTTTCCAGATATGTACAACTAGGAATAATAAAAGAAAAGCCCATTAATCCTATTCCCAGTAACATTATTTTCTTATTTTTCTTGACATTGTTGCCAGTGAAGGAAGCGAAAATTCCAGTGATAGTTCAGTAATACTGTAACACCTTAGGAAAGAGGAATGGGTACTGCTTTAATTTACACACATCTTAAGGTCAGGAGAAAATGTACTGGTTCTTCAGTGTAGTACAATGGCTTATCATTGTAACCAAAGGTGTAAGAATCTAGAAGGTTCGACACTGCAGAAACAGTAGGTTCGCCAGTAGATATTATAATTGTGTGCCAATTCAGTCCAGTCAAGACTTTATTATCCATTTCTTTGAAATCCTTTATTCCATTTTTTTAAGTGCTGAACAATGCTACTCCACTTTCTGAGACCATCATTCCAGTTTTCTAAATCTGAATATTGTAGCTTCAACTTTAGAGATCCTTATTCCAGTTTTCAAATTCTATCATCAGTTCCGCCAAATATAATAATACCGAATACAATATTTGTAAGTTAATAAATATAAAACTTAATAGTTCGTTGGCTCAAAAGTACGTACATGCGGCAAATGTCTTCTATTCAATTAATACTAAGGTCCACTCTCTCGGATCTTAATTGCAAATAATCTGCGATTAAAACTCCAAGAATTTCTGTTAAACTAAATTTTGAATCTTGTGTCTTTCATGTATCAAAAAAGTATAAATTAGTACAAGTATAAATTAGTAGTGCAGTGATTAAGGTTGGAGTGGATGGGAAAAGATAGCAGAAATAGAAGAGAGTTCTATTTAGATGTAGTTGGGTAGGTAAACGTGATGAAATATTTATACGGCTGGGTGTTTTACAAGATAACAAATTCTGTATGAAGCTTTCTATCCTTTTGTTTTGTAGATGCACCATCTCCCGGGCTCTAGTTCCTACCAAATAAAAGTTGAATTTGAAACGTGAACTTTTTTCAGACTAACGTGATATTTCGGTGTATTTTCTTTTAAATTCCTTGTATATATCACACAAGCAAAGTCACTAGTGATTAGTACAGATGGTTATGTATGATTATAAAACCAGTAATTTCTTTTAGAATAATGTTACTGTATTTTCTTATCTACTGTTTCTCATGCTCGTCACTTGGCTGAATTCAAAGTGACTATCATTTTATACAAAAATGGACAGATAGAAGATTTAATATACAGTAATACATACGAGTTATAGATTAGTCTGGAGGCCAAATATTTGAACAAAACTAGAAAATGCAAGAAATGTTTCAAAGTGTATTCTTTAATGTGACGTAATAGAAATTCATTGAAAATTTTCAATTATTTGTATTTATGTCATTATGTTTTTACATGTATTGGTAAAGAGATAAGTATGCTTATATGCGAATAAATATATAATTATTACCGAAAAAGAATTCTAACCGTCCGATACACTAAAAGTTTTTTTAACAGTTCCGAAAGTCCATCCGCACTTTTCTCAATTCGTGTATCCGTACCACAAAAAGCTGTTATTTCTTGAGCACTATTTTTATTTTCACTCCTATAGGAGTATGTTGATTAGATGTAAAGACGTATATATCAGTAAATAAAGGTGGCTTCTTTAGCCAACAGCTGCAATGTCATACCGTGAATTGAGTTGTTTAAAGTTCAAATGAGTGCATATTTCTAAAATTTTCAAAGCACAGCAGTGCAGTTCAGCTGTTTATCTTATGAATAGATTTCCTTGTCGAGACGGATTTTTCCCTTACAACACATGACATAAGTAATTTTGTACTTTAAAACATTCTTAGTATTTTATTTCTAGTTGGTAAATTATCAGAGTTCCATATCTGGAGAAGCTTCTTCCTTTGCTATAAAAATACGTACAGTTTGTTTTGATCAGAGTAGACAATATAAAGATGTTAAGAAATACCTTTATATTTTCTACTCTGATCAATATTGGAAAGTCGGAAGTCTTCTTGCATGCATGTCTTGAGAAACACTTTTAAATTCCTTAAGTATCAAACACAGTGTGTGTCATTGTTGAAAATGATGTTATTGACAAAGCCACATCTAAAGAAAAAAATGGACACTTATCGTAGTTTATAAAACTCTCCATTCATGCGTATAAATACATGGCGTTATTCGTATTTAGGCTTGCATTGAATATTGCAAGGGACGAAGACATTTGCTAATTGCTAAACATAACTATACATATTATTGAAATGTTTGCAACGTGGTTGCAGTGCTCAGAAAGTCGTATTCCTAACTCCCCCCCCCCCAAAAAAAAAAAACGCAAGACGACTTCGACCTTCCAATATTATAAAACATATTATGTAGATGTAATAAATTGACAGACACTGTGAATAATACAAATTTAAAGGCAAAGAAAAGTATTTTAGGCCAATTTATATACCCCAAATTATTTTTGAGAAGCACGTTTCAATCACGATACAACTGTACTTACATGCCTTCCAAACATGCCTCCTTCCAGTGAAACCAAGGGAGTGTTACTATGTTACTTTTTGTCTGTTGAGATTATTAGTAACTATGTTCATATTTACAAAGAAACTACGTATTTGAAAAAGAGCCATGACATTTTTATACAGAGCCATAGTGCCATATGTATAGTAAGTAGTACGTAGTGTGTTTTTATAACAAGTGAAAAATGAAAATGTGTTCATATTCCTGTTTCAAATGGAATGAGACTGGTAGAGAACTCGATGATAGTTAAGAAAAGTGTATAAATAAAAATTAAATTTCAGTTTTTTTTTTTTAATTCCATATTGAATAAAAGATAAGTAATGTATGTGTTGTTGACTTTTTGTAGGTACTAAAATCTGCACGAATGTCATGGATGTATTGTGTAGAATCGCGAGCCAAAGTGGAGATTTGCCGTACATTTTGTTTGTTTTCTTTATTTCTTCATTCATTTTCAGATCAGAAAAAATGGACTGATTGGGATACTATTGTTCGTCGTCTAGTACTAATTCCTATCGCGACCACCATTTTATTACATCCTCTTGCCAGCGATCCCTTATATTTTTCTAGCTTGTAATAAGCTTGTATGGGATTTTTAATATATCTATTGCGGAAATCTCATGATGTCCATCTATCTCTATAATAATATAATCCATTTCTTGTATATAGTGGATACAGTAACTTCCCTAAAAGTGAATGGATTAAAACCAAATTTGGTCAGTTTATTTATCTTCCGCTTATCTTCGCGATCTCCAGGTTGAGAAAACCTGGTCTAGAGGGTAAATTGAAAAGAAAACTACAATTTCCTGTGTTTCATTTGTTTCTTAACCCATATTTCAACTTCAATTCGTTTTAGAAGAAAATTCGAACTGCTTATCTGGAACAGATGCCTTAATGTTCCTTTTAGGTTACGTTTCTAAATCTGTAAAAAAAATTAGGAGACTGAAGAGATGTACGCTTGCTTGTTATGCGTTAAATGTGTAGGATTTAAGAAGTAATATGTACTGAGTACTTCAAATATTTATTTTTACGCAACCTAAAAGGAACATTAAGAAGGTATGTGATTCCGAAGACTTCAGCAACATTGGAAGATGAAATATTGGTTAAGGAACAAATAAAAATGCACTGAAGGTAAATGTATTTTTTATTATATACTTATATATGATTGCGAATAATGATACAGTGAATAACGAAAATTTTATTTTACAGTAAAATAGGCGTATTACTCACAAAAAGAATATATATATAACGGGTATACACTTTGCCGGCAGGTGTACCTTCTAATATTATGAATATTTTTAATGATTAAAGATCTTTGAACCAGGAAACTTTCATATAAAAGCAGTGAGTAATTTCCATTTTGGGAATACAGGGAAGGCACTCTTGTTACGTGTTCGAAAGTAATGCATCGTTAACTTGTCTGTAAGTTAATAGGAACTATTTTTGTAATTAATCATGCAGAATTGGAAACAAGATTATAATTATAATGTGTATTCTACGTCTGGAATATAAATGAAAATAATGAAAATATTTTCTTTTGTTACAAAGTTGTGTGTATTAATGTAAACATGAAGAGGTATGGGACATGGCAAGTGAGTTTGAAGCTGTTTAGATTTGTTCTGATGGTAAAATGATTGAAAGAAAAGTAAATGAATTGTAGTAATGAAGTTGTTATAAGCTATAAACGTTATATTTTCTTGTGAGAAGTACTCATGCTAGTCATTAGCATTTAATGGTAACGGAACATCATCTAGTGACCAGTGGCGGCTTTTTAGGGAAGTTGTATCGGTAAAATGATAAAAAATTGAATCGGTACAAACTAAAGGATGGAAACTGATCTAATTTCCTAATTCTTGCACCTATGTTTATATATAAAAGAACGTGTGGGTATCATCTGATTCTCGCAGAGAGAGAGGAGTAAACTACTAAACTACCGACAGAATATGCTACGACAAAAGATCCTGAACTGAATAATTACATGAATCTCCTACTTTCAGTCTACGTTTAATTTCTTCGTATGGTTTTGGTCTGTTAATAGTGAGGAGAAAGTAGAGCCAGTAAATTGGACACACAGATAGATCTTCATCAGATGTAATTATGTACGAAACCCTTTTCTCGATTTTCGGCTCGGGGACAGGGAGGTCGTATTTGCGGAAGTTAAAACGTATGCATGTTTGGTCCTACGTACTACTTGTGTTTATATAGACCCCTTTACAGGATGATTGTGCGGGCTTACATAACAGTAAGGATAAACACAGGGGAATGAGAATAAGCCATGACGGATGCTAGAATCGTTTTGTTCCGATTCTGACCTAAGACCCGTCAACAGCGGGTGGTCAAAGTTAGTAAAATATAAAACTGTAACTTTTTACTTATGATTCTTCCTTCAAAGCCGCTACTGAAAGTGGTATTATTTTATCGAATATCTATTATCCAACATATATTAATGTTGAAAAATATCTAATATTATATTTATGTGCATTTAAGGAAGGAAATATAATCAGGTGCCTGATCTTGTAGTAAAGACTTGTCTGTTATTCTTCTGAAGTTGGTATTTCTCGCACAAACAATATTTTAATGTGTAGAACTAGTAGAGAAGTTAAAAGGTGATCATTAATGATGCTGTCCTATAAAGAAGGTTGTTTATCATAGGAAATGTTAGAAGAAAGTTACTGTTAAACACACAAAAAATATTTATTACATTAAATATCAATGTTATCACTTTGAAACGTATAATGTAATTTCTGGATTGAACCTATGTAGTCAACAGTAAGTTATAATGTGCGTGTCAGTAGCGATTTTTACTTAGACGCTAAGTAGAATGTTATGTGTACAAAAATTTCCAAAAGAATTAGGTTAATCCTGTCATTAAATTACAACTTGTAGTTTACGTATTAATTAGTCACTTTTCGCGTCGTAATAGTCATTTTTTAAAAATTAATGTTCAGTGGCGAATCTAGTCCAGGGCCGGGAGGGCCTAGGGCTACCCCTCCCAGTTTTCAGAGTAACGAAAATAATTGAAGCTATTATTTATATATTTTTGAAAGTTTATAGTAAACTCATGATATACCTATCATAGTCTGGATTCTGGCAGCCCCCCGTTTTTACTTTCTAGATCCGCCACTGTTAATATTATTTATTTTTAATTTCCGTACACAGTAGACTCCCGAGCACCCGGCTTAATGTGGCGGAAGGGCAGGCCGGATAGGCTGGATTTCCATGAACTCATTTCTTAATTAATATTAAGCATATCCCAAGAACAATTTACGAATACAGTACTGTACAGTTATAATCAGGAACAGCGGCAAGCGTACTGTATTGAGATTCGTTACACACTGACGAAACTATGAACAAGGAGCAGAACGCTGCTGTTTTCCTGTCACAACCTGTATTTTGCACACGACACGTAGGAGGATCGTAGCAGATGCCCGCTTCCAATGCTTTGGCAACATCGCAAATGTAACGCCTTGTCTTTCTCATTTAATTGCGATAGAAGAAAACTAGCCCGGATAGTCGCGAGCCGGATACTCGGGAGTCTACTGTATTTGTCTGGTTCAATTGTTTTTTTTTTCCTACGCTACGCCTGGTGGTACAAAATGTAACATGTGATCATTTTTTCTTTTGGTTTTACTTTAATTGTTGGATATTTACGAATAGTTAATATAGTGCTAAATTGTACAATCTTTTATTACGTTCAACGTAGTTTAACCTGCTGTAGTGTGAACTGTGGCATTTCGTTTGCCATACAAGGACTGACTTTGAACTTCAACCTGGATTTTATATTTCCGTAATCGTCTGTATTTTTGTAAATGTTGACAATGTAAGTCGTATTATTCGAATATTTTATGACTAGCTTCATTTTTGCCGTTATTTATATTATGAGTCATTAAAATAGCATTGTTATAAAGATTGTACCTGTAAATTTTATGAGAAAAGTTATGATTACAATTAATGGTTGATAATTCGTTTAGAACAGTTTACTCTTTAAGACTTCATATGTATATAATGAATATTGTGTAATTATATTGGAATATAATTGTAAATTTGACTAGATTTTTACATTTAGTGACTTTTTTATGTAATCATGCTGCTTATATCATTGTAAAATTAAGAGAATGTGTATTGTAGCTATTGTATTTATCATTATGATATAGTTGTAGGTATATTTTAATTTATTGTGTCATTTATATTCGCTATAGTGAAGCATTACACTTTACACTTTAAATTATCGATAAAAGGTAAGATGAATGCAAGATTGGACTGCAATATAGTACGGAGATATTTACTTTTAGTTAATTTTCAAACAACCTAATTGCCATGTGCGTGGGTTTTCTCGGGATTCTCCCACCCACTTCATTCCACCATTACATTCATTTTTCTCGCCAGCATCTCTTTTAGCCTACATGACGTAAACGTGGGACGTAAAATTAAAAAAAAATAATTTCCAATAACTTAATTTATTATTATTGGTTCAATAGGAATTTTATTACACGAAAATTGTAGTTTTAATCGACCTTGTATCGCTATGATTAAGATAATTCTTCTTCTTCATAATAAAAGTCCTATTGCTTTCAAGTGGATTCCCGAACAACCAAGGATTAATGATTTTGTCATTTGTTTGCAAGTTGATAGCTTGAATTTCCTGGTGGAGCATTTGTAGTTAGGATTCTGTGTGTGATACAACTAGCTATAACGCTTCCAAGTTTGTTAACATATGCCGCCATTATGCAGTGATTGAATATGATGCTTTTTAGTATGGTTCATCTAAGCAAGTCCATCCAACATACTATTCCGTTATTATGATAGAGAACGTGCATTATCTTAGTTGCTAGTATTCGTGTATTATAGTATACTTAGGTCACGGCGTATGTTCACCAATGTGGAAAACTATTTTATTTATTTAAGCAATATGAAACAGTTTTTCTTTAGATCTTGTCCATCTGTCCACAAAAGTACTATATTATCACTTAAGAACTGAGAAAGGTTTTGTGTTAGATGAAAATGTACTTCAGCAAACGTTGTATAGGGATTTTTTTTTTTTTTTTGTTTGTTAAATTACAAAGAATGGCATCTATGGTGTGTTGAAAAGTGTTAACAAAGCTGAATTATACAGGATTAGTATAAATGATTAATTCGTTTTGAAGAGATTATATTCTCAAAAGTATTACACGTACACTCATGTCCAAAATTATTGTCGCATGTCTATAAATGTGTTGTTGTTGGAATATAATTTGATAATGAATTCTCCCGGTATTTCTTATAACGTTAGTATGTGTATAATCGGCAAAGACATGTATGTGGCAAATTAAATGTCAAAAGAGCAGTAAATAAGAACAATAAAACGAAAATAAAATGTTCTTGTGCATTTAGCAACATTTTATTTTACTCATTCTAATTTTCGTATTTATAATTCTTTTCCTGTGAAATTTACCACAAATATACATTTCCCGATTATACACATAGTATGAGTATTAAAAGTACCCTGCAAAATCATTATCAAGTTATATTCTTACAAGAAGACAGTTATAGATATGCGACAATCATTTTGGACATGAGTGTACATACATGAAAGATATATGAAAAGAACCACTAACTCACCGAGTTTGTATTGTGTGGCAGCACGAGTTCATTACCTTACCGATTGGGTGTGGCAGTACGAGGTTAGTATCTGTCGAAAATGGAGAGAAAGCAAGAAAAAAGACGTCGAGTATTGTCTGTACGTGAGCCGTATCATCAAAGGGCCACATATTGGTGAACGTTTGTAAAGAGTGTATGAACTTGGTGAGTTTGTGGTTCTTTTCATATCTCTTTCATGTGTGTATGTATAATACTTCTGAAAATATAGCCTTTTCAAAATGAATGAATCATTTATGCTAGCCCTCTATTTATAACATACTTTAAAATTCCGTGGAATGAAGTGGTTCTCAGTATTTTAACTGTTGTCTGAAGTCTGTTAGGAAGTCTTTATATTCAGAAACAAGTACACCGGTGAAACATCTAGTATTTATTTATTAATGTATATACCATTAAATTCCAATTGGTCTGTGTTGTATAATAACTATTTTACTCACCGTCGCGTAAGATGAAGAGAATGAAAGTGGTTGATTTTTAAAATTTACTTTATGAATTATAAAATTGTTTTTGTGAAGATACACACATAATAAAGTAGCTTTCAAATGGATTATCTGCGTATTTAAAAAACATTGTTTATACTGTCAGCTAAGTAGTTCAGCTTACACAAGAAAGATTTCTTTTGTGACAGTATGAATATTGTAATCAAATTATGAAGCCTGTTTCGTTAACGATTATTACGTGAGGCAGATATCGTCCACATACAGTAATGTTTCATAAAATTTTGTGAATTCCGCGTATAATTAAATAATGTAGTTGCATGTTGTAATTTGTAAGTAATACTTAAATATGTTTTCGATTTGTAATTTTGTATTTTAATGTGCTTATAATTTCGAATAAGTTTAACATACTGTAATTTATAGATATGATGTAGCCATTATTTTCAGAGTTTGGTATATGCCAAAGTTTTTTTTATTTATATATTCTTAAAGAAACATAGTCAATTACCGTCACATATGGGCAGCAGCACTGTACGCGTTCAAAGGACAATTCATAAGAAAACAGGTAATTAGTGTATCTTAGTATCGTGCTAAGAAATAATACGAAATAATTCATTCATTAGGTGCAGTTTCAATGTCCAATCACCAGCAGAAGTCTCACCAACTCAATACATGTTTTATTTCTTATGTTCTAATTATATTGACCATGTCTAATAAGAGGATGTTGAATACATATGTTTGACATAGAACTGCTTTGTCTCAGAAATATATATTACAAATGAACATAGTTCCAAGTTGTTTGCAGCTGCTCCATCTTTTAAAGTCTTTAATGTGGAAAACCTGGGTTTGATTCCCAGCGGGAGCTCATGTGGTTCGAATTCCACGTTAGGCTGTAGGTCCACGTCTTATATAGCCTCGCTGCTGAATAAGGCACTGAACTGAAAATCTAATTAAATCCACCTTTTAAGTCCGTATGTATTAGGGATGGCCAATTCCGGAATGTAAAATCGGAAAAATTCCGATTTCGAAAAAAAATTCAGGAATTTTTCCGAAATCCGGAAAGTAAAATTCCTGATTCCGAAAAAATTTTGTCCATCCCTAGTTGTATCAGGAATTTCAGATTTATAATATTTATAGGAACTGTTGATTCTAGTAAGTAAGTAAAGTGAGTCACAAGCAAATAAATGTAATCGGATTTTAGTTTTAAAATATTCAAAAGAATCTAGAGAGAAAAGTTATGAGAAAACATTTAACATTTTATATCACAGTACTTCCGTTTAAAAAGTGTATTTTCCTGGAAGTACAAAAGTAAATTGTGAAAAATTGAGAAAGTACTTCTTAATGCAATTCATTGTTCTTCAGTGTATAATAGCCAGTAAAAGTAGGTTTCTATATATATACTTAAAAAAAAAAAAGAAAAATCGAAAGAAGACATCTAAAGAAAGCAAATCTTTTTCATATAGTAAATTGAAATCAAATCTTCCAACTTACTCGGAAATTTTTGAGGTAAAAATTATAAGAGGGTGTCAACTTTTTCTTGTGACGTTACAACCACTTACGCTTATTTCAGTCATGGTTACTGACATACTACTTCGTATAAATATATCTTTAGAGCATCCATACTGAAGCAAAGTGTGAGCTGAATAGTTTTGTCGTGATAGCCATTTCACTTCACATCAATTTTCTTTCTATGTAGTTTTCGATTGTGCTTTTAGAACTGAACATTCTGAAACTGTGGAGCATTTCATGAGCGCGGAAGGAAACGATCTTCAATTATGTCATGTGTAGCAGGTTTGACCTAAGAACTTTTTCATGTGAAGTTTAGTAGACTAATGTTCTCTTTGTATTAATACTTTATCACTGTACATCATGATCATTATTCATAATTACCAAGGTATAGTTACGAATTGTTACGATGTCATGCAAACACCAGAATAGAATTAAATATTATTCTACTTCTTGACGACTCTTAACCTGATGCAAATTTCTGTATGTTTCTGATTTTTTAATGAAGGGACACTGTTGGGGATACCTAAATACCTAACTACTGTTGAGTGGCATTACTAACGTAATTCTTCTTTCAAGTTAGACCTTCCACTCTCTTGTCCCCAGGCCCATATTGACGTAAGGGCTATTCTCTGCTCTAGCACAGGGCAGCAGAATTTAGGATTTTTTAAAAAAGATTCACAAAATAATATTTAAAACTAGCAACACGCAGAGTCCCACGCAAATGCGATAAAATACATCAAGGTGTATAATTTGCTCTAATTACAGTAGTTACTAACTAGCTAGCTTATCTAATTATTTTTAAAAAGTCATTCTTTCCCACCCCTACTCTAAGGAGTAACGATGAACTCATACCGTTAAACTTAGCGACTTCGAAAACTATGAATTCAACACTAATATCTGTCGATTTCAATTACTTTTAAAATCTCGCCCCTTCTCTGGGGAATAGAGTATGACTTTGAAGTAGAATTGGATTTAAACTGTCACTATTATCTCAGCGACATCAAAAACTATGAAAACAGCGGGGACGGCAAATTATTTAGAGCACTGGGGCGCACAATATATAAATACGGGCTGCCAGGAACTCAGAAATTTAGTTACATATTTCGTATATATGTATAGGATAAAATTAAGTGACCACATATTGAAAAAAGAGCAGAATTGATAAAGTCCTCCCCGCTGGTCTAGTTACTAGCGAATGTGCCTTTGGTGCACGTGGTGCCAGGTTCGATACCTAGTGGATGAGCACAAAAAAAAAAAATCACTTTCATTAATTATCCGTGTTCTGACTTCAAGTTTTGGTGTAAGCAGATGTGGAATACCTCTTCTTTTAGTTTGAGATGAATCCCATCTGTTTTAATATATGATTGTATGAGATGAGATCGTTATTCAAAAAACAATAGTAAATTGGAGAAAGTTCGTTCTTACGAACCTAACGATATCGAATTAACAACTTGATATTTATCAAATCAGATAATAGCATAGATAGCTTGATAGTCGAACACTATATTTCTTTAATCGATAGGGACTTGAAACAAACTTTTAAGTACAAGAAAGAAAAAAAAATTCCCTGTAGTAAAAAAAAGTCTTACCTCTCGCAAACAGGCTGATTTAAAACCAGTTGTCAAATGAGGAGGAATATATATACAATTGAACATTTCTGTCAATTGAATACATTAAACGTCGTCGCAATAAGCGAAAGGTCTGTTTACAAGGGTTGGTAATTTGCACTGAGTGATTCTCGTTTACGTTTCTTTGTGTTACGCTTACAAGAGAATATATATATATATATATCGTCAGGACCATAGCAGTCACCAAACTGCAGAAATCCAAATTGTAAGAAAATTGCTTATGAATGTTTGTAGCGTTGTGAAGAATCACTCTGTTCAGAAATAATACAAATGACAATTGTGTACACTTAGCGTAGTTCAATAATGGGTTTGACTACATAATATGGACTTAGGACATGGAAAATAAATAAAATTGCACTTTATGACCTTGGCGTAGTGCCGACAATTCGTGCAGCAAATTTGGACGTATTAAAATGCAGTTCAAACTAGTTTTGTTTCTTATTCATAAACTAAATACGTAAATATTTTAAATGATCTGTGTTGGACCAGTGAAGATTTAACAGGATATGTGTACCTCGGGACTCCTTGAATTATTATTCAATTTTTATAAGATAGATATATTACCGTTTGATGGGACAAAAACATGAGTATTTGTCCGTATTATACCAGTTACTACTTCTGACTTTTGTGCGTGTGGTTATATACTATTTGAGCGGTATGCTAAAGGAGTATTTTGTATATATGAATTTATATATTGTTTACTATTTTCAAATAAATTAGCTATTTTGAAAAGATGTGTTTCATTTAACTACTATGTACTACCCTGGGGAGAGAGAAATACCCAAACTAGCAATGGCGCTTTCGAAACAATAGAAAAATTTTAAACTGGAATGGCAACGCTCTTTAATTTTACTAGAGACTTGTGTTTTCGAAACTAGTCAGTCCACAGTACATCGGTAAATTAAGATTATTACAGTAAAGTGAAGAAAAAAAAAAAACAGGGGGCAGAAATCTAAAATTTTTTATTCCTATTGAAAATAATCATGGGCAACACATACTTCCGGTTCCTGTTCTGATGAATGCACTTCCACAGATCTCACCTTCGCTAGCAACGACTATTTAATTCAAACAATTGGACAAAACAAGCATTCCGAGTAGAGGATGAACTGATTCCAGCCTGCCCGTCTGTGATGCATTTTTCTTAAATTATTTATTTATTGTAAGGACAGAATTACCTACATTTTCTTTATCGTGACTTGGTCCACAGAGGTTGCAGTAGTTTTCATGATTGTAGGTCTGGTTATGCGAGTTTCTTTTCAGCATCTTTCATCTTTCGCTGTATTTATAGTTGTCTATTCATCAAGAATTCGAATGATCTGGAAAATTACTATCTTAACGTAGTTGAAAACAGCTTTTTCTTCAAGTTAATATGTGAATACAGATTAAGATTGTTCACATATCTACATCTCTAGACTGTTATAATAATATACTGTGGAGTTTGCAGTATATGACAGTGTTCAGCTAGATGGCGTAAGTCCAACTAGTAATCAGTTACTAGTGCACTGCAAATGATTGTGTACTGACGAGTTTATAATCACCACGGGACGTTAAACTCAAAATCAATTCAAATACACCAGAACACTTAGTGATTAATCTGAAAGAAAAAGGACACGAAAAAAAAGAGAAAATGAATTAAAATCAGCGTAGAAAGTCATATTTGTTGATTTTTTAAAATTTAAATAAAATCTTTCTCCTCGAGTAATACTGGTCGCGAACTGAAGAAAGGAACATTAGGAAGTAGTATTAAGTGTTAACTATGCCATTTAAGTGAAAGTATTAAGGTTGAATTTTGAATTAATCCCTAATCGTTGACCTATTTTCGTCAAACAATATTTCTTAAGCACTAAGGAAAAAGTACAACAACGTTTATCAACATGACATTTAAAAAAAATCGGAACAGCTTGCGGCACGAAATACAGAAATTTTGCCTAAAGTTATAAAATCTAAAAAAATGTACGTTTCGGAGAGGGGATCGGACCCCTCTAAATACGCCCTATTATCTGGGAACAAACAGATGCACACACAAAAGAATTTTTGTCTTAAATGTCCATGGTGATTTCCCCGTTTGAATAGTTGACGATTTAAAAACCCTAGAGTACGAAGAGGAGAAAGAAGGAATTCCCCGTTCAAAACGGGATTTTCCCTAATCATCCTGTGCAGGAAACCGTCGTTTTCATACTGTGCTGTACATACATTTGAGTCTTATTGTATTATGATTATTATCTTCCATAATCAAAATAACAGAACAGAAACGGGATTTTACTTATTTTCACTTTAAATTAATTTGTTTCGGAATTTGATTTAAATCAACGATTTTTATTTAAAAAATCAAGTGATTAAAATCTTGATTTAAATTAAACTGTTTTAAATGAATCCACCCTGATTAAAATGGCTTGAAGAGTTAAAAAAAAAAAGGAAGTAGACCCTGCGCAATTACAGATTGGAAACCAAGTAGTAGTAGTATTCAAAAAATCGAAAAAAAAAAAAGCACAAGTAAAATTTCTTTGTGTATCAGTTTCATAAAGAAGCGAGAACATGCATTGCCATTAAAGTAGTATATGAATTTAAAAATAAAGATAGCCGGAAGAAGCATTTAAAATTTTAAGTGTTATTATCGTAAGTAGTTTGTATCAGTCGAGTTGTTTACGTATAACAAGATTTAATTGTAATTCCTCGAACTGTGTACCTAAGTATAGTTATAGTCCAGGAAGCAGGTGGAATTGAAACAAGAGTATTAAAATATGATATAAATATCTGTAGTAACGGTTAGGTATTTCTTACTTTGTAACTAAACATTAAATTGTAATATTAAAAATAATCTGAAAAAATAAAACAATAAGGCGAAATGCTTACGAAAGTCAGGGAAGATTTATATTGAAGTTAGGGAAATTAAACCAAAGATATATGTGAAAGCCTTAATCTGGCTGAATTGGAATTATAGTTAACATTCTGTTACATAGTAAAATGCGGAAGGCAGTACAGGATTCCTACTAGTCAGGGAAACTCATGGAAAAAAGATTGAAAATCAGGGAAATTTTATAAAATATATTATTTCTAACATTAATTGTACACCAATTTCAGCTTAGCCAACCATTAATGATAACAGTATGGAATGTTCCTCAGATTTTTATGGGTGGTAAGTGGAATGTACGTATGAGCAATTGATTATTATTTGTCTCTATAGAATACATGTTCTCATATATAAATATTCAGTTATGTATTCCTTATTTATATGTCAACGTCATCCGATACCTATCATGAAAGTCAGGGAAATTCATTTCTCCAGATCAGTAGGAACCCTGCAGTAGTTAGGAATAATTAACTTTCGATCAATTTTTTGTAAGGCTGTGAGTAGTGTGTTAGTTTATATTTCTAGAAATTGTGCGTCAAATATCAAATAATTGCTCGATGAATCAGATCAGGCGTTAAACGATTACTGCCTATCAAGTGCTTCGACAATGAACAATCATGTCCAAAATGATTATCGTATTATAACTGTCTTAATGTTGGTAGTAGCTTCCGTAAGATGTTACTAGTAGACGTATGAAAATTCATATATGAATGTATGGTAAGCACCCTTAAGCTGATATGTTTAGTTCAAGTAACACTGAAAGTCACTACACGCTTTTACCTTCTTGAGAAAAATCCAACCAAGATTTCTCACGGATCATAGTTTCCTATAAATTTTTCCAACTAACTTCAATATATAATATAAGGAGTTGATAAATGTTTTTAAGATTAACGATACACAGAAAGCAGTTCTAAAAATAATAATAAATTGGCAATTCTGAATGTTATCGTTTGTTTGGCTTTTCTGCCCAGTTACGTTTCATGGGATTCACAAAATGTTATTGTTTCCATACACTTCTTGTGCTTTATCAACAATTCACTGGCGATAAAACGTCGGAGAAGCACCTGGTTGGTCTCTTGAATAAAAAGCACGTTGTTTGTTGCGAAAAGGAAAATTAATGTTTTCAAAATGGTTTGGTTTCTGTGTTTCTCACATAAAATGAGAAATATTACAAACAAATAAATACTAGTTAAAAAGAAGTAAGTTGTTTATAATTCATTGATACGTATCCTGTAGCATCCATAAGAAATTATTCCGATGGTTTGTGAGCCAAGGCAATCTTGCTTAAATTTGAAGCTACTCGTTCTAGACTTCTGTGCATCTCAAAAGATGTTTTAATTTTCGAAAATATATAAAAATACGAAATCTTACACGTGTTAGATGAAGTATTGGAAGAATTACAAGTAATATACAAGTTCCCAGGTTTATAACCGTAAACATGTTGGGAAAGGAATCAGTGTGCGCCGAAATAATTTACACGGATTATGTATGTTATATAGAATTCAACATTCCAAACCTACATGGCTTTCGTCTTCTGGTTTGGATTTGGATTTGAGTTTGGTATACGCGACATGGACCCACAACTTAACGTGGGATCCGAACCACATGTGCTCTTGTCGGGAATCGAAGCCGGGTTCACCGCGCTCGTCTTCAGGTCTTTGAAGAAATTAAGGAGAGAAAGGAACAGGAATTAAAATAAAAATTAAAGGAAAAACTTGCACAGATCCGTCCCACATGTTGACAATTTTTTTTTAACAGAAACATATATACGTAAGAATATGGTATTCATCTCTGTATGTTGATAAAGCATGCACCATTTGGGAACACTTACATAATTTCATGTAAGTAAATTTTCTCGGAGACTCCTGTCATCCTTGATGTAACATTACGAATATGAAGACGAAATCTCCAGGATGATTTACTTGTGTGAAATTTGATTGCTTACACGTGACATAGGTCAATAAAAATTTTCTTCTCTATACTTTCGAAAAACCTGACGACAAACCTTGTGTAGATTTCGAAACGTTGTTTCAGAGATACACATGATTGATAGAAGACAATTATACATGTAAGTTTTGACTTCTTTAACACGCTACCGTCCTTGTTGTGATCAATATTAGGACGAATTAGGAATTTAGGTTAACTTTCGTTTAAATTGAATAGGATCATTCAGAAATTACTGAATTTCAAAATTAAGATTTGTTGCTGGATGATATGATTCTGCTTCGTTCTTCTGATTTCATTTATTTATTTGCATATCTTATATTCAATTTAACCCCTAAAATCCCAACATATTTTAGCAATAGCTCTTACAAAAAGTGCAGCACGTTAAAGTAGTCGAAAATTTTGCTTTCTGATCTTGTACTCTACAATAGTTTCCAGTATACTGTTTTGTCTTGTATGAATCTTCAGCTATTGTATAACACTAGGCATTACCCACCTGAAGCCATTACTAAGTTCTAGACTACGGGCTTTGTTCTGAAAGCAACAGGACTGATAATGGCAAACTGAATTTTATTTGAAGGTATGAGCAAATACATTTAATAATCTTCTACATAAGGCCCTCGTATAGGGTAAAGAATAAGGTAAAATCACTACTAACCTTGGAGCGATGAGAACTGAGGGCACACATGCAAGATTTTCAGGCCTTTTTCTGTTGTCCATAACATTTCTCACATTTTTAATGGTTCTGAGAATGCTTTCATAATTAGGACCGCAAGAAGAAATGGATTTAATTTAAAAGGATTAACAATTTATGTTTATTCCTTATAAAGATTGTACAAGCAATGTAAAAATATGAAGGTGGACGGTAATTAAAAAAAAAAAAAGTGCGACCATCTACGTATATGCGTAACTCAAATAGCAGTTATTGTGTGTTTCAAATGACAAGCGGCATGGCCTTGAGTTCGCTTCACGCGGTGTCCAATTGGCTTTGAGCGGCGTTGACAATTCGCGACAAGCAGTTCTGCACGCTGACTTCTCGTGCTACTGTGAATCCTGACAATACCAGAGGCACTTATTAGAAATATTGTATTACCACATCAACTGCTCACTTTACGAAGTAGAGAAAAGAATTACGAACACTTACTTGAAAACTACATCTTTTTATGCCAACTGGTTGTTATGATACACACTCTTAAAGGTTTCCATATAAAACAATTAGTAAAACGAACGATGAGTCCCGCGTCTAATTTCCAGTGGATTTTTCTTCAAATTGGAAATAGAACTCAGCTTTTATTACAGGATAATCAGGGGTGTAACCAGCAGGTTGTTCTAGGGGAACATTACTTTCAGGGGGAGGAAAGCTTTTCACACATTTAAAAGAGATAGATGATCTCTTTCAGAATATGAAAGCATTTTAACTCACCATACATACTATATACATTAGGGTGTCCCTTATTTTGGGTAATTTCGTGTTGCGATACGCACCCTCCCCCCCAAATGTATTCTATGTGGCCATAAACACGCATTAGTGAAATAGCAGCTCTCTACGAGAATGTTAACCCGTTCCGATTTGACGACAAAGTCATGAAACGGCGTTTTCACATTATAATATAATTTAGAATTTCCAACCGTGATAATAGAGAAACTAAAAGAGACAGAGAAACGAAACTTTGCATGAAGCAACTAGAGAAAGGGCGACATCTGTTCGTGTATTGATAAACAGTGTTGCCTACCCAAGACAAAGTTGTGTTTTGTAAATGGAATGACCTAAATTGAATATCATCATTGGAAGCAGCAATAAAAATAAGGACAAAAGAGATTGTAAAGGCAAATCAGTGTTGCGAACTTTTCGAGCAATAACGTGTAATATATGTTGGCGCACACAGGGAGTGAGGTACTAATGTTTTGTACACCTTAAATCAGATATTGACAAGAATTGTTTGCGTTGACTCTAAGTCTAGAAGCATCCGCTGAACAGTGTTGCCATCAACAGAAAAGAAAAATTGAGTTTGGAAGAGGTACAATAATTCGGAAAAGGTCACTCGTCCCCCGCCAGAGACGCCCGTGCTTTCACCTGATCAGTGGTGCAAACTCTTGTCAAATTAAGAAATAATTAAAATATGATTCAATGGAATTATAAACTTGTTCCCTTATCTTAACATTGTGAGGGAGCTTATAGTTTTGGCAAAGGAACTACAGTGCATAAAATCCGAAGCAACCTGTGCTAGGTGGCCACAAAAGCACGAACACTATCTAACCGAACCAGGGCAGAAGTATAGCATCGGGGCCCGCATAACAGTGGGTCCGCAAGGAGCAGGCATGTCAGAGATGGTCGGTATAGGCATAAACAAGGATAGTGGAAAAACACTTTATATGGCATAAAAAATGCGGTACTTCCATGTTCACTTTGTAGACTGCCTTCACACAGTACTTCACTTCTTCATTGTTCGTTATGAAGTATCACGTGGTAAGAAGCAAACTTTACATTTTGTATTCCTATCTTATTATAAAAAGGTGTACCAAAAAATAAGGTGAATTTGTCTCTATAACCCAGGGCATTTTGTGTTGCTTATTAATATTATTATTATTGTATGTTGCAGATACCAAGGTGAGGGAAGACTGATGGCAATTAAAGCCTTCTTCGTCAACCGACAGATTATGACACAAGTGGTTGACCAGCAACGTCCAATTCACTTGCCAATGGTTGAACTACATGTATATTTGTATCTGCGACATAGCACACTCTCCATAGACCTTTACCAATTCTCGATGGATATCGGATGGTTGTCTCTTAGGCCATAAAGAAACGAATAACATTGCACAACTTCTCCTAGGAGTATATTCAAGTCGATGAGCAGTCTTGGAATTGTTTTAAATAGCTACCAGACGAGTTAACGTAGAAGGCTTTAACTGCTACAGACTTCCTTCACTTTAGTATCTGCAACACAAAATAAAAGTAATTAGCTACATAAAAAAAAAAAAAAAAAAAACTTCGAGTTTTAAAGACAGATTCATTTTTTTCTTTCTAATACTGGTGCACTTTTGTACATATGAGAGGTAAGATTCCGATATATTTTGATTACTGATACCATTTTATTATGAAATCAATGCAGATATTTTATCCATAATTTTACACATTTGTGCCCTCTAAATTGGACAGCAGCGAGTCCCAAAAAAGTGATACATAGTGAGGCAGTGTCAAGTGTTGCTAGAATAAATCGACACCTTTCTCTTCCCTATCGCATCACACGCTTCCCAGGTTAAGTACTAAGACAGTGGGTCTGAAATTCTGACATAGTATTTTCAATGTAAACTCATGTTCAAAATGATTGTTGCATATCTATAACTGTCTTCTTGTAAGAATATAATTTGGTAATGATTTTGCAGGGTACTTTTAATACTGATACTATGTGTATAATCGGAAAATGTATATTTGTGGTAAATATCATAGGAAAAGAATTATAAATACGAAAATTATAATTAGTAAATCAAAATGTGGCTAAATGGACAAGAAGGTTTTATTTTCGTCTTATTGTTCTTAAATACTGCTCTTTGGACATGAAATTTTCCACATACATGTCTTTGCCGATTATACACATACTAACATCATAAGAAATACCGGGTGAATTCGTTACCAAATTATATTTCTACAACATATTTATAGACATGCGACAATTTTGGACATGAGTGTATATAATATGGCCTCACTACGCTCTTTCATACAGTGATGACCTTTATTACCTTTTTCGTTTGATACTTAAAGTTAGTATACCGGTAACCACGGTAGAAAAAATCATGATTTTTTTTAAAAAGATCATTTTTGTTGACTTTTTGGATTTAAATCAAATTTTTCTTCTCGTATAATACAAGTCGCGAACTGAAGAAAAAACATTAGAAATTAGCATTAAATGTTAATTATGCCAGTTCAGTGAAAGTATTGGGTTTGAATTTTGAATTAATATCCAGTCGATAACCTATTTCAATCCCAAACAATGTTCCTTAAGCATCAAGGAAAAAGTACACCAATGCGTACGGAACATGATATTTTTTAAAATACAAAAGTTACTGATATTTGGCAGGGGCTTATTTAAAAAAAATCAGAACTAGCTTGCGTCACGGAATACATACATTTCACCTAAAGTTGTAAAATCTTAAAAAGTTTCGGATAGGGGATCGGATCCCTCTAAATAAGATCCTATTATCTGGAAACAAACAGACGCGCACTCAAAAGAATTTTCGTCTTAAATGTCCATGGTGATTTCCCCGTTGGAATAGTTAACGATTTAAAAACCCTATGTTGCGAAGAGAAGAAAGCAGGATTTCCATGTTACCCGTTCAAAACGGGATTTTCCCTGATCATCGTCTGCATGACACTCGTTTTCATACTGTGCTGTACAGTGAAACCTGTCTATGTTGGCCACCATCGGTTCCATCAAAAAGTGGCCAACTTACAGAAAATAAGTGTGATTTGTGTATTTTTAGAATAGGACTTCTAGTATTACTTGATTGTAAAATTTTAATAAGCAGTGACACGACAGCTACTTATAAATAATGTATATAGAGTAATCATAAAAATATACAGTACTAGAAAATATTACTATAGTATGTTTAATATATGTGCATACCTTTCTCTTCCTGAAAACTAGTCTGGTACATTGGATTATTCGGATTGAAAACACAATAACACAAACAACCATGAAATAGAAGCGTATGTACGCAGTTTATATTGAAATTGATATAGCACACTGAGTTATTCAGATTGAAAACAAGAAAAGTTAAGTTATAAATTGAGAAATTCATATGCAATTTATATTACATCTTTTCAGTTGTTACTGAATGATGGTTCATTCTAGATGTATTTGTTTTATTGTTTTTAGCAGATATGCACATTCTAATATTGTAGTTAACTACCTCTTGTTAATGAGCTGGAAGTGTTTCCTTCGGAGCAAAAGATGTTTTAAGAAAATCTTATGGGAAATCATATCTCAAACACTCCGCTATCTTTTGACAAGCCGACAGGTGACAATAGTTGACAATTGAGATGGTTAGTTTTAACCTTGAGAATTTTCCGGAATTACTAAAGCTCCCCACTGATGAGAGGAGTTGATATAGCTAATGGTTTTACCAAAACAGACAGGGTAAACAAATACGTACAACCATTTCCTGAATTCCTGTACGTGCTTTTTCTTATTCACACCTTCCTTCACCACCCCTTCATGAGGGTAGTGTTCTGGCCATTGACCTCCAAGAACAAATCGTGCGAATCTATGCTTCTTTGTGTCCAGTCACAAATACAGGACATCTGCCTCTCATATGGGAATTCGAAAGAGTTAAGAAAAATAACAAAACTATTTTGCGTGGCCAAGATATTCAGGTAAATTTATTATTATTATCATAGGGTAAACATTGCTTCAGTGTGGCCAACTTTCAAGATAGACAGGTGGCCAACTTATATAGTAGTAAGTAATGAATGTCTTATGGGAAAATGCAGGTTTCAAGACGAATTAGGCCAAGATAAGCAGGTGGCCAAGTTGACAGGTTTCACTGTATATACATTTGAGTCTCATTGTATTATGATTACTATCTTCCATGACAAGAGTGCACCTTGTGCAGAACAAGTGATTTTGGGTATCTTCTTGTTTCTCCCCCAATCTTGTATAAGATCTCCAGTATAACTTATTTAACAAAAGATAGCTGGGTAAGTGACAGCGAGCGAAGTGTGTTAGAAGTCCCCGCAGGGCTCGTTTAAGTATGATTGCTCTGCACAAAATGCACTCTTACCTGCTCCATAGTTGAAATAACAAAACAGAAACAAGATTTTACTTACTTACTTTCACTTTAAATTGATTTATTTCGGAATTTGACTTCAATCAATCCACTCTGCCGGTAACCCTATGAATTTCGTTATTACACGAGCAGACGCTTCTACCAAATTTTGACACATTTCGTACGTTTACAGGGTAGGTTACAGTTTTGTACTTCTCTTAGCAGAGTATGCACTAAATGAGGAGGTCCATTACTACTTGTAGATTGACTTCATAAGCGCACAGTTTAGTGGAGACATATGGCATGAAAACTAGTTCATAAAACACGAACCAACTCGTGCTAGGTGGCTGCTAAAAAGTACGAATGCTATCCAACCGAATCAGGTCAGGGGTCGGGAGGTAGCGACGGGTGCGTCCATAGGGAGCAGGCGCGTTAGCGACGGAGGGTATTCGCATAAACATGGATAGTCGAAGAGAACACTTATACATACACTACTTTCACTAGTAAGACTATTCATGGCTTTGGATTGATTGTTTTAACAAAAGAGACCCTGACCAAAGCTTAAATATTTATTTTAAATTATAATTTGTAACTGTTTCGGATATCTAGCATATCCTTCTTCAGACACACTCGAAATTAATGAAAATACAGACATATATATAAATGTTTATATATATAACAACATTTATATATATGTCTGTATTTTCATTAATTTCGATAGTGTCTGAAGAAACACTGACAAAAGAGACACTGACCAAAGCGCAAATTTTTATTTTAAATTATAATTTGTAACTGTTTCGGATATCTAGCATATCCTTCTTCAGACACTATCGAAATTGTGAAATTTCCACTGGATGTTAATTGCTGTCTTAAACTGTAACATGGTTAGAAAAGGGTTAGGAAGGCGTGCTCCTCTCATGTGTACAATTTATTTTCCGTTTGTAAGAGGGGGGGGGGGTTGGTGGACTTGCCCCCCACATGTGCTATTTTTGTTATGAAAGTATGGTGGTTCTTGTAACGTAACATATTTTAAGTTTTGTTACATTTAGAACTGATACGATACGAAGTTCGCTTAGTTCTATATGTACCAATGCTTGAAATATGAAATGTAAATAATAGTAGAATCATTATAATCGGAACCACCATAATTTCTAACCGATTCGATTCGTAAGGAACTGGTTCCTGGTGATATTTCACGAACTGTTACGAGAAACCGGTTCTTTATGAAATGGCCTGTGCTTGCCGTCGGGACAGGACGTTTGGGCGCCGCCATTTGGGCGCGGACGTTTTGGCGCTGCCGTTTGGGCGCCGGACGTTTGGGCGCAAAGCCGTTTAGGCGCCAGACGTTTGGGCGCGAGGTACATAGTAAAAATCACAATTTACGACATATAAAGTAAGCTAGGCACTGAAAACTAAGCGCCAATCAAGATATATACATTTCCTACACTTCTATCTTTATCTCACCTCATTTATCTGTATATTTTCTATCTCTATCTTATTTATTCATCTAAATTAAATAGTTTAATGCGTTTGTGGTATTTGTTGCCTAACCTCGTCATGGATTGATTTTTCGCTTGTTCACGGTTCTTGTATTTCTGATCTAATTTTTGTATTATATAAGAAAGCTAGGAAATAAAGGAATCAGACGAACTGTTAATTTTCTTAATGTTAATTAAAACATATTGATTTAATTTTTGTATTTTTTTAAAGAAAGTTAATAATTACATATTTATGAATATTAAAATTTGTTTTCTTTCGTATTACGTTTGCCAAACTCTTCTCTTCCTTAAGTCCAATAAAGAACTACCAATAAAAGATTGCAGCGTAGTCGCTAACACTCTCGCCTTCGGTGTGATCGGTCCCGGGTTCGATTCCCGGTGGGGGCACTCGGTCGAAAAAGTGTAACACGCTCTTTCAGGCCAGCCACCCTGAATGAGGTTTTCCTGGGTTTTCTTCATTCACATCAGGTAAATGCCGGGGTGGTACCTAATTTATAGGTCCAGGCCGCTTCCTTCCTTCCCCAATCCTTTCTTCCTTCCCTTTCCCCGGATAGTGTGCTCCCTCAAACGTGACGGGCTAAATGGCCTTAGATGCCGAGAGCCCAGAAATCTAAAAATCCTATATCCTAATCGAGTTGAGGGAAAGATATTTTGCATACATGGTGTCTAAGACATATTTTGCATACAGGATGTCTAACACATTGAGTTTAGGAACTGTAGTATGCCGTATTTCTGGTATCACTTTTTTTTATTAACATTCCAATATAAAAATCAAAACTTAACACACATTTTTTTCGTCCCATTGTAAGCATTTAATCTACATTAAAGAAAGTTGCGAAAGAAAAAAAAAACAACGATTTCAAAGTGAAAAATAATAGTTAAGTGTACACATATTGGTCATTTAGCCACTAGAAATGTGTTTTACATTCACACTTATTGCGTAACTACAGTAGAAGGCCTGCTTTAAGTTTTTTAATGGAATAGGCTCACTATGTATGTAATGCAGTCAATCATATGTAGTCTGATCGACTTACATTTGGCTTGAAAAGTAATCAAATAAAAAGCACACTTAACTTTCGTTGAAACTTAAATTTACAAATTTTAATTGCTAATTCAGTTTTTATAATTTTGAAATTCCAGTATTTCTAGTATGTAAAACAAAATCCAGTATAATTCAAGGACTTCCACTACAGTAGACACCTTGTGATATCTTGATTCGAACTTAGTACTCAGCGCCTAATATAACGACTTTTTAACTCGTGCCCAAACGTCCAGTGCCCAAACGTCCGCGCCCAAACGTCACGTACCGGCTTGCCGTAGTGTGCACTAACAGTAATTACTTATATTCACACACTCAGTCCTTCTCGAAAAATATTTGCATTGTATTTTACTTATAAATTTTCTATTTGGTAGAACCATCTGCTTGAGTGAACCCTGTCTTGTAATTTTAGGGGACCACCTGCGGAAGTTAACCTTTCTTCGCTACCACTTACCTTACAGGTATGTTGCCCGAATAAATTAGGCACCTACTTACGCTACTCTTTCAATAATATAATACACTTTACATATAAATTTCCCACATTCTGGTATAAATCGAAGGGGTAGTAAATACTGCCGTTTTGAAAAGACTCTTTAGGAAAAACAGCAAACAATGGTTAAACATTTCTGCGATTGAGAATATATTTGATCATATAACAATCACATATATTTGTTTATAAGCAAGCATGAAAGTAATTACAACTATATAATAAATGGTGACTGATGAATATTTGGAACTTACGCTTCACACACATCGTTCAATTTATAATAGGCATTTTTTTGTATTGGGCGTTGCAGAGGATGACCTAGCAACTTCGCCATACAGTCATGAAGTTTGGTAGCATTTCTTGACACTTCAAAAATATACGCAAACCCTTTTTCGTCAAGGTCACACAATACGTTATAGATATCCTCACACTTATTTCGATCTGAAACCGGTTCATGAATATACAAAGTATCTAATGTAAAATAGTGTGATGATATGAGCTTGTCAAAACTTTGCCGACCGTACGTAAATTCAGGCATGCAGTATGACCTATTATACAAGAAAACTGCTCTTACTACATACGGTGGTGGAACGATTTCAGGATCAGAAATATCAGGCAATACCACATGTTGTTCAATAACGTCGAACAGGGATGTCAAATTAAAAGTATCTGATTGTGGGACTTCACTCAAATCTTCCATAACAGTCACAATTTCGCGGGGGTTGTTCGTAAAATCTCGCATCCACGTAGCATCATTCTGCATAACTACCAGGGCAAACTGATGGTTCTTATCCATTATACTTTTACTATACATGAATATTTCAGAAATTCTTTTAACCATATACAAAGGTGAATATTTTGTACCGTCACCCAGCTTGAAAGGAGTAAAATCCGGATCTTCAGATATGTCAATACACAAAATGATTCTTTCCGGTACATTAACCCTTGGAAGAATTCTTGTAATTATTTTTTCAGTTGGTATAATTCTGTCTCCTTCCTCATTTTTAAGTTCACTAAAATATGTGCTCTCATTTTTGGCATTTTCTTCATTTTGTGAACCACTTAGCAAAGAAGAACTCGACGATGTGCATGATGAAATTGTTAAGTTACTCTTGGATGATTCACAAGGAGTTTCCAAGTTCACATCGATGGCATCACTTTTTGGTGGTGCTTTAGTAAGCATTGGTTTCGTATCATCCGCGCTGAAACTTTTCTCACTTTCTTCCTCGCAGTCACTCTTATCGGAATATTTTTTACTTTCACTTTCCATGTCACTACAGCGTTTTATAATAAAGGAGCTACTATTTCTCTTACTGTTTACAAGAAAAGCCACACAACAAAATCTACCGCTGTATGTGTTCACTCCCTATGGAATTTTGACTGTCATTTGTCAGTTGTTGTAATGTTGGCAGTCTAAAATAAATGTATTTGTCTATCGTTGTCAATGCACCGAAATGTCAGCACAAAATTGTCTGGTTGAATACTGCCGCAGCAAAGGCATATAAGGATTCCGTAATCTGGGTTTAATTTGTGATAATAGGTATAGCAGTTAAAATTGATTTTTAAAAACGTGCTGTTTTACAACACGAATCCATAGTATAAATAGTAGTAATAGGAACGGGTTAGAAGCCTCGCATACGTTGGTTGGGTTCTGTTCTCAACATAAAATGGACAAATTAAGGACTGCCCAAATTTTTCCGTACATTTTACAATCTATGGATCCGTATAGTAAAACTGCACCTTTAAAAATATTGAGTTGGTTGCATACCACAATTTTTGCAAAGGCTGGTACGGAATAAGATCCTAAGTATTTATAAAATCGTCTGTAATCTGTTGATGGTATATCCAGGTGCTTTTGAATGGTTTCAATTGAACATAGGGTAATGGGGCGTTTACACTTAGTCGATTTGCGTTCGATTCAGTTGAATTGACGTCACTTTCAACTTAATCGACCGTGTAAACGGGAATTCAACTTAATCGCTTGTTGATCGAAAGCGACTAATCGACTGGCAACTGAATTGAAAGACGTTCTATTTTCTGTGGTTGAAATAATTGAACACATCCACCGATCTGATTCGGCCTAGTTGCTTCGATTTAGTGGCAAATGCAGCGAGTCGATTTAGTCGTGCGACTAAATCGACCAAGTGTAAACGCCCCTTTAGCTTGAAGCAGATGAAACATGGTCAAACTTTTTATCAAATATATCAACAAACTTAAGTTTGAACGTGTGCAATGTACAAGATGGTGATGCATACAACATTTGATACAACGTTCTGCTTCCTATTAACAAGTGAAAACAACTTAGCGGTACCACTAGTATCGTATGAAAATTTCGGTCGACTTTATCTCCTGTTCACCCTCACTGACAAAAATAGCCGAGGTGTATTTATGTAACAAAAATGAATGTCGAAAAGCCATATTGTTATGCTCAATGCATGAAAATTGTACTCTACATTGTAATACAGAGGAAATTAATTGCATGAGACCATGGGCGTCCGCAGCGTGGTCGAACGGATGTTAATGGAGAAGTGGAGTTATCAAATGACGGCAAAGTGAGATATCTTCCTCCAAATATCTCATTTTTAATTCCATATATGACAGTGTTTTATGTGAAAGATCAACTATGATCACAAAGATATTGGGAATTATGTTGATTTAAATTCCCAGACATGTTTGTCGGACACTGACAGATATGATCTCTTAGTATATCCATGGCAACCTAGCCAAACGTATAATTTTAAACAAGATGCTGCGAGTTGAAAACTTCCTTTTCTATACAAATGGTTTGGTCCATTTTCTTGGCTTTTATAGCTACTCTAGAAAGTTATAGGGAGATCTACGTACAGCTCACAGATGACGAGAAGAACCCTAAAACAGGGGGAGCGGGGAAGGGTCAACGACACGGGCAAGTCCATTTTCGGTTTTTGAGGATTGGTCTATACTTAGATGTCCGCCACTCCGGGTAAAGTTATATGTGTGCTATTCCGTGATGTCATTTGAAACCCCCGTGCGAAAAGTGGGCGATCCCATACCTACGTCACACTACTTCTGCTAGGGTTCTTCTTGTCATCTGTGAGCTGTATGTAGGCATGTGTTTTATTTCGGCCGCTTACAAAAAGAGGATAAAAGGATTTCAGAGTTTTTTTATTGCAACTTTATTTCGAAAGTACACTTACTTCTTTGCCTATGCTTGTTTATCTGAAGCGCATATCACATTCTCAGAACAAGTTCAAAGTTTTTTTAGACGTTATCATTAAAAAAACTTTACCTGTTGAACTGAAAATAAACGAAGCAACTCAAAAACAAGTTGAGGAGACTAGGAAAAAGCCATTGAGTCAACTGTATTTGCACTATCAAAATATTTATTTTAAGCTTTTACAGTCATACTTATTGTAAAAGTTTAAAATAAACTTTATTGTATTAAAGTAATCTCAATTGTACACCCATATGTAGTTGATTCTGAGGTAAGTAAATTTAACATAGTAGGTTTTAATGAACAATATTTAAAGAGATATATAATTTCATTTTGCTTGTGATATTTTTATAACTATTTTAACATACCGATAGTAATTTAATTCGACAACTGGACATAATTCATAAGAGTTGCATGGGTGAACGTATCATTATCGGTGGATGGTGTTAATGGCAACGATAGATGGTGTTAATAAATGGATTAGTGCATTTTTTCAAAATTATCGTTTAAAAACTTGACCATATTTTTTGGTGAAAATACAGTGATTTGTTGCTTTTCAGGAGTTTAATGAGCACGGTCTACACATAAGTATGTAGTTGTAGGAAATGTATTCTACAGTGGTGCCCACCCTCCCTTATTTCCATGACGCACCCCCCCCCCAATGGTCTATCCGTAGGTGTTCTTCCATGAAAAAAATCTTCTTTCCGATTAATTTTTACAACCCTCAAACATATTTATATAAATTTTTAACCCCCCAAATATTTCAATGACGCAGTTTGCGTCATAGCCCCCTCTGTGGGCACCCCTGTATTCTACATATTTCACTTTTGAAAACATTATTTACCAATATGTTGGATTGATGAAAGTTCTTGCACTTTCAAACTGCAAAAGAAATAAAATAATTCACATGTCACTTGACATATTTAGTCAAAACAAGAACTAAGAACTACCTAGGTATTTTGTTTAACAGACTTTTCCAACGTGACACAAGATCATTTTCGTCTTTGGGGTAAAAACCTTTGGTTCTGAAGTCATGGAAGTTTTCACGGTATCCTGACTTTGAAATCACATTCCTTTGACAATGTTCAAAGCTCGAAATAAATTAAAAATAGTGGAAGAAAAATGAGGAGAATAGGGAGGGCGAGGGAGATCCTCAATGCCTAACTGCAGTTACTTCTGCAGAATCATTCTTGTATCATATATATATTATTGTCGTGTAAAATTATGAAACCTCTTCAATTGAAGAGTGCTAAATATTGTACTCTCAATTTTTTACACACAATACTCAATTCATTACTATGGGAGCTTGTGATGCTGGCACCATGTTGGATAAAACTGAAGTGATAGAGGCCTGAAGAAGCCATCACTCTGTATCGAAATCTTTTTTGAATTGAAGTCAGGCCTTGGCATGTTCCCAGAGAATCATTTGCTTGAAACCATTGAGTTTTCGTTTCTGATTATTCTACAGGATCTATTTTTAGTCAAATATGATCGATTGACAGAGAAAAAGATCATTGTCCTTTCGTAACAGAAAGAAGAGGATATCTCTAAAAGGATTAATTTCTGGTTCTTAGTCATTTAATGGGGAATACATACAATATATGAAGTATTTTCGTTTTTCAATCGTCCTCATGTGAGTCTAAACATTATTTGGTGAGGTGTCAAGTTGTTCCACTATATCAAGTTTTTCCTTACGTTTCCCATATATTTCAACTCATCATTAATTAAGATCAAAAGCTTTCCAGTGCCAGTAGCATCCTTGAGCCTCATGTTGACAGATTTGAATTGTAAACCATCCTTATAGTGTCATGCCCCGAGGCTAAGGGAGACAAAAATGAACAAAATGGAGGAATGAAGCAAGTGGAAGGAAACGAAAGAACCCCGAAAAAACCCACGCACCAGAGGTGAGCCTTTACCACTGAGATAAGATTATACATATAGCTCCTAACAAGTAACATTATCATGAATATACATTTGAAGAAGTTTAGTTTGTATGGAGTGATATTTTCTTAGCTAATATTGGAACCGAAAGTGTAGTATATCTATACATCTTCTCGTTTTATTAGCACAATTAGAGTTGAGATATAATATATCTTTGGGACGCCTATTTGATTGCAGAAAATTCGCCCCTCTTTAAATATTACTATTTTCTTCTACAGCGATCACAGCGTTAAAACCGAAAGTGTTCAATTTTCTGCTGTTTCTGGTTCTAACAGAAAACAGAGAGATTTAAGTGCAGATGATGTACATTCTTGATAACAGAACGTTGAATTGATTACAGAAAACTGCTTCTCGCTATCTGTTTCAGTTTCCCACTCTTCAGGGTGTCCATAGAGTCTGGGTACATGAGAAAAAGCAGATTTTAGTCAATTTAATGTTAAAGAATAATATTTTCAACATGATTTCCGTGCTGTTCAATGTATAATTTGCTGTGCTTTGGAAGATTAAGGTGAATTCGATGGAATAGGTCTGAATTGCCGTCGATTTCAGCACACTGACTGGTAATACGTTCTGTCAGGTGATTTAAGTTTCTAATCTTCATCGAGTAAACTTTCTTTTTCAGAATACCCCAGAGAAAGAAATCAAGGGGAGAAAGGCCTGGCGAACGAGGGAACCACTCGCATGACCTCTTCTCCTAATCCAGTAAGGAAAATTGTCATTCAATCAATCTCTAACAGCTGCAGCAAAATGGGCAGGGGCTTCATCCTGCTAAAACCAGTCTGGAAGTCCCTCACCCAAACGCTCAATTTGTCTTTCAGCATAGTCTCACCCGTTACACGTTCATCAAAGTAGAAAGGTCCTAGCACATGAGGTTTCCACAAACCATACCACACTATCACTTTTTGGCAACCCTGCTGTTTGGAAGGACTCATCCAATATGGATTGCCTTGAGACCCTTACGGAAGATTTTGTCTGTTCACTTCACCATTGACATAAAACAGCTTCATCACTGAATAACACACAGTCTTTAGTAAAACTGATATTTTCATACAATCTATCTGCAAACCATTCACACACCTACATGCTCTATCAGGGTCATCTTCATTTAAGTGATGCAATATCTGAAACTTGTACGGATGAAACTTCTCCTCTGCCAGGATTTTGTGGATGGTTGACATTGGAACACCCAACTTCGTGGATGTCAGATGAAGTGATTTCTTTGGACTAGCATAAACCTTAGCCAAGACAACCTCTTTGGTTGTCCGGAACAGGGGTTTGTCCAACACACTGCCTATTTCTTTAAACTTGGTGATTAATTCCCCGACGGCAGTAAAACAAATAGGTTAACGATGAAGGTTTCAAAGGTTAAATTCTTCCGTAATTTTGCGATACGATCATCCTTCCCGTCCACCAAGAGTACCAACTCGACTCGTTCTTCTTTAGGCAGAGCCATCATTCAATATGAATGAACAAAAACAAATTATTAGAATTCCCTATGTACCCAGAGGTTATGAACACGCTGTATAATGATGAACATTAAAACCGGAGGTGGTTTATTTATATCATAGTCTGGTGGCAGAACAAGAGAACCTTGCATTTTGGGGTGACCAAGGTTTTTTGATGTTTTCTTATAGATTTTGATGTGCTGAATCCAAAACTGCCGGGTGCAACTCTGGCACCCTTGAGCATTTCCCACAATACTCACTAACGATTTCCCCTCCACCCTTTTTATTAAAAAATCGTTGACTTCGGGGAAATTATCTGTAACTTCTACAGTATTTAACGTAGAATAACAGCTCAGACCTTGTTATACTTCTATTGCAACAGTCTTTCCAACTATGTTAATAATTTGGACTGCGACAATCAGGAAAGGGAAATAAAATGGGAAATTTCGGAAAATTCCCTCCCAAAGCATGTTTCAGCTCTTAATATCCAAGAGACGTACCTCGAATCTCCATCCGGAAAGAAACTATTTTTATTTTTTCATGAACTTTTGACACTAGCAAACAATATTAGGAAGGGTACCGCCCTGGCACCCTTGAACATTTCACAAAAAACTCACAATTTCCCATCATTTGTATTTTACAAAAAAATATTGACTTCTGGGAAATTATCTGTAACTTCTACAGTAATAAACGTAGAATAACGGTCCAGACCTTGTTATGCTTCTATTGCAACAGTCTTTCCAACTATGTTAATCATTTGAGTTGCGACGATCAGGAAAGGGAAATAAAATGGGAAATTTCGGAAAATTCCCTCCCAAAGCATGTTTCAGCTCTTAATATCCAAGAGACGTACCTCGAATCTCCATCCGGAAAGAAACTATTTTTATTTTTTCATGAACTTTTGACACTAGCAAACAATATTAGGAAGGGTACCGCCCTGGCACCCTTGAACATTTCACAAAAAACTCACAATTTCCCATCATTTGTATTTTACAAAAAAATATTGACTTCTGGGAAATTATCTGTAACTTCTACAGTAATAAACGTAGAATAATGGTCCAGACCTTGATATGCTTCTATTGAAACAGTCTTTCCAACTATGTTAATTACTTGGGCTGCGATGAACAGAAAAGGGAAATAAAATGGGAAATTTTGGAAAATTCCCTCCCAAAGCATCTTTCAGCTCTTAATATCCAAGAACCGTACATCGAATCTCCATCCGGAAAGAAATTTTTTTAATTATTTTTTCATGAACTTTCGACACTAGCAAACAATATTAGTTAGGGTACCGCCCTGGCACCCTTGAACATTTCGAGACATTTTTATTAAGCATGAATGTAATGTATTTAGACTGTTTCAAAATTTTCTATTATCAGTGTATTAATAAATCTTATGTTAAAAAATAAATATTATAACTTTCTTCGATTTTTATGATTTTGATTAAAATGGCAGCTGTAATTCGAGAGGTTTCGGACACTTAGAGAATGAATGTTCTAGTGGTATTCTAAAAGCCACACTTAGCTGTAAAAAATGGTTATTCAAGATAAACTTACATAATGACTTAAGTATGTCATGTTTATTTGTAATATTATGCCTCACCATTTTCTTCACTCTCGTCAGTGTCGTTATGTGTGTACGTGTTTAGTTTGTTGTAGCATCTACCATCAAAGCATTTACAAAACATTGTACCAGGGAAGCAAGAAAGTTCGTGCGCTTTTATACTATGGAAGAAAACTGTCAATTACAGGGTTTTAACGGTTTGTTTATGCGGCAAAATAGCCTCCATTTGCTTTTACAACCTTCTCCCAGCGCTCAACAACTTTGTAAATGCCAGTTTTGTAGAATATTTGTTCCCGAGACTCGGAAAACTCAGCAACTGCATTTCTGACGTCTTGTTCAGTCTTGAACTGCCTGCCACGCATAAAGTTGTCTATGGCCAAGAATAAATGGCAATTCGAAGGGGCGACATCTGGGGAGTAAGGAGAATGAGATACAAGCTCCCAACCAAGTTCTGAGATTACTTCCAGCGCCTGTTTTGCGGTGTGAGGGCGCGCGTTGTCCTGGTTATATAGCACACCTCTTTTGTTTACTAGTGCTGGCTGTTTCTGGGTCAGTTTGGTTGCTACCGTTCTCAGTTGTGATGAGTACACATCTTTGGTAATTGTCTTACCACGTTCCAAGAATTCGTAGTGCACGATACCGTTTGTAGTCCACCAAACACAGAGCAGAACCTTGTGTTGATGGATGTTCGGTTTTGCAGTCAAAGGCTTCGGATCATTCGGTGATAGCCAATGGTATGACCGTATTTTATTGTCATACATGACCCACTTCTCGTCACAAGTTATTATACGGTCCAAAATTGAACAGATTTTGTGTCTCGTCAACAAAAATGAACAGATATTCAGTCTTAGAACTTGGCTCATAGCGGTCAGCTCGTGAGAGACCCACTGACCCAGTTTTCAGGTCTTCCCCAACTGATGCAGACTTACCCGAATAATTTTCCTGTTTACCTCGAATTGGTGAGCAAGTTCCTGGCATGTTTGAGTGGAATAATCTTCAATAGAGGCCTTCAGGTGGTCCATATCCACTGATTTAGGCCTCCCAGAGCGAGGCTTATCTTGAAAGGTCTCGTCACCAGTTGAAAAGGTCTGGAACCATTTTTGTGCTGTACATTTACGTATTACACCCTCTCCGAGCGCAACACATATTTTCCTAGCTGCTTCTGCACCATTTGTCCGCAATTTAAACTCGTAAAGCAAACAAACTCTAAAACCTTCATTTGACACTGACATGATCACGAGCGATTTTTACACATTACACTGACAAATGCGTTGTTATATTCACCGTGGCTGATGCGTCAATGAATAAGCTTTCCCAAGCAGCCAAAACTTTCATGCTACGGGGACAGATGTCGCCGCAGCAGCCAAATGGAAGCGGGAGTGGTTCAAAAGCGCACGAACTTTCTTGCTTCCCTGGTACAAGGTAGTTTACCTACACAACTACATCTTCTTGTTGAACAAGGTTTTTCTGACGAACAGGAACATTTGATGAGATGAAGTTCATCGGCAGGAGCTGGCTCAACATTTGGAGGAAGCATAACTGGCCTTAACGATTTGTTTGTTTTATCGTGTGTCCATCCATAACAAGTTGAATCAACATTTGGTGGGTCTGCCCTGTCTGCACTCAGCCAAATTAGCATTTGCAGATGTTCGGGCTTTATATTTAGTTTAAAAGCTTCCGACGTCGGTGGAAGAGAGCAAAGTAGTGGGGCTCTTGTGTGAGCAGATGCAGTTTTTTTCTTCCAAACGTTAATACGAACTTCTATCATAGACTTCACACTTGCTACACCATAGCACGCAGCTACAAAGTGAGTTGCTTCTTGTTCTATATCACTGGTTATATCTTCCTGAGACCCCAATTTTTTCAAGCTAACTCCTTTTAACACTTGTTTAATGGCTGTTGATTTTCTTGTATTATAGCCACCATATTCAGGAATGACTTCAGGACTCCTAATGATCGACTTTAAAAACTCGAAATCTATTCTCTGTGCTCTGTACACTGAATAAACTTGAGATGCAAGTAATGCTAGAGTTGGCACTTCTTTTACTGAGAAATGTTGGGGCATTGGTGGCTTTTTTGGCCCTGTGTACCGGTGTACAGGCACTCCACTAGTCACACGTTCCTTCATTTCTTCCTTTGTAATGCGACAAATTTTGTTACTGTGCAACTCCATGACTTCTCCACATGAGTTATCAGCAGAGCCATACTGTGAGTTTGACGTAGGTCTTTTTGAGATGAAATAGACGTGTCGAAGTTGTCACCAACCACTTGCACAAATCCGTCTGTTGAGGGATTAAGTCCTTGCAAAGTTGGTGCTTTGCTGGCTTCTGCTGCAGCTGACGCTTTAAATCTTAGGGTCTCACTGTAACTACAAGTGATTCCAAACTTATAGAATTCGTCAATGAGACGTTTGCTGTTCAGAAGCATAGCAAGAGCAATCTGGAGAATAGTTGGCTGCTTTGTCAATGCTGCAGTTACGATATTGCAGGTAGTTTACAATGAGTATTGCAGATAGCTCAGTAATTCCAAACATCTCTAATAGGGAAGGTAAAGTTTTACTAACATTATTTTTAATGTTGTCTTCAAAGAGGGTAGTTTCGTAACTTTTCAATCTATCATCAGGCTTCTTCACTTCATTCATTATCTTTGTACTTAGTTCTTTTATTGTTTCTCCATCATCGTTGTCATCTTCGGTAATATTCATGGCAAGAGAAGCTTGATTTTTAAAGGCAAGAATGCTGGATACACCAGGAGAGGACAATACTAGAAGGTCTTTACCTATTCTTTCCTGAACATCTCTTATAATTGCAAGACGATCAGTTCTAGATCCACCGTTCTGTTGATAAAGATTATAAACTTCGATGGAGTTCCAAATACGAGAGGCGTCCTCTTTTAAAGCTGACGTGACTGCGTTGATTCCATCTCCGTCACTTCCTTTATTTATGCTGCGTTTCAGTGAACAAATTTTAGCTGACTTACTGTGCAAAAATTGATAGTAACAGTCGTTGTGGTAACGAGCGTTTGCCGCATGTAGATCTCCAACAGCTCCATTTACAAGCACTCGAACAGCTTCGGATAATTCGTCATTTCTAACATCACATATTTTGAGGATAGCTTCTTGAGGTTGCCCTGGACAATCGACCGTTCTAAAAAGGTGATATCTGCGCCATCGACTTGGATTTTTTGGATCAGAATCGGAACAGATCTCTCCACAGAATAGACAGTCAGTAAGAAAATGGAAAGGTTTTGCGTCTGATCTTCTAATCCGTTTCACCTGTGATTCAGAGGAGGTTGAAATTGACTGTCTTTGGCTCTCTTGATATGCCACTGCGAAGTATATGTTGATACGCAGTACTTATGAAAGTATACTGGCATATTTTCTTCAAGAGAAATAAACCGTCCGTCATGTCTAAGACTACTTGCCAACATAATTGATCGAACTCAAGCTGGTCCTCCAGTTATAAGCCGCTCTTGTGTTTCCTGACATGTGAAAATGCACGTCTTTTCATCCGCCATGATATTAAAAAGAGCACTATGAAACACTATTTTGAAACGCGTTAACACACATAAAACAGTAACAGTTTATTCACTTGGCACTAGTCAGCTGTAAACTCATCCACATGATCACTAAAAACTGTTATGTCTATGTGATGGCTGCTACCTGTAGATATATAAAAAGGTTGAATTAATACACGGAGGAACGTTAGAATTAATAACGATGAAAAAATAAAAGGAAATTTAAACATTAAGATTCATGAACTTTTAGCGAGGAATCGTAAACTAAACTTAAATTGTTAAAAACGAAATGCGAATACAAGTAGTAAATATATCCTACTGCCCAAATTATATGAGGAAGATAATTGTACCATTTATTGTGCTACTTATCAATTCTACAAATGTAAATTCCTTTTAAATTTTAATTATTGAAGTTCATGAAAGACGGTTACAGTTCACGTGTGTACGGTTATTTTCAAATGTAGAAAGTTCATGAAAATATAAAAATATTTCTTTCGGAAGGAGATACACCCCTTCCCTTTTGTACTTTAAGAGCTGAAAGATGCTTTGGAAGGGAATTTTCCGAAATTTCCCATTTTATTTAATTCCCTGTTCATTGCAGCTCCAAGTAATTAACATTGTTGGAAAGACTGTTCCAATAGAAGCATAACAAGGTTTGAACCGTTATTTTACGTTTATTACTGTAGAAGTTACAGATAATTTCTCAGAAGTCAATGATTTTTTGGTAAAATACTAATGATGGGAAATTGAGAGTTTTTTGGGAAATGTTCAAGGGTGCCAGGGCGGCACCCTAACTAATATTGTTTGCTAGTGTCGAAAGTTCATGAAAAAATGATAAAAAAAATTCTTTCCGGATGGAGATTCGATGTACGGTTCTTGGATATTAAGAGCTGAAAGATGCTTTGGGAGGGAATTTTCCAAAATTTCCCATTTTATTTCCCTTTTCTGTTCATCGCAGCCCAAGTAGTTAACATAGTTGGAAAGACTGTTCCAATAGAAGCATAACAAGGTCTGAACCGTTATTCTACGTTAAATACTGTAGAAGTTACAGATAATTTCCCAGAAGTCAATATTTTTTTGGTAAAATACAAATGATGGGAAATTGTGAGTTTTTTGGGAAATGTTCAAGGGTGCCAGGGCGGCACCCGTCCTTATATTGTTTGCTAGTGTCGAAAGTTCATGAAAATATAAAAATATTTTCTTTCCGGATGGAGATTCGAGGTAGGCCTACAGCTCTTGGATATTAAGAGCTGAAACATGCTTTGGGAGGGAATTTTCCAAAATTTCCTATTTTATTTCCCTTTTCTGTTCATCGCAGCCCAAGTAATTAACATAGTTGGAAAGACTGTTCCAATAGAAGCATAACAAGGTCTGAACCGTTATTCTACGTTAAATACTGTAGAAGTTACAGATAATTTTCCCGAAGTCAACGATTTTTTAATAAAAAGGGTGGAGGGGAAATCATTAGTGAGTTTTGTGGGAAATGCTCAAGGGTGCCAGAGTTGCACCCGGCAGTTTTGGATTCAGCACATCAAAATCTATAAGAAAACATCAAAAAACCTTGGTCACCCCAAAATGCAAGGTACTCTGCAAATCTTATGGACTGGCTGCCAGACTATCACTTCCGGTTTGAGAATTGAATCCAAAAGCGAACTCGATTTCTAACTTCTGACCCTCTACATTTTTACCAAATTTTGGTGGTGAATCATGAAGTAGCACTTGAGATTTATCCGGGCGGATAGGGTAAATAATTAAAGAAATTTGGTAATCCTTAATGAAAGAGTATATAATATCAAAAATAATATTTTAGAATATTGCAGTGAGGATAGGACACACAGAAAGAGGTGAAAATATTATCAGGGCTGAGAACCTTGACAAAATAAAAACCATGATAATACTGGGCAAGAATTTTGAAGCTGGAACTGTCCCGAGACGTATATTAACCTTAATTATAATGTATGTTCAAATTTTAATTGAATAGATTTTAGAGCTAAATTTGAAACAATGAAACAAAGTACATAAATATCCTATTATAAGATAATATTTATCCGTACAAACTTTGTTTCGGAACTGATTTATCAAACTGCGACAGTAAGTGCTTTTCAAAATCAATAACATTCCATCATATCAAAATCTTATATACATTTACTGTGCATATATAAACAATTATTACCATTATTACCTATTTTAAAGTAATCTGTGCAAAATGCACTTATACCATCATATATACCTGAACTGTTCAAAGGTCTGGCGCCGGGGCAAGAAAGCAGCGAAGAAGAAGAAGTAATCTGAATTTTTTTCATCGTTTGGTTGTGGAAGTCACACACCTCGAGTGTCCAGTTCAGTTATATTTTACGTATGTAGTGAGATTGTCTAAGACAAGAGCAGATAAATATTGTACAATGTCAAGTGTTTTATCCATATTATTTGTACTACTTTATGGAATGGATAATATGTGTGAAGATTGAGGTTTAAACCGTATTAATTATTTGCAACTAGAAACAGTGATTCACAGCAAAGCAAGTTTATCAAGGTTTGAATTTACAGTTGTAGTAAAATAAAGAGTAGATCCAAATAGAAATGATTTTATACGTAATAAATGGGAAACATGCCTTTATAAAATACATACGATGAAGAAATGAACATATTAACCTGTAAAAATTAAACCTTGTACTACAGATATCATGCAAACTCTTATCGTATTCCAATAACTTTTCCAGTACTGTAAAACGGAGTTATTTTGCACTTAATGCAGTGTTGCCACGGTCCTAGCTCTGGAGTGGGATGAAAAATAGTACCAAATTGAAACTGAAAGTGCTGAATTCATTTTTATACCCGTGTAATACATAGCTCTATAGCGCGAAACTAAAAGAGGTAAGGTTCTAGAACACTCCCACCCTCTTCCAAGAGTCCAAATAAAGAAAGTGCTCCTTTAATTACTTTTTAAAACATCCAAATAGGAGGACCCCGAACAACCGTAGAAGTAGAGGAAACTTTTCTCGCACGTAGGAAGATATCATCATCATCACCTTCAACAGTTACCATCAATAATTATCATCTTCGGTGTGTATTGTAAGAAAACTGAACGTGCACCTACTTCAAAGTGACCAATAAATCAAAACGTTATTATGGCCATATATGCAAAACTATATAAAACGAATAACAAATCAATCATCTCAGAGTTCGTGTTTAAACAGTACGTTATAATTAAATATTAAAATATAAATTATTGCTCCTTATCCTCGATTATTTCACAACCGAAAGAGGATAATAGACTTAAGAAGAATATAAGGTAAATAAACTGACATTTGTAGAAAATGTAAAACCGGTACAGGGTCCTAGAATCTTCCCTGAAAGACATCACAACACATTAATAATACTTTTAAGTCACAATGGTATCTATTATTTGTAACTAGTCTGGAAAAGTCTTACTGACACTTTTGAAAATGTGAAAAATATTTGTTAAATGGTGCTGAATTGGGTAGAATTGTACCAACTTTTTCACAAAAGGGGCTGAAAATGTCAGCGTGGTACCAACGGGCCGATGAATGAAAAAAGGGCTGAATTTGGTACAATTGTACTAAGTGCGGCAACACTGACTTCAGGGGTAACTAAGCACAAAATATGAAAAGAGTTGCACAGTCCTCTGTTGGTTAAAAAAAAAAGAATGTAAAGACAAAGTTTCAACTGCCACCGTAAGATAGAACATCTAACTGTATTTTGGCTATAATGTTGGTGGCTAACATCAGTTCTAATTACCCGGAGAAGTATGGAAAGCAGTCATTGTAAAATTTCAAACTTTGAAAGATATTACCTACAAGAATTTCCGTCAAAGTTAAGTTAGTTTCGTAGAACACTACTGTGTACAATGGGACTTTGAAGCAATAGTTGAAATTGAAGTGTGGAACGTTTTAGTCATATAAAAAATAAAACTGGGAGAAGGCGGTTTCAGCCTTTAATCGGGGTTATTTTGCACCGGTCCAAAGTAACCCTTTAGATAGAAAATTACTACTGCTGGTATCTCCTGCTTTCTAATTTTAGGTAGATACCGGAATGGATTTCCTGTTGGAGAATAAATTACGAACAGTGGCGGATCCAGAAAAATAGTTTGAGAGGTGCTTTATTCAGAAACGCTTGTTTTTTTTTAGAAATCACTACACTTTTGGGGAGTTTGAAGCTTATACACATAGGAATGAGTAACATTAGATTTTTTAAAAAATAATATCCTGCAATTTGTGTGGGCTTCAGCCTGAAAGTCTCAAACCCCGTAAATATTCCACTAATTACATTTGGATGATATTCTTGGACATTAAGAGGAACCAAAGCAAATCAGTTCATGGGGAGTTTTTTTTATATTCTGAATTGGCATTTTTGTGGGACATAAGCTAATCTATCAGAATGTGGTGCCTGTGCAGGTACCAAATATACATAACTTTCTTTAGAGCTCCTCCGTGGCTAAGCGGTTAGCGTACGCGCCTTTGGCGTGGGAGACCCGGGTTCGATTCCCGGCGGGAGCTCATGTGGTTCGGATTCCACGTTAATCAGTAGGTCCACGTCTCATATAGCCTCGCTGCTGAAAGGGACGCTAAACTAAAATCAACTCAACATAACTTTCTTTACTAATATCTATAATTCATACTAAGTACTGTTACCAGTACTATCATTCTAATGTCAATATTTGTAGACTGCATGCAATTTTATGTAAGAAGTGAAACATATAAATACTGAAAGGAAAGCATTGCACAGAAATATTATGTTTGTATGTTGAACATACTTTTTTGTATGTTGTGCAACGGATCCCCACCTGTGGAGTAGCTTTGCACCAAAGTTTATACTTCAGTAACTATAGTGATAGGGGAAGGTCGTCTGGTATCGGACATCTTAGCTTTTTTTAGTTTGTCAGGCTGACAAATAGCTATATCAAATTACGCAATGCATAAAATGATACCTTGGTATCTTACACATAACATGTTAAAGATGGTGTAAAAACTAATAATATATATATATATATATATATATATATATATATATATATTTGTAGAAGATCAAAGGTAACACAAATTAGCGTTCTTAAAAAGTGGAGGATGGTATCGGACAAACATAAAACTATAGAGAATTGGTCTTTTGAGGTAATTTAATAACAGAGCAAATTATAATTGCTAGCTGTTTACTTACAGGAGTTCTTCACACAAAATACAGTTTTATTACGCTTTGAAATACAGCCTAAAATAAAAGTAAAAATAGATCTTAAACTTCTTAGTCTCATCAAGAGTCGTAATTTTTTTTATTCTGACACAAATCATAATGATAAAACAGTCTGCCTTCAAAATTTTCACATTATTTATGGACCCAGTCTTTACATGTATTGCATTGTATCCAATCATCAAAAGACTCCCCAGAGATTATAATGTTTAGTTTTTCAGCAATTTTGTAAGCTAGTTTTAAAAATTCTGATATTCTTATTGGCATTAGACTAGTTAACTATATAAAGCATTTACATAATGGTATAGTATTTCTTCTCGGTAACGTTATATTAAATGTGCCTTTGTTATCCAAGTAATGAGGCTTAACTGTTGCTTCTTTCCCTTCCAACAGTTTTTCAGCATGATCCCCTAATGTATAAACTACTTCATATTTTCTTAATTCCAATTGCCACGTATTTCCCCCATGGTTTCCTGAAAAGACCAGAAACCATTAAAAAACGTCAAGTTTACTTACCAGTGTTTTGTCCGTACCACCCGATTCTACTTTGTCCGACACCAGCCGAACGACTTGCAACTTATGAATTGCTATCTACTGCCTTGTAACAACACGAAGGCAACTATACGCCCAAATTATAATATATACACCCTAATAAATGCTGTGATAGCAATAATATATCAATACATTTACTTTATGACAAGTTGCTGCCACGCAATTCTATCTCCTGTTCACCTGATCACTCGCTAAAATACAAAAACCTTGAAGCACGAGACACACCGTTTATTGGACAAATCCACTATGGCGTGGGCTTGGCTAGTTCATTGCGATTAATTTACTCTATGCTTATGCTTGACAGGTGCCGCCTTAAGCAGGAAATAACGAAAACTGCTTTTGTCCGACACCACCCGCTGTCCGATACCAAACGACTTTTCCCTACTGAATGTTTACTAATGCACTTGCACGAACTTTCCTTATATATATCTAGCTATTATGTGTTTAAAATACAGTATTCTAAATCATTACGTTTGTAAGTTACATGCGATTTTCTTTAAAATTACGTAAATCTTGTGGAAACTAATACGCTAATTATAAAAACTCATAATATATTTTTTCCTTTGCATGTATTTTGAATCCCCTGCCCCTTAGGATATGCCGGTTAATCAATGTGACATGATAAAAAGCTTGAGAACAAATGATGTTCTAGGATTCATTTAAAATGCTGGAAAGCTATGTTAGGATGGTTGTCGTTGAATTCGAACCCACGTTCCTCCGCAGTCTGCATTATAAATCCGAAGCTCCGTACTCGAGCCATTGGTGGGGACCGTGGTGGCTCAGTGATAAAGCGTTCACCTCTGGTGCTTGAGATCACACTCCTATTACCAGATTACCTGTAACATGGAAAAGAATTAATTAGCTACACACAATACTATGGGTTTGACAGGCAATTTCACCTTACTTTTTGATTTATCCTTGTACTACCGTCCGAAAAATGAGGGCCCGCGGGTAACAGAGCTCATTCCATTGGCTAGAAGTAAGAAACTTGGATTAAAAGCTAATAAAAATGCGGTTAGTCAGTCTCATCGAATCGCTTGTGAAAATCAAGATTTGGGTTTAACGAAAGCAAAAACTGTGAAAGTACTAATAAACAAACAGACTAATACTCAAAGAACGAAGAATGAGGCAATGACAAAAGAGCTATTCCTACTGGCTTACTTTCCTGTTCATTCAGAGATTCCCCCATAATATAAATTGCCGACCACTAGTATCTATTACAGCACAGATGGAAAATAACACCAGTTTTCTATAGTCCATATTGTCCTTTCCAAAGAACGCCTACCATTTGTTCTCCAAAGAAGGTCAATCACATGCATCTTAGAATGCGTTGATGATACTATCACTTTCATCCAGAGAGACATCTTCAAAAACTCCAGAGAATTTGCACTAATTGCAGACCAATGTACTGACGTTAATGGAAGAGCAATTTAATGTGTTCGCCATATCGTGAGAACTTCTATTGTAGAGACATTCCTGTATGCTGTACCCTTAGGCTAATTTTAGACGGAAGCATTTATCGTAGCATTTTTCGTAGCAGATGTGCTGCCAAAAATCTTGTATAATATTCTATGGTATCGAAAGTATATGGTGCTTTTACACGGTAGCATTTTGATAAGCATCTTGTCGTGATGTAGCTAACAAATCACTGGAGAAGAGCGCAATTATGGCTCCGAAACTAAAGCGTGAAGTAGCTAAAGCTATAGTGGTTATAACAAGAGTTCTCGCCGGTTATATTATAAAACGAAAACCACAAAGAAGTATGTGGGCAAAGAATTGGTTGTTGCGGAGGGATGATATTTCAGTCCTCTCTATGGTAGAGAAAGAACTGAAGCTTGAGAATCCTATTACATCCAAGAACTTCCTGCGTATGGATAACGGAGTTTTCGAAAAGTTTTTTGTACAAACAAGGATGTTCCTCATACTTTTCAATCAGCATAATAATAGAATTCCTACTCCAACTCATTTTTCTTTAATACAATTCAATTTCCCACACAAAACAAGAACATAGATATTTGGCAAAAATCTTTCGCTTCCTTTTAACACACTACGGCGCTGCAATCGGACCAGAAATGCTGGGAAAATGCTTCAAAATAGAGCAGATTCTATCGACAAGAAATGCCATAGGATATGCCATGGCATTTGAAATGCTATAACATTTGCTTCTTTACACGGCAGGATATCGATGATACGATTTTTGCTACGATAAAAAAAAACTTTCGCATAAAACTAGCCTTATGCTCCGCTATGACCGATGATATAACGAAGTTATTGTAAAGGAAATCTAGAATATTTGTTTGTCACTGAAAAATTTGGTTGCAGTTTCATTTGATGACTCTTCTAACTTTAGTGAAAAAAGTGTGCAAACCCTATTGTGAAGCAAATCCCCCAAAATGATATTCATTCACTGCAGAGCTCACTTGCTACAACTTGCTTTGCTTAGAGCTTGTGAATCTTCGCCGGTAATCAAGAAATAGGCGCGATGAATGACCTATAAATATTTTCATTGTTTCGATTCAGCAATAAGCATGAGTAAGTTACAAGAAATTCAAAAGGCTCCTGATAAATTACCATATAGACTTGTTCACCAGGAAAGACACGCTGGTTATCTTATAAAGGTAACGTGGTCATTATTTGCAAATTTCATCACTATCTGCTTATTCATTGAACAGATTTATAGCGATGGTGCGTAGTAGTCTAGTTTCGCTGTGGGATTGCTGCTACTATTCAAGAAGCCTTCAACCGTGTCCGTTTTGACCTTGGTGTCAAAGTTATTGAAGCCACTAGCAAGACTGAGGAGGGCTCCTCAAAGTACCTCGAATAACATTTATGAAGTCATATCGTTCGTAAATCCAGTTTTATAGGAAGTTTCTTCCTATATTATGGGATCATCCATCTTGTGGGATCACTTGTAACCTTTTGATAGCAAAATAGTTTGTATAATAACATCTCACAGTGAACTGTATTCAGAAATGCAATCCTTACCATTTTAAAATTACGTTTTATTGAGCGATGACCGACCACAGACCAACATAGTTTGCTTTTAATGTCTTGGCCCATCGTTGTCTAACATAGTGTACTTTTATGTTTTAGCCCATGGTACGCTAACATAGATTGCTTTTAATGTCTTGTTCCACCATAGGTCAGCTTGTTTTTGATGTCTTGGTCCTCGTCGGCCAACAAATGGTGCTTTTGATATCTTTGGCCTCCACAAGGCTTAGATTGTGTATTTATATCTTGTCCCACAATGCAAAGTTTATTTTGAAGATGTGCACTGAGAGCACTGAGCCTTTGAAATGCACTGAGAGCAATTATTTGGCAGAGAGTCTTTTTTTGCTAATCTTCAGATATTATTGGTAAAATGTTTGCAGGGGTTTATTTGTACTTGAAGGCACAGAAGGCTTCTGAGCAGCTTATATAATAAGATTCTGGGTACTTGGGACTAAGGATAAGAATTGTTTGGCTTGTTGTTTAATGGTTCGCAAGGGTTTATTTGGACTTTTACGCACAAGGATATTTCTGAGACCGGTATACCTAAGAATTTTGGATGTTTGAGAGTCACAATAGGACATGGCTGGCAAGTGATAGTGCATTGTTGGAGAATGGTTGACAAGAGTTTGTTTGGTGTTGTAGGTAGAGGCGTCTTCAAGGGAGGCTCTGTTAGGATTTTAGGTAGATAAAACTCAAAATAAATGTTGGTTGGCAAATTGCTGAATATTGTTGGGGAATTGTTGGTGAAGGTTTGTTTGATGTAGGGACAGGAGGATTCTGGGAAAATTTGCAAGTCAGAATAGGAGTTTTTTCAATGGTCATTGTATTGTTGGGGAATGGTAGGCAAGAGTTTATTTGGTGTGTATTAGCAGACTATGAGAAGTCTATGTATTAGCATTTTAGGTACTTGGGGCTCAGGATAGGGTTGATTGCAAGATGATATGAGAGGTGTATGGATTAGCTTGGTATGACATACACTAAAATTAATTGTATGAACATTGTGTTAATTCAAATAAATCATTATGTTCAATGCCCTAACATGTATATGTAAATGTATTACTGTGAGCGTATACTAAATTACATGTGGACATGCAATCAGTTAACCTAACGTATCTTTTATCACAGTATTTCTAGAACATTAACTTTGCATTCGTAATAAAAAATCTATATCAATACTTCCTGCACAATTGTATAGCCTAACATTATCCCTGTTATAATTACTACATTATATTAAACACTTAACGTTATCACCATATCACATTTGTACACGTGCGGTGGTAAAATAAATTAAATGTCACCAGTCCTAAGTAAGGTAACTTACCTACATAGTGCTGCAACTTGTTATGGAAACTATGTACTTTTTTAATGATAGCGACATCAATTTGGTTGACAGGTAGAACTTGTGCTATGCGGCCATGTGTTTGCTCAATTCCCGCAACACTAATGAATTTAATGATTAACACAGAAGATGGAAATAATACTTTGAATGGTAGATCACAGAAGCGACACTCCTCTTGTGTGCACTTGTGCACTGACTGTTGAGAAACAATCTGGTTTGCAGGTGTCAGTTATAACCACATTTACTTACATGTAGCTTCAATTGCATTAGTTGTGTGTAGCTGTCAGACTTTTCCAGCGTAAAGAACTAATTGTATTTGGTCTAGGAATTAATTCGTGCGGTTGGTACGCACACATTGAAGCTGTAGTACAAACACAAAATACATAAATACCTTAAGAAAAATATTGTCCATCGCTAGCCACCACTTTCGCCCATCTGTCAGGCAATGTACGGATTCCGTGGCGAAAGAAGTCCTCATCCTTGGAAGCGATCCAGTCAGAGACCCATGTTTCGATATCTTCTGAAGAAGTAAACCGCTGTCCAATCAAATCGTTGTTCATGCAATCGAACAAGTAGTAGTCCGAAGGAGCAACGTCTGGTGAATACGGCGGGTGGGGTAAAACTTCCCATCCGACATTTTCTAAATAGGTTTTGACCGGTTTTGCGACATGTGGGCGAGCGTTATCATGTTGAACAATAAGTTTATCATGTCTGTTCTCCCATTCTGGTCGTGTTCTGGCCAGAGCTTGCTTCAAACGCATTAATTGTCGTCGATAACGTTCTCCATTCATAGTTTCACCCGGTTGCAGCAGCTCATAGTACACCACACCTTTCATATCCCACCATATGCACAGCATAACCTTTGCACAGTGAATATCTCGTTTTGGTTGTGACGGACCTGGTTCACCTGGTTTCACCCAGGCCTTTTTTCGTTTAGGGTTCTCGTAATGGATCCACTTCTCATCACCCGTAATAATTCGATGCAGAAACCCCTTTCTGCTCTATCGTTGAAGCAGCAATTCGCAAATGGTTTTTCGTCTTTCAACGTCTCTGTCTTTCAATTCATGTGGAACCCAATGTGACATCTTTTGAATCATTCCCATGGCTTTCAAGCGTTTGGAGACTGTTGTTTGATCAACGCCTAATGCTGCTGCAAGTTGTTCCTGCGTTTGACACGAATCCTGCTCGAGCAATGCTGTCAATTCTTCGTCTTGAAATTTTTTTGGCTGTCCAGCTCGCTCTTGGTCTGCCAAGCCGAAATCACCACTTCTAAACCGTGCAAACCACTTCTGACACGTTCGCTCAGCTAGAGCATGGTCACCATACACTTCCACCAAAATACGATGACTTTCAGTCGCACTTTTCTGCATGTTAAAGTAATGCAGCAGGACACCCCGCAAAAACACTTTATCAGGCACAAATTGCGCCATGTTCACTTAACTACAAACTGGTGTTGTTGACGCTTTAATCCACTGCCCTATACTACGAACGATACGCGATGACAGGGGTTTGCAACACATGTGTGGATACACGGAACTGTGGGACGCTCCGTTCGTTGCGCCATCTCTTGTCCACCCGCACGAATTAATTCCTAGACCAAATATAATATTCTAATTGAATTATTAAAATGTATATTAAATTTCAGCATATCAACATATTGAGGTGGACATACAAATAAAAGTAGAAGTATCTGTTGTATGTGCAAGAACAATTAAAGAAGCAACAATTTTACGTGAAAATGTTTCATTGAAAGAAAACCAGTTATTTTACGTGGAACTGTTTTCATCGAAAGAAATTTTATACAATATTTAAGAGGTACGTATTATTATTATTATTATTATTATTATTATTATTATTATTATATAGATTATTTCATTATTATATAGTTTCTATAAAAATACTCTTTGCAAAATATTTATTGAAAATTAAATTCGATCTCGTATAAATTGCTAAACACTAAGTAAATTTTTATTCACAGTATCATTTTCATAATTTTCTGTTTTCGTTTTGTGAAGGGTAAGATCGAGGATTAAATTCGATAAAATACAATATTCTTTAAGAGAAAACTATGTTTGTGATCCAAATTTCATTTCAATTGTAACACATTTTGTTACTACTCTTTTATGAAAACTAGCCTTTGATGTACTAAAACTCGTAATTGGAAAAAATATAATTTATAAATTTCCTTACCGTTGAATGGTGGGTGCTCTGAGGAGCTGAATCTGATCGACCAACTTCGCTTTGATAAACTACGTCGTGGGAAGTACAATTCTAATCGTGTATTGGCTAAATGGAAGGGCATTATAGAATTGCAACTTCTGAAACACTGTGAGACTGAAGGATGTGGCATTATTTATACCCTTACTTACCTATAATGAAGGAAATAATCATGTTGTGTAGAAATATTAGGTTTAAGCAGTGGAATTATAGTTGATATTTTCAATCACAAGGTTGTCCTTGATCGATTGGTTTATGATGGTGCTCATCTACGTATAACAGTTAATTAGGTTAAAGCTCGAATGGACAGAATAAACAAGGGAAAGAACTATCTGAATTTTGTAATTTTGGAGCATTTTTTTCGGTTGATTCTGCACTTTCATCTGATAATATTCCCATAGTACATGCTCTTCAAGCAATTCATGACTCTAGAAGTAATATGTGTAATATAAGTAATGCAGAATTCGTATTTTTAGATGGTATAGATGAAGTAAATAATAGTAATGAAAATTCGATGAGAGAACGTATAAATATGGGAAGGGTTCCTGAGAGTATAAATAATGCTGTAGTTGAATGCACTCAAATGATCCCGGGAAGAGATAGTGTTTGTACTAGAGAATCCCATATACAATTTCTATGGAATAATCTTGTTTATGGGAACCAGATCTTTCTTCAAGCAGAACAATCAAAAGCTCACCTACCACCAAGGAGTGGTTGAAGTGTTCGTAAGTAGGAGAATGTTCGAAGTTAGAGAAAGCAGCTAAACGCTTACTAAGCTTAAACTTACTGGACATGAAATCGCTTCGTGGCCTACAAGAGAATATGTTGTGCGGAACAAGAAGGCTTACGTTGAAAGCCTAATCGATCTTCCAGTGAAACACTTTCCGATACACGAGAATCTAACTATATTATCTGTTACATAGAAAGCAGTAATAGTACTAACAACCGGATGTGTATCGAGTGGAAACCATGCAGCAATATTTTCGCTCAATGCTTATTAATGTTACTCCAAAATGTACGAATGACGCAGTCCTGCACGGTCATGGTGGAAAGAAGCATGCTTCCTTTAATAAATACGCTAATTTGGTGAGGTTTTTAAAATGCATCGGGTGACAACATACTCCATGTGCCTTAGTGTTTTGATTTTCACATCTAAATTGGGTTCAAACTTTTCTCACATCTAAATTTAATTTGTATGATTTCACAAGAGATTACCGAGATTAATAGGCGAATAAAACTCAATTTTGCAGGATATCAAGAGTTAACGTAGAAACTAAGAAAGGTTGTTACTGTGCATGTTGATACTTTTCCAGAATATTTGAAGAGAAAGTGTCAAATAGTAATTTACAGGGAGGAAAAATTCAGAAGTTGAAAATTTATATTTTGTTATCCTGGGAAACTAGCAGACATAGATCTTAATTTATAATTACGTAGGTAATACTAAGGATCATTTTTAACCAAAAGAAATATTAGATTATTTTTAGATGCAAGAAAATGTTATCAGTCTTTAGAAGGTCATGAGAGATAACCGTACACATAAGTGGGACAATATTGTGAACATATGCACGAATGTGATATTACCTTCGATAAAATTTAATGCAATGCATTGAATAGAAATTTTGGTGAGTTTATATATTTTCTGAATTATTTGGGGCGTAAAACAAATAGATCTGTGTCATAATGTGTAGGTCTGGAACGATTGTGTTGTGATTTTTGATGAAAGGTGTCTAACAAGTAAAGCTAGTGCTGTGAACATTTCTGTTATACATGCACATCATATATTGAACCGGAACATACCTGCTTTGTTCCGAAGAAGAATACACATACTAAAAGGTTATATGTGTATTATCAACGACGTAAACACAATGCGTGGCATATAATTGTGAGAAACAATCTTTTCTCTCTTAAAAATCTAATAGACAAACAGCGTATTATTCTTACTTATCTCATTCAGTGTGAGAAGATTTTTCATATGTCTATTGGAAATATAATTTTCTTCCGTGATAAGCATTTATTATGAGGGTTAAGCTACCAAAAATATCCATAAGTTTAGTCCTCTTAGCGAAATTTAAAGAAGGGAGATTTCCTATATTTATTTAACACGTTAAAAAATCGAAATTATATGAATCCGTATCCTCTAATAGAATATTATTATTTTGAACCACGAAGCAGAGAAAAGCGGCATCGACTAGAAACTCGACACCAAGAAAGTGTAGTAAATAGCGACAAGCTTAACTTTCAGCGTAATATGTTAATTTATGGTTATTAAATTCAGCGATATTATCGAAGAGAAAACTGAGTCTGTAATGTTTTATTACATCATCCACCATTGCTAGTCTTGCTACTAGAACATACGGTACCTCGCACTACCAGTAATCCCTTCGTTTTGTTTCAATTTAAAGAGTATGTACAATGAAAAACTATAAGCTTTATTATGAATATGCAACACAACTATGGATAGAAATCCATTACGCTAGGTAGGGAATATCATTTGATAAATAGAAGGTAGATATATGAAAAATAACTCAACGCTGTCTTTGAGTTTTAAGGCTGCTATTTCCATGGGTGAGAGAAATCTTTCCTTACAATTATGACCGTGTTTATCACAATGCTGGCGACTAATACAATACGTATGGAAAGCAATATAAGCAAACTATCAAGAGCAGTAACTACTTTAAGAAAAAACTCAGTAAGAGTTACTAGAGACTTGGGAGTGTTCTTGGAATGACAAGGTAAAGACGAAAACCTTTCCTCTCTGTTTTAATTTACGGAAGAGGTACACCTTACATTATAGATACGAATGGGTGACAGAGTTATTGGAGTTTATACCGCACCCTTATGGTCAACATCAAGGATAACCTTGTTCATGACCACCCTAAGAGCTAATGGCTGGTCCGTTATTTCCAGATATTATATGTGTATGTGAACGGGGTCTTTACGAGGGACTTTAGAGGAAATCTCATGCAGTTATTCTCCTGTATCATTCGTTTTTCCGCCCTTTCTAGTCATCGGCTTCCTACCAACTAACGGCTTACCACCATCTAGAGCGATATTATATGTTATGAGAAAGCTCCAAGTTATCGGAACCTACGTTATGACCACAGCGCAGCAGACTCTTACCAAATTAGGATCCTTTCAATGACTTGAGGGGCTCGGATCTCAGCTCTACCAATCTCAATCACCACCATGAAGTACATCGCAGGACCCATTCAACCATTTTTCTAATCCAGGGACATGCCATAGTCGTGTATTTTGGGAGGTATCTTAAGACTTTCGCTCCTGTAGTACGCATGACAGTCCCAACCTCTACCTATCTCTTTTCACGGAAGAGGTACACCGTACATTATCGATATGAATGAGTGGTGTAGTCCATCTACATCAGCTACATATTCCCTTTTAGGGGGCACTAATCGCTCCCTTCGATACATGTGGCTACATAACTAATAAGATTCATTTACCTACCTCACAACCTACTGACACACCGTGGTAATATCCTGGGCTTAATAGTCTTTGTTATTGACTCATTTACTAGGCTAGCAAACATTTATGACTCCTTGCTTACTTTACTAGGAGAGCCATAACCAATTCCACTTATGTCCAGCACTTATTGACTCGGGTTCTATAAGGAAGATCCGAACATAGATTGCGATGTTTTAATGCTTTCAAGCCTCTGTTTATTCATCAAGTCAACAGGAACAAGTGGCCAGCTTGAGTACTCTACCCCTCTCAGCAAGAGGTTGTGACCGACCATGGCGGGGTTAGAAATGGGTGATAATCGATTAACGAATTTGTGAAACAAGAAAAATGAAAAAATAAAACATTGTTGTTGCATGAGTTGACCCCGGCTAATGAGGACCGCCGTTTGGAGGTTTGAAATTCACTGAGTGTATGAAACAACTGGAAAAGTTTTCTGTTTCGTATTGTCACTTAAGATGAGTAGTCAATCAGCTAAGACAATTATAATCGGTCAGGACAATCTGGATTGTGGTCAACGTCCAGTATGGATTTCAAAAAGAGTTCTTCAGCAATATGGAAGTACCATGTCTTTCCCATTCAAAATCAAACTTTCACTGCAGATCGTTAGAATGTTGACCTCTGTGAAATGCAACACAAACTTGTCCCCAAGCAACTAGCAATGATGGTCGATAGACAGTGTTCTAAGGTTGAATTCAATGCACACTGACATATGTGCTTCAATGCAAGCTCACAAAGAACGGCGCAGACTGTCCATGACTTGCAGTATAAAACTCTTCTATACCCACTGCATTCGCCTGATATCTCCTACTAATTACCAAATCTTTCGATATTTCGATCACATTTTGGTTGAGAAAAACTTTGCTAATGATCAGAGGGTACAGCGTGCGTTAAGTGTGAATGAAAATATTTGAATTTACTTCCATTACTCAATTAGTGAAAGCATGAATGTAACAGTTTCTCTCCTACAACTGTGTCAAGTTTAAATCATGTCATGTTTCATGTCAGTTTTATGTTATGTTTCATATTTTAGATAATGGGATTTTTACTTTCTATAGTTGCGCAATTCCCAAATTTTAACATTCTAAGTTCGAAAATTGAATTAGTAATTTCCTAATGCTCCCTATTCGACCACCGCTGTTTTGATATGTCACAAAATCTCAGGTTGGAAATGTTTAACGAAATACAATCACGTATGATTCAATCTCTCACGAAGTGTGAAGAGAAATGGTAATAATTTCAAAGTAGAACAAATCGCTTTACTCAAATTATAAAGAAATAGTGCGTTTTACTATGCATAACTACAGATGGTGACAAGAAAAATGGAAACACCTGTAGTTGGCAACACGTCAGATGTATGGGTTGGCAGTGGTGTCGTGGCGCCCGTAGCGCCGGACCGCTGGTGGTGGTGTGTTAGGTCGGTCTCCATACTACGTCAGGCGCAGTGGAATAGCAGTGTCCAGTGGCTGCAGCAGATGGAGGTAGTGTAAAATGGGATACCTCTCAGATTTTCAAAGAGGGCAAATTGTTGGTGTGCGGTTATGTGGAGTGAGTGTAACGGCAGTGGCTACTGTGTTAGGTGTGTCGCGTGGGACAGTGTCGAAGGTGATGACGGCCTACACAACACACGGGAAAACCACATCGGGGAAGCGGAACAGTGGGCGGAAAAAAATCATGAGTGACAAGTCACGCCGGGTATTAAAGCGCATTCTCACGCAGAACCGTCGTGCCACTGCGGAGCAACTGACGGAGGAACTCAACAGCACCTCTCCCACCCTGTTTCGACAATCACAGTCCGCCGCGAATTACATTACATGAACTTATGGGGTCGTGCTGCACGGGCCAAACCGTTCATCAGGGACCATAACGCTTTCGCACGCCGCAAATGGTGCCGCGGCATTGAAACTTGGACCGTTGAGGACTGGAAACGTGTGATATGGTAGGATGAGCCATCCTTCACCCCATTACCAACCACGGGCCGTGTTTATGTGTGGAGAACGCCCAAAGAAGCTTATGATCTGCAGTGTCTCCTCCAACTGTGAAACATGGTGGCGGCTCGGTGATGCTGTGGGCCGCCATATCATGGTTTTCATTGGGTCCTGTGGTCACACTTAGCGGACGAATCAGTGCCAACGATTATGTCGCAATTTTAGGAGACCACTTGCATCCTATGGTCCGGATGTTGTTCCCGGACAATGACGCCATCTTCCAGGATGATAATGCACCCATTCACACGCTGGCGTTGTTGCAGCGTGGTTTGAGGAACATCGGGATGAAGTTCAACAACTCCCCTGGCCCGCCCAATACCCAGATCTCAACATAATTGAACATCTGTGGTCCGTCTTGGAAACACGACTCCGGCGACGATTTCCACCTCTATCCTCTCTGACAGAACTGGCCGATGCCCTGCATGAGGAATGGTGTAAAATTCCACATGCTACCATTCGCGACCTCTATGCCTCCATCCCACGTCGCATCAAGGCTGTTCTGCAGGTGAAAGGTGGCCCGATACCATATTAATCTGGTAAGTTGCAATTTCGTTCAGGTGTTTCCATTTTTTTGATCACCATCTGTATGGTCAGGTATTAGATGAACAAAGTGCATATATAATAATTAGATGAACACAACTTTAGCAGTGAATTAAATAAATGCTAGATACAAATGTCTCATATTTAGCGATTATAATTCTATTTTTAAGAACCTAAATAATGTACTGTAATGGGAATATTAAGAAGTAACTTCCATATGACAAATAGCTGCAGACAAATACACAACACTGACTTAGTATTCCGATTACACGTTTCACTTAATTTATATTTAACATTCATATACTTCTGGTAACACCTACCACATGTCACTAGGAAACCGATTCAAGTGTGACACGAAATTGTGGACGAGTTTATGCGCAAACGAAGTGTTTTTGTGTACAATTAAACCCATTAGAGGGAAAAACTCTCGATCTCAACCGTTCCGGAGATATAGAGGGGTAAGGGGAAAGCTAGTGCTGTGATATTTTGTGGATTTTCGGTTATGTTGCGAGTGAATATGTTTGAAAATTGCATTGAAACGTTAAGAATGATGCACCAGGGTGGAATAAAAGTGGTGTTGAATGTTGAGATGAGTGGCGTAGCTACCCGTGGCCGGAAAATGAAGGAGCTTAAGGAATAACAAACCCATTGACACGAAGAACAAAATTGTACGGTATTACATGCTAATATATCATGTCGTTAGTTTGTAGAACATGAGAAAAGGTTATAGAAAAATATATTAATTACATTGCCAAAGGAACAAATACGTTATTGCGTGAACAAAAAACAATGTTAATTTATATTCTGTGCAAAAGTTCTATTGAAAAACAAATTAAATAATATGAATCATAAACACATATTGTTGCAAACGTAAATACGACGGTGTGTAGTTGTGTGACATATATTAAAACGCAATATATGGATCAATAAGCAAAAATAGTATCTTCCACTTAAAAAACGAAAACCGGTACACTTTACATACTGTATATTATATACAGTTCCGATCGGTTAATAATTGTAGAAATTATAAATGTTTGGAAATTTCGGACGGCCACCATTTTTTTTACATTTTTCAGCCTATTTGACTGATAATACTTTTATTCGATTCAGTGTACCAAGAAACCTGAACATAGATACCTGAGACGCCTATTTCAGGCAACAATGGAACTCCGGTATTTTCCCCTTCACAGTCCAAAACATTATTCCCCTAGAATTTTTTATGGACTCTTCGGTTTTGTAATCCGCATGTCTAAGGCGACTTATTACTACAGTTTCCTGGATGAAGGAATTATTCATTTTTAAAAGACTCTTTTACTTGTACTAACGCTACATATTCAAAAATTCGCAAATATTGGAGCACCAGCCTTCTCCTTATTCCTTTGTATCTCCGGAATGGTTGAGATCGAGGGTTTTTCCCTCTAATGGGTTTAATTGTACACAAAAACACTTTATTTGCGCATAAGCTCGTCCACAATTTCGTGTCACACTTGAATCGGTTTCCTCGTCAGATGTTATATTTTAAATATAATACTTTATTTATGTCCTGACATGATTGTGTAAATATATATACAACATACTTATTTATTCATGCATTGAGAAATATATCATTACATAAACATTTGACGCAAACGGAAATCGAACTCACGATTTTATGATTACAAGTCCTGCGCTTTATTACTGAACTAACATTTTTAAAACTCAAGTAATACAGGATTATAAACGGACAAAGTATATCGAAAATTAGAAAATGAAGACATGAAACTAAGAGAAAAAGGAAATAAAAAGTTTTATAAAAACCTCACCAACCTGATGTTTACAGTTGGAAAACTACTATGATCAAGTTAAAGGAATTAAGAAATTTGCAAAATATGAATGAGAAGTGATATCTTGCATATTATTCCACTGTTCTACTGATGTATATCAAAACTACAACTCATATTTGAAAGAACGCACGCAGTTCTGTATATCGTTCGAAGATAGCACGGACTTAAATATTGGAAAGGATTCTTCAATTCTCTCCTATCTCTTACTATCTCTTATAAGCATAGGTAAAAGTGCGGGGAACAACGTCCCCCATCTAGAAAAAATATGTACGTCGTCTCCCCAGTTCCTGAAACATTACTATTGGCAAAGATAGGCAGGGGGTTGTGAAGTCATGCCGCTACACAGGCCCGTATCCAGTGGGGTCTAGGGGAGCCGGCCCACAAAAAGTTTGCTGCCCCCTAAAATTTTCACGCTAGGCTTGCAAATGAACTATAATATGATTGGATCGGGCCCCCTAACTTCAGCCGGGCCCCCTACATTTTTGGGCTGGTTACCGGCCTGTCGCTACGTACCGTCTCCCAACCTTTTCAGATCCACTTTTATCCCTGCTTAGAAGTATACGTTCTTTCTTAACAATTGGACGTAGTATATATGTTCTCAGGGGCGGCTCTAGAACATTTCATACCCTAGGCGAAAAACATGTCATGTGATAAAGTGAGAGTAAACGGGAAAACTCCGAGACACAGTGATTGTTCTCCACAAAATCTACTTGGCGCAAGCTGGGATCGAACCAGGGACCGAACGCACTAGAGGTGAACGTTCTACCACTGAATAATCACGGCTCCGTTGAACAAGGCAAGTTTTATCGCACTGCATAATGACGATTCCTGTATTATGTGCATATTCAAATTTTCCTTTTTCTTTGCATTAATTCCTATCTCGCAGAACTTAACGTGAACGGAATTTCTGTCTATCTCGTAGTTCTCTAATGCTTAACTACTCATTCTTTCTTGCTCCAAGGGGGCCGCGGTGGCTCAGTGGTAGAGCGTTCACCTCTGGTGCTTGGGGTCCCGGGCTCGATCCCAGCCCCCACCAAGTGAAATTTGTGGTGGACAAACACCGTGTGCGTGGGTTTTCTCGGGGTTCTCCCGTTTCCTCTCACTTTCTTCATTTCATTCATCACTCATCATCATCGTCTCCTTTAGCCTAACCGGCATAACTGTGGGACGTAAAACTTAAAGATTTCATTTCATTTTTTTCTTGTTCCAAATGGAGAAATATCCTGACACAGGGGCGGATCCAGGACGGACTTCCTCGGGGGGTGGTATATTGTAATATTGCTACTTAGAGCTACTTTACAAACTCTGGGATGGGTTTTATTTATATAAAAAATAAGTCAGTTTCCTCTTCTGGGGGGGAAGCGATCGCGCCTGTTATTCATGCCATGTTTTGCGCATATCTGTATTATCATGTTGGTTGTCTAGCTATTAGGCCTACAGGGAAACAATTCTCCTAGAAGAAATAGCTACTCTTTCTTATAACTACAATCTCCACTTACTTTAGTCGTTACGTGTACAGTGGGCCACAGAATTTCTTGAGGTACAAAGTCCGTGTGATAGGAAAAGAAACTAACGCCTGCTCCAAGATTAATTACGCCTGGTAGTAGCTAGCATAGCAGCGTGAAGTTGTCCCCAACTGTTAAAAGCACAAATCGTAAAGAGTGTTTTCGTACAGAAGTGGAGCGAAACGCTGGCTGACGAAATGACAAAAGGGAGTCTTTGGATACTTGTACTCACAGTACTTCTTGATTGTATGATACACAAGTAAAACTATACACAGCCACTTGAAAAAATATACTGATATCAGAAGCACTGATGAGAATATAACAGTCGGGGGACTTAGTTAATCTTATAATTAACTCAATTGAGATTATATAAACAAGTTTACTTAGTTCAAATAACTATAAATATCCGCGTATCAAATAATATACGGATATATTTTGCGGTACATACGGTAGGTTATTTTTATTAACTAACTCAAAGCTTTGTGCTGAGTTTTGAAATTATTAACAATAGTCCTACCTGCAAATCAATTAAAAGTATGGATGCATCATTTGGTGGAAAGAGCCCAAACTTCAATGAAAATTTTGGGGTCTAACAAGGCGTGAGCTTTTATGTGAGCTACTGACTCAAATGTAATACTACTTCGAAAGAAGAAATTGTTGATTTCATTATTCGTTAAATCATTTTTGAAAATGCTAACTATTGGTAATTTATTTGTAAATACTAAAAATGCAAAAATCGATAACACTCAAACGAGTTTGAGAACTTATCCGTATTAAGGTAGGTCTATTTCCGTTAACTTGCAAATATAACTCAGGATTCATGATTTGTATAATATTTGTGAAATTTTACACATTGAGACAAAAAAAGGGGGAGAATACAAGCCAATAAAAAAAACAACTTAAAATGCACGAAATTAATGCATAATATCAAATATAGAACCATTAATAGAATTAACTCCGCAATTCGTTTTCTCCATTCATGTTCTTCCTTTATTTTCAAGATCATTAAATTTATCCACTGCAGATTATCTTTCATTTAGCAGCATCCAACTAGAGCTCAGCCTTCTAAATGAAACATCTTAAAAAATGTAAACTTCGAAAGCGGGAATCGAATCCGCGCCGCTACATTAGAAAAATACAACTCTAACCACTCATCTAAACTGTTACTTCTTTCGGCTCGCCTAAATAAAGAGCCTTTTCTATTCGCTCAAAACAGTAACTCGTTAATAGTCAGATTAATTTGCAAAACACAGGAATATGTAATTGACTCGGAGGACATTATATCACTGTATTCACTAAATTATCAACATTATAGATTTTTAAAAACAAAATACAAAACTCCTTTATTTTGAATAAAATACGGCGCATGTATTATACTCGTAAACAAATTAAAGACAAATCAATTGCTGCGTAGTAATCGTGGTTAAGTGGTCAAGGCGTTTGACCAGTAATCTGAAGGTAGTTCAATCGAATCGGATCCACGAACGACCAGTACATTTTTTTTACTTTAGAATTTTTGGTGACGATTGATCGGCGATGACACACGTTTCGTTTTCTTCGTGGTTTTCATTGGGTCCTGTGGTCACACTTAGCGGACGAATCACTACCAACGATTATGTCGCAATTTTAGGAGATCCCTTGCATCCTATGATCCGGATGTTGTTCCCGGAATATGACGCCATCTTCCAGGATGATAATGCACCCATTCATACACCTGCCGTTGTTGCAGTGTGGTTCGAGGAACATCGGGATGAAGTTCAACAACTCCCCTGGCCCGCCCAATCCCCAGATCTCAACATAATTGAACATGTGTGGTCCGTCTTGGAAACACGATCCGCGACGATTTCCACCTCCATCCTCTCTCACAGAACTGGCCGATGCCCTGCACGAGGAATGGTGTAAAATTCCACATGCTACCATTTACGACCTCTATGCCCCCATCCCACGTCGCATTAAGGCTGTTCTGAAGGCGAAAGATGGCCCGACACCATATTAATCTGGTAAGTTGCAATTTCGTTCAGGAGTTTCCATTTTTCTGATCACTATCTGTAGGCTATTATCACTCAAGGCATAACATTACAACATTTGGCAAGAGTATTTCGGTTTTGTTTAGTGTTGCTCAGAAGAAGAGGAATTTCTAATCTCGTTTCTGATACAAAACAAACAAAATTGGAACGGGAGTTAACATTTGACCTTTAAGGCGGGACAAGGCTAACTCATATTATCGTCTCGCTTTGGAGATGGAAATCGAGACGAGATGAAAAGTATCGGAAACATGTCTCGATTCTCGAAATAGTATATGTCCATTCTTTAAGTAACAATTGCTTTGTAGACTGAATATTATACGTTATTTTGTTACTTTGTATTTCGGAACTCATTGAATTTATTCTGGTCTGTGTAAGTATTTTTGTAGCAAAGCTTTAATAATTACTTCTGCATACCCTTAAAATTATTTTATTATACGCCTTACTGTTGAGTGATATTGTTATTTTTATTACAGTTATCTTCCTCAAAACGTACTATAGAATACTTTCTACATGAAAATTCAGTGGAACGTTTTGGTTTAAAATTTTGGTAGTTGCAGAGGTGTGTCCTGGAGGTCCAGACACCCTTCTGAAATCCCGATTTATCTCTAAGTTTTGCCTAACTTTAGGGCAACTTTAAAAATTATAATACCATTATTATTGTTATTATTATTATTATTACTGAAAATTTAAGACAAAAATATTACGTCCTATTGCAATGTAAGTAAGCGTAAAAAATAGTTGATAGTAAAAGAAAAAGGAGGGATAAATGATAGTGGTAGAGAAAGGATAAGAGCGATTTGTGTCCGAAAGGAAATAAGAGAAGAGTAAGAAAGTGTCAGCTCCTGTACAACATTAATATCGAAACTTCGGATGCCTAAACAGAAATTAAATAGGATTTGTCTTCACCTACACGCTTTCTTTGTCTACACATCTAACGCATACATAGTGACACGCTTTCTTTCGCTAAAAGAATTTGGATTATGTATGCGTTATATTGATATTTTAACAAAATATACTTACCAATATAAGAAAGAATAGTTCCTATTTACAATTTTTGGTTGAACAGATATAGGGAACGTGTTGGAAATGGCGAACGAAAATATTATTATTTCTAGCAGTATGACATAGTGGAAAACGTTCGGAATATTTGCTCGGAAAGAATATCGTTTCAGACACATTTATGACTCATACCAGGCCCTAAGCATGACCCTTAGGGGAGGTATTCATGAATTGTTTGTTATGATTTGCACTTCACTAGCACTTTGCACTTCATTGGCCCTGGAAAAAAATTCTTTTTACTACCGGTAGCTTTAAATTTTGCACAATCACGTTTGAAATGACCTGGTTTTTTACACCAAAAGCACACACTTTTGTATTCCTTGCACTTTCTTCTTTGAGTCAACCTTCGTGGCACTTTCTTCATCCCTGTTGTGATCTTGCACTTCCTTTCGCCTCTTATACTACTCGTCTATGAGCTTTTCTTTGACTAATTCTAGTGTTAGCTCGTTCTCTGGACGTGTTTCCAATGCTGTTATCAAAGTTTCATAGCTATCCGGTAAACTGAATAATAGCATCGCCACTACTAAATGATCGGCCAATGTCTCTCCTAGTCCTGATCCACGATGTTTATCATACTACTAATATGTTTTTCCATGTCACCATTTTCTTCTAACTGCATACGACACAGTATTTTCAGCAGAAACACCTTGTTTGTCAAAGTCTTTTCATGATATGACTTTAAGGCTTCCCAATAGTCCTTTGCACTTTCCTGTCGCCGTAAATGAACTAACTGATTATCTTCAACTAGCAGTCCGATCGGTGCCCTAGCTTTCCCATCCTTCTTGCACCATTCTGCATCAGGAGATTTCGGTTTTGGCTTTTGTACTATATCCCGCAGTTCTTGTTTCATGAGAAGCAACTGCATTTTATATTTCCAAACACTGTAATTGCTGTTGTTTGACTTTCGAAACAAAATTTTGCTTTGTCCGCCATCTCGTACACGTTTTGCGCCAGTGAGGAAAAAAAACGATCGATCCTAATGGCTGCGAGACGTCAAAATCACAGATAAAGTTTTAAACCACTTCATTTACATTTTCCTTTTCTTCGCCGACATTTCACTGGGTTTAAATATTGATCTCTCTGGGGCCAGGGACGGCGCCAGAGGACTTTGATGGGGTGGGCGGAAAAGGGCGGATCTAGTTGCTGGGTGGGCGGACAATGAAAATAAGAACTGGGGAATGTTGACATTTTTTGGACAATAATTAAGTTTCAATCTTTAAACTCTTTAGTTAGCTAAGGCTCAGACCGAAATAGGGGAGGGACAAGGATGTGGAAAACAGCTGTCTTGGCCTTATAGAAGGTTCAATTCCAGCATTCGCCTGGTAGAACTGAAGAAATGCAGGACTTAGGATGGGCTGCGGGAGTTCTTGGCTATATGCTCGACCTACCGAATTCCGCGTAACAGACACACTACCTCTTCTTCCAGCTCTTTCTTTAACAATAATAATGGTGTGTATTGTGTAGTCCATGAAGTTCAAGACAGCTTTACCTTCTATCCCTCCAAGAATGCACATGAATGCATAGAAATAAAAGAAGGCTCAAACAACACAGACTAACAGATAATACTCTACCTGTCGTTAATACACAATAAGTAAGTAAAGTAAAACAAGAATAAAATTGGCTATTGCAAACATTTTTATCTTTGAGGCATTTTTTACAGAAAAGCAAGAGAGAAAAATATAAATCATTTATATTTTCTCTCGTATATCCTTAATTTGTACACATTAGATTTTTTGACGTGATCTCTATATGCAACAGCAAAGATCTATGGTACTAAAAGAATAGGGAAATTCGACAGCATAATTGTTTGATCATACCCGACACAGAAATTTTTGAAATTGAAACTCAAGTTGAAAAAAAATAAAACAATTATAAATTGGATAAAGAAGTAAATATCAATTAACAAAACTTCATCATGATCCACAGAAACAACAACGTATTTTAAACTATGAAGGCTGATCACATGGTACGAATAAGCTTACAATAAACTTTTATACCTGCACTTTAATGGAGTACATTGCGTTGATTGTTATGTCCAACATCGAATAATGTTACCACATTCTCTACAGCAATAGTCATTAGGAGTTTTCTTTCTACTGAAAGGAAACAAAGATCGCTTAGACTACAGTTTGCCATTCGAGTTTTTAGATATGTTTTAACCCGTCTAAGACACGAAAAAGAACATTCACATGGTGAACTAGATACAGGCATGGTGACAGCAATTACGGCTAATTTGTGAATTTCATGAAAAACAATTTTGAAACGATCCATCACTTCAGTAAACTGAGAAACGGAGGTAATTTTACATTGCTTTTCCTCATAATGTTTAGAAACTTTGGGAAGAAGTTTGTTCCACCTCTACACTATCGACATCACATCCATAATGACGTGCAAGTGGTTCAATTTTCTAAAATGAGAGGAAATGTTCACTTTTAGGGTGAAGGCTGCTTATTCTACTTATAATCATTGTTCATTGCAGAGTTAAACAGGGTCCTAGAACCTATTACATTACAATGAATAGTAATACCTATTGCTTTTGAAGTACAGGATGTCACCTTCATTATTCTACTTCTGTTGGGGTGGGCGGATGGGTGGGCGGTCGCCCACGCCCGCCCACCCTTAGTGCCGTCCCTGTCTGGGGCCCGTAACCAATGTTATGATTTGTGTAATGTCACCCAAGAATTAAACCACAGAACCTTTATTGATAACCATAATTTTGTGCAAGTCAGGTGCAAGTACAATAGCGATCACAGAATACAAACTTCTACTACTCACAACACTGTTGCCTTAACATGTATTTCGAAAAAGCCAATTTACAATACGAACATTGTTTGTTAAACACGTCACATTTTCCCCCACAGTACGAATCAAGGTTGTAGACAGACATGTGACGTCAGTTTGCTAGTACTTCCCATGTGAAGAAAGCCGTGTCCCTCTAAATTTTAAGACCAAAAGAAATTGAAGATTTTTCGTTTTATTACACATCAGAAGTATGAATATTGTAGTTTATAAAAACAATCTACGGTATCGAGAATCGAACCCGGGACCCCTGAATTAAGAAACGAATGCTCACGCCACTACGCTAAGATTGCTCTTATGTGAGAGTCAAAAAACACTCGTTTATGAAGCAAATTGCATGCATATACGATAACGACGAAACACACTGATTTCTGTCATGATAAAATACTATAGTCGAAAGACTTCAAATTTAAAAAAACAAAAATATACTTATAGTGCTTCAGACCAGTTTGTTTCGTAATTCAGCGAAAGTATCTCCGTATCTTGCTATTATTGCAATTACAAATATCAATATCCAAAAATGCCTGAAGTTCTTTTTTCACTTACAAAGGGAAACCAGACTTTGGTAAATTAACATCGGGGCCATTTTTTGCAAGGTGATTGTGAACATTTAAAGTGTTCACACTACAAACTGGGAGAGCGCAATGGCCTAATTTAGCATAGAAAAAGCGTCTTAAAGTTCTCGACTCGACGCATATGTCGTACGTTGCGCAAATTTATTAAATGACGACATGTCAGAGTCAGAACCATTTGTGACTCACGTTCCAAGGGTAACGGATTTGATTCCCACTTATGTGACCCTTTTCTTTGTTTCTTGCTTCAACCAATAAACTAGCCACTTGTAGCTACAAGTAAAATGTTAATTCTTCATATGTTTATAATGAATTAAAACAATAGAACTATTCTATATCTGTTGACATTGTGTGTATTACAAGCACTGGTACAAATGGCACGAGGGGTGAGGGGGACATGTCCCATTCGAATCTTGGAACTGAGGGATTGTGCCCCCAATAATCCGATTTGAAATGTGTTTTTGGGAAGAAATGTGATGAATTGTGTCCGATTGCCTTAAAGGAAAATGAGATGAAATTGATATTTCCCAGAATAAACCTCAAATCTGCTCGCATCACAATATTGAAGACAACTCTGCTCCCCTGATCCTCCACAGTATTGTTTTTCAACATCATAAATATTTTGAACATCGCTTTAAAAAAATATGGAAACGGTCTTACCTGTCCTCCTCTCAATATTGGACAGATTTTCACCGCTTAATAGAAGTGGAATAAGGGATAATCTCCTTTGGTTATAGTAACATCCAGTATTACCAAAGAGGATTTCCTTCTCATCCTCCTTGTAATTTTCTCACTGTCAACAGATGTAGGCACGAAGCGTCAAGAATATTTTTATAAAACGACTGTGGTAACTATAATATAACTTGTGATATCTATATATTTACGAAATAGATACATGGGGACAATTGGGAAACACGAATTGCCTTATTTTACATATACAATATTTACACAAGATTTCAATCGTTTTGATCCACTCTTTTTCGTAGTTATACGATAATATTTACCTTTGCGGAAGAGGCCTTGGCCTCAACACTGTTTTTCCGCACAAGCTAAAAGCACATGTTTGCTTATGTTTTGCATATTGTCCCTACAAAGGTTTCTTTGCAATCCTCCATTTCTTTAGGCACTTCTGACTTATTCTTATTAGCACTTCAGATAATTCGTAATCAAAGGTTTGAAAGTTTTTTTAAAGGAAAATACGAAACACATATTCCCTCATTTTATGTATGCAATATCTGTGCACAATTACATTCACTTCAGTCGACTACTTCTTGCATTTAGGGCGTCAACTTTCACAATTTTGGGTAGGGGTTTTTGCACTCTAACAGTTTTTCCGCAGAAAATAAAAAAAAATATTCGTTTCATTTTTGTGTATTGTCCCTACACAAAGTTTCGTTGCAATTTCTCATGAACTTTAGGCACTTCTGACATACTGTTATTTGCAACTTTGATATTTCATGATCAAAGGCTTTCCGGAATCCGTGCCCACCCAACCTTTTTTCCAGAAAAATATGAAACACATATTCTCTAATTTCGGGTCTAAATATCTGTGCACAATTTCGTTCACTTTTGATTGTCGGGGGTCAAATTTCAAAATTTTGGATAGGGTCTTTTGTCCACTAAAACCATTTGTTTCCACAGAAAATTAAAAAAAAACACTTATTCGTTTATTTTTGCGTATTGTCCCTACACTCATCATGTCTTTTAGGCACTTCTGACATACTGTTATTATCATTTTTGATATTTTCTGATCTCTGCGTTTAATGTTCAACGATTATGCCTGTTAAAGTAAGCTAGACCATGATTAAAGCCAGTGAATTATAATGGGCAAATTAGTGGAAGAAGAAAATGGGAGATAACTGCAGTGTCCCGAGAAAAGAAACGGGCACGATGTTGTCCACTTCAAGCTTACTTGCCTTGGGAACGAATCAAGTACTCCAGCCTCAGATCTGAGTTGGAGTGGGTCCGTGGGTCAGAGGGTCGAGTTTTCTGAGTTGATCTGTTGGTCGAAGGTCAACAGCATGTGACCCACTTCTACACATCACCAACCATAACCGACTGCGAACCACCATGACCCACTGCGATCCACCGACCCACTCTATTTACTGCATTGTAGACAGTATCTTCTGAACAGTATATTTTTATTTCACCCTTAACCCTAGCCATAGGAACTAAATACACGTTTCTGATTGGTTGCAGTTTGCGATTGTCCAAACCTGCTAGTGTATGTATTGTGTATTATAGTAATAGAAGGAAATTGTCACTTTGTTGTAATTAAAGAAGATAATTGAAGAAGCAGATGAGGTTAAATTAATATCATGGCAGTCAAGCTGGAACAAAACGAGCCCTGCGGGCTTCTGACCCGTTGTTACTACTACTACTATTACTACCTATACTATGGATACGTGTAGCAAAACTGCACGCGTAACGTAAGTAAATCACTTTTTTAGTATTATTTATCATATTTTAATGGAAATCGTGTTATAGAAACTTAATACAAAATAAAATATAAGAATTAAAAAAGATTCTCTGAGGCGGGTTTGAACCCACGCCAATAGTAATTATAATTATTAAGCAGTTGTGCTAGCGGTCTCGGCCTCGAAGACCGACAGCAGTAGGTAGTTCATTTCTGCTATATTTATGGTAGGTGGCGAGAAACAGATAACTTCAACTAATGAAAACCGCGTATTTAGCTCCTATTGCTAGGGTAGAGCGTCCTTAAAAAATATCCTTCTGAACACTGGTGAATTTTTCTACGTTTTACTTTCAAGGCCTCCATTATCCTTCCTTTTTCATTTGTTTTTGTTTACATACCTGCGATGAGTATCTCTAGAAGGAGAAGGCAGAGTTTGGTAAGTGAACTTCGGGGCAATTTTTTTGCGAGGTGGTAGTGCACATTTAAAAATTTAATATTACAAACTGGGAGAGCGCAATGGCCAAAAATTAACTAACTAACTCTATGGTCTATGGAACCCGGAGTTTCAATGCAGCGTTCACAAAAGCTCTCCACTGACTTCTATCCTTAGCCAATTGGATCCAGTTTCTGCTTTGTATTCCTATCAGTGCGAGATCCAGCTTAATATTGTCCACCCCTCTGTGCCTAGGTCTTCCTAATGTTCGTTGTTATATTGTTATATTCATTATAAACATATAGTGAATTAATATTTTACTAATAGTTGCAAATGGCTACTTTAATGGTTGAAGCAAAAAAAAGAGATGTATGACTACAACAGGAATTGAACCCGGAATCCTTTACTCATGAGTCAATGATTTTCCTCTGTTTCCCACGCCAAACACTTGGTAGATTTGTGCGTCGTACAATATATGCACCGAGTAGAAAACGTTAAGACGGTTTTTCTGCGTTATTTTGTCCATTGCGCTCTCCCAGTGAACAATATTAATTCTTTGAATGTACACTACCATCTCGCAAAAAAAGGCCCCGAAGTTCACTTACCAAAGTGTGCCTTCTCCTTGTAAGTGAAAAAAGAACTTCAGGCATGTTTGGACATTGATATTTGTAATTGCTATAATAGCAATAGGACTTATACCACTACTTGTCTTTCAAGACACACAACGTATGAGTTTTTAGAGGAGTTAACTACTGGAAACAATACATTTTTAAATCACTATAATATATAAATTATTATATAAAAATGGATGTAACTATGTGTGCCCATCATCACGTCCAAATCGCAAAGTCAAATGAAATGACTTTTGGTATATAGTTAGGCTTTAATCCAAACTGGGATGTTATCATATCACTTTCATTATAATAATATCTTAAGGGGGTAGTGGGGATCCGAATTTTTCAAAAAAAAAAAAAAAAAAAGAGTATCTCACAAGCCGTTAAACTTATGGAGCTGAAATTCAGTATATTAACTCTCTATTGAAAATGAACACAACGTCTCATAGCATTCTTAAATATTCTTCTTTATGAGTGGGGGCGGCACTTTCTATATATCCAAAATTGGTAGTGGGTTGATTTGTAAAAATAATTGAAATTATCGATATTAGATTAGAAAGAAATTCACAAACAAAATGAGAAACAGAAACCATGCGCTTTCTATTATAATAATTACTGAAGCTTATGTTTATTATATGAAGCGCTTAGGGCACAGGGCAATCAAGCAATAAAGTTGTGAGAAAAATAGTCACAAAATTTGTAATGTACGCTTAATTACATGGAAATTTTAAGTTTGGACTGTACGTCGGTCTACTTACCTTGATTTGGGATTTTCAAATTTCATGCGTTTTTCCACTGAAAAGTATCGGTAATTCAAGAAGGAAAAAATTATACCATGATAATTTAATTGAAATTCATCGAAACTTGGCCCATGACAAACACTTTACCATTATATATCGTGAAGGTTGGATCCACCGTTATTGTAACAAACCGGTGCTTGAGCGAGTGATCGTAAAAATTCAAGCTCCGATTACTTAGAATTTCACAACCTGGTTTTATTATTACAAGTATAAACTCTAGTCAGTAGACAAGAGGCTGTGTATCATGTATGAGAGTTGACGAAGATGGGTTTTGGTAGGTGGTGGGTCGGAGCGTGTCGGTGGGTAGAGGGTCAGAGTGGGTCATTGTGGGTGGTTGGTCCGAGTAGGTCATGGAGGGTCATCATGCATGGTCGGTCAAGATTTCATTGACCCACGCCATCACTGTCTCAGATAGTTCAGTGCTCGCGGTCCCCTGTTCAATTGCCGGTGGGAGATCCTTTCAAAATTGTATATGTCCTCGATGTATCTGTATTCGTGTCCCTGTCGTTCAAAGTTACTGGAAATATCTTCAAACGAATATTACCAAGTATAATAAAGACAAGTTACGGAGATACTTTCGGTGAATCAGAAAAGAAAGTGGTCTGAGGCACTATATATATATATATATATATATATATATATATATATATATATATATATATATATATATTTTAAATTTAAATTTGAAGTCTCTAGACTACAGTATTTTGTCATGACACAAGTCAGTGTATTTCGTCGTTATCGTAAACGTGTGAAATTTGCTCCATAAACGAGTGATTTTTGACTCTTCTAAGAGGGCAGTCTTAGCGTAGTGACGTGAGCATTCGTTTCGTAATTCAGGGGTCCCAGATTCGATTCCCGCTGCGGTAAGTTGTTTGTATGAACTATGAAACTCATACTTCTGATGTGTATTAAAATAAAATATACTCAATTTCTACTAGCAAATACTAGCAAAGTGACGTCGCATGGGTGTCTACAACCTTGATTGGTTCTGTGGTGAAAAACGTAACGTTTAGCAAACAATTCATAAATACGATCCCTAATGGTCATGCTTAGAGCTTAGTATGGGTCATAAATGTGTCTCAAACGACATTGTTTCCGAGCTATTATTCCGAACGTCTTCCACTATTACTCATACTGCTAGAAATAATAATATTTTCTTTCGCCATTTCCATCACGTTCCATATACCCGTTCGACCAACAATTGGAAATAGGAACTATTCTTTCTTATATTGGTATGTATATTTTGTTAAAATATCAATATACCGCATCATAGTCCAAAGTCTTTTATCCAAATAAAGCGTGTTACTATGTATCGTGGTGAAGACAAATCCTACTTAATTTCTGTTTAGGCATCCGAAGTTTCGATATTAATATTGTCCAGGAGCTGACACCTTCTTTCTCTTCTCTAATTTCCTTTCGGACACTAATCGCTCTTATCCTCTCTTATACTTTCTTTTTCTTTTCCTATCAACTTCGGTACGCATATTTACATTGCAATGGAACATTATATTGATGTCTTAAATTTTCAGTAATAATAATAATAATAATAATAATAATAATAATAATAATAATAATAATAATAATAATAATAATAATAATAATAATAATAATAATAATAATGGTATTAAAATTTTTAAAGTTGCCCCAAAATTAGACAAAATTTAGAGAAAATCGGGATTTCGGGAGGGTGTCTGGACCTCCTGGACACACCTCTGCAACTACCAAAATTTTAAACCAAAACGTTCCACTGAAGTTTCATGTAGAAGGTACCGGTATTCTACTGTACGTTTTGAGGAAGATAACTGTAATAAATATAACTGAATATCACTGAACAGCAAGGCATATAATAAACTAATTTCAAGGATATGCAGAAGGAATTACAAAAGCTTTGCTACAAAAATGCCTACACAGACCATAATAAATTCAATGAGCTCCGAAATACGAAGTAACAAAATAACGTATAAGATTCAGTCTACAAAGCAATTGTTACTTAAAGAATGGACATATACTATTTCGAAGATCGAGATAAAACGAGACATATTTCCGATACTTTTCATCTCGTCTCGATTTTCATCTCCAAAGCGAGACGATAATTTGAGTTAGCCTTGTCCCGCCTTAAATGTCAAATGTTAACTCCCGTCCCAATTTTGTTTGTTTTGTATCAGAAACGAGATTAGAAATTCCTCTTCTTGTGAGCAACACTAAACAAAACCGAAATACTCTTGCGAAATGTTATATTTCTGGTTGTAATGTTATGCCCTGAGTGTAGTGATGTGAGGTGGAAAATTTTCCGCAGAAAATTTTCCATTTCGGAAAATTTTCCGGAAAATTTTTCGTTCTAAAAATATCAGTAATCAAGTAACAATGCCTCAGCAATCATGAAATTGATTGAATTCATGTATAGAAATGTTAAAAAGTGAAAGATCGTTTAAAGAATCTGAAAATTTTCATGGTTCAGACAATTTTCAGTACTATGTAGGAACAAGTTAAACAATGTTTCATGAATCGAAATATTTTCTGCCTTATATGGAAAAATTGAAGAACTTTTTATGAGTCGGAAAGTTTTCATCATTTTGAAGCAAGAAGTAAAACAACTTTTTTGTGAAGCGGAAAGTTTTATTGCTGTGCAGAAACAAGTGAGAGGAATTTTCATCACGATGTAGAAACAAGTGGAAAACACTTTTCATAGGCCTGACAATTTTGGATATTATGTATAGTGATGTTAGGTGGAAAATGTTCCACTATATTTAACTGTACATAGAGCTACAAAATTGAGTTTCAGTAGAGGAAAGTTAATCAGCAACAAATTATAATTTTCCAATTAGCTTTCGGGAACCGGAAAATTTTCTATTTCAAGTTGGGAAATAAAATTTTACAATATTTCTCTCTCTGTCTCTCTTGCTCTGCGAGCTCCTTCGTTGCTAAACAGTTAGCATACGCGCCTTTGGCATGGAAACCTGGCTTCGATTTCCACCGGGAGCTCATGTAGTTCGGATTCCACGTTAATCAGCTGGTACCGTTTTATATAGTCTCGCTGTTGAAAGGGACGTTAAACTGAAAATCAACTCAATTCAACTACTCTCTCTCTCTCTCTTTCTCTCTCTCTCTCTCTGTCTCTCTTTCTGTGTGTGTGTGTGTGTGTGTGTGTGTGTGTGTGTGTGTGTGTGTGTGTGTGTGTATGCAACGTGCAGAGAACATACCTCGAGTTCGTAGAGTATAAATATCCCATTCTATTATTTAAAATTTCAATTTATTAAAAGTCATGAATATTTTCCGATTCATAATAACATACTCCACTTATTTATTCGATTCAAGAAAAATTGTTCCACTTGTTCCTACATCGTACTGAAAATTGTCTAAAACATGAAAATTTTCAGATTCTTTAAAGGATCTTTCACTTTTTAACATTTCTATATATGAATTCAATCAATTTTATGAATACTGACGAATTGTTACTAGATCACTGATATTTGTTAAGAACGGAAAATTTTCCACCTCACATCTCGACTAAACAACGATGTAGGAATAAGTGGAATATGTTTTTATGAATCGGAAAATTTTCCGGAAAATTTTCATCACTGTACGTGTATAGGACAGACAATTTTTCGATTCATGAGAAATTGTTCCACTTGTTCCTACATAGTACTGAAAATTGTCTAAGCCATGAAAATTTTTGAGATTCTTTAAACGATCTTTGACTTTCTAACATTTCTATATATGAATTCAGTCAATTTTATGAATACTGACGAATTGTTACTTGATCATTGATATTTGTTAAGAACGGAAAATTTTCCGGAAAAATATATAAGAAAATTCTCCATCTCACATCTCAACTAAACAACGATGTAGGAATAAGTGGAGTATATTTTTATAAATTGGAAAATTTTCCGGAAAATTTTCGTTGTACAGGACAGACAATTTTTCGATTCATGAAGAATTGTTCCACTAGTTCCTACATCGTACTGAAAATTGTCTGAGCCATGAAAATTTTCAGATTCTTTAAGCGATCTTTCACTTTTTAACGTTTCTATATATGAATTCAATCAATTTTATGAATACTGACGAATTGTTACTTAATCACTGATCTTTAAGAACGGAAAATTTTTCGGAAAAATATAGAAGAAAATTTTCCACCTCACATCTCGACTAAACAACGATGTAGGAATAAGTGGAGTATGCTTTTATGAATCGGAAAATTTTCATCACTGCCTGAGTGATAATAAGCTAATAGCTTTTAATCTTCTATGAGATAATTATTATCATTAGTTTATTATTATTATGGTTATTATTATTATTATTATTATTATTATTATTATTATTATTATTATTATTATTATTATTATTATTATTATTATTATTATTATTATTACTATTCATGAAGATTTGATAGTTCAAGTATTGAAACTTCCGAGTATTAAAACATCAGAAGAAAATAAAACGTGTGTCATCGCAGATCAATCGTCATCAAAAATTCTAAAGTAAAAAAAAATGTACTGGTCGTTCGTGGATCCGATTTGATTCGACTACCTTCAGATTACTGATCAAACGCCTTGACTACTTAACCACGATTACTACGCAGCAATTGATTTGTTTTTAGCTTGTTTATGAGTATAATACACGCGCCGTATTTGATTCAAAAGAAAGGAGCTTTATATTTTGTTTTTAAAAAATCTATAATGTTGACAATTTAGTGAATACAGTGATATAATGCTCTCCGAGTCAATTACATATTCCTGTGTCTTGCCAATCAATCAGACTATTAACGAGCTATTGTTTTGAGCGACCAGAAAGGCTCTTTATTTAGACGAGCCGAAAGAAGTAGCGCTTTAGATGAGTGGTTAGATTTGTAATTTTTCTAATGTGGCGGCATGGGTTCGATTCCCGCCTTCGCCATTTACCCTTTTTAAAATGTTTCATTTACAAGGCTGAGTTCCAGTGGAGAAAATCAGTGATGATAAAATCCTGAAAATAAAGGAAGGTAAAGGAATGGAGAAAACGAGTTACAGAGTTAAATCTGTTAATGATTCTATATTTCATATTAACCGTTAATTTCATGCATTTTTAAATTGTTGTTTATTGATGCTATATTTTTCTTCTTGTGTTCCAATGTATAAATTTGCACAAATATTAAGCAAATCACGAACCCGAGTTATATTTGCAACCTGAAGAGTAATACGTGTAAGTTTTCCAACTCTTTTAAGTGTTATCGAATTGTGCATTTTAATATTTACAAATAAATTACTACATAACAATATTTAGCATTTTCAAAAATTATTTAACGAATAATGAAATCAGACAATTTATTTTTTCGAAGTAACATTACGTATCAATCAGTGGCGCCCGAACCTAGGAGGTCACGTTATACCCCCAAAATTTTCATTATGGGCTGGGTTTTTCTCCAGAATGATCAATCCATACTTAAATTGATTTGCAGGTAGAACCAATGTTAAATTTTTAAAAGTCAGCGCAAGGTTTTTTGTTTATTTTAAAAAAATAAACTAATACATATACCGCATAATCTATCCGTATATTATTTGATACGCATATATGTATAGTCATTTGAAGTATGTTAACTTGTTTATAATCCCTCATTTGAGTTAATTAGAAGATTATTTAAGTCTCGTGACTGTTAACTATTCATCGGCGACTCTGGTGTCCGTACATTTTTTCTGGTATTGTGCTGTTTACTGTGAGTACAAGTATCCAAAGATTCCCTTCTGTCATTTCGTCAGTCAGCGTTTCTCCTCACTCCTCCACAAAAGCACACTTTACGATTTGTTCTTCTAACAGGTGTGGCAACTTCATGTTGCTGTTCTAGCTACCCTACCAGGCGTTATTAATCTTACAGCAGGCGTTAATTAGGTTACCTAACTCACCGACTTTGTACATGAAGAATTTCTGTGGCCCACTGTACATATTTTTACAATCGCAAAGTTTGAGTTAGGGATGCGCACGAGTCGAGACATCTCTCGAATCTCGTCTCGACTCGACTCGAATTCGAGTCGAGACACACTTTGTAAAGTTCGAGGCGAGTCGAGACAAACGTATTTCTCGACTCGAATTTTCGAGTCGAGACAGTTCGCAAAAATCTCGACTCGAATCGAATGTATCGAAAATCTTTCTATTATTTTTAATGCTATTTTGAAGAAAGTCTCATTCGGAAACACTCGGCACGAGAATTTCGGAAACTTCAGGACTTGTCAAGTGTTGGAGGAGTGCTGTGGCGAGTGTCTTCAACAAGTGGTGAAACCAAGGGGAAATGACGTCCAAACGTCGAGGTGTTGGGCGCCTTCAACCTCATTACGTATGTCGGACGTTGTAGGCTGAGCAGACTAATAAAACACGACAGGCAGCGAACTGCGTCGGAACTAACATCAGAGCTTAATGCTGGGCGAAGTACAAGTGTGTCTGAACTAGTGTTGTAAAATTTCCGGAAATTTTGAACCTGTTGGTAAAAACCCTTTTTTTCGATTTCTTTCCGATGAAAACAGTGAAAAAAATATAAAAAATGTTTGTATTAAGTTAATTTTACTATTATTGATAACTTTTTATTTTTCAAACGCTTTTTATCTTTTTAGTTCAAAAATTTCAATATTGCGACTCGAAAATAAAACTATTCCAGTTATTATCTGTATTAAAATACTAGATTTACGCGTATATGTTTGTCCCCACAGAAAAGTTTATATGTTTGTCTCCAGTCCTATCGACAATGAGATATTGAACCCACAAGCGCTAGAAACGTGCCATTTTCATTGGTCGATTCCAAATTTTGTGTAAATTGTCCAGTTCTAATGAATATTAAAAAAAAACATGGCCATTAGTTTTTATTAAATTTTTAGGGGTATGCTGGAAGTACTGAAATTTTTTAAAAGTAAAGCTTCATACTCTACGTGTTATATATTCCAACATCACATAGTTGTATATAAGGGTTGTATATCTATCAGGTGTTTGTTTCATGATAATGGCCAAATGATAAGAAAAGGAAGGATAACCATTTCTCCAGTCTAAGATGAATCTTCATTGTTTGGAGAGTTTTTTAAAAATGAACTCCGTATATAACTGGCATAATTAATTGTGTGTATAATTTATTTACTTATTACATAATGCATGCAAAAAGAAAGAAAACACTGATCATATATGAATTAGAAATTCCAACCACAAGTGGCTCAAATCTTGCAAACGGTGCGGGATATTGAAACAAAAAGAAAATAATCGAAAAACTATCCCCTTTATGATACCCCTTGCCGATTTTTATGAAGGCGTTCTTCATTTGTATCTGTAAAGGGGCGTGTACAGATATGAGGAATGACAAGGAGATTCATGATCATATGTGAATGATGTGCTGTGTAGAGAACGCAGGTTCAGCTAGTTGAAATTAATAGTCTGCACTTATTTCTGTTATGTCCTTTATTCGTGGATGTGCATTAATTGCAGAAGTTACAGTTACATACAGTTACATGCATTAATTACAGTTACATACAAGCCTACCAACATGAAGTGTTCTGTTTCAACAAATAGGTCTCTTGAATAAAACTGAGTTCTCAATATGCTCTTTGGTCTGGTGAAGTTTTGTTAATTTTAACCAAATTACTTCTTAAGAGAAAGAGCTGTAGGCAAATTTCACAAATACTCATGCACTAAAACATACAATTACTATTATTTAATATTTTAATACAGAAACTTATATAAACTTTATGTACAAAATCCTGTATGTAAACAAATACATGTTTTCTAGTGCGACAGACTATCTAAATGAAAGTGACTTTGTTTCTAATTTAATAACTCTTGAATCATCACACCGACCTCGATAAAATTTTCAACATATATGAGGTTCGGAATGGTTTTCATCATTTTACTTTGAAGGTGCAAGTTGAGGGAAGGGGAGAGGGGAAAATGACTGATATTAGTGTCGAACCCAAATTTTCGGGGTCGCTGAAATGAACAATGACACTCCCGATGCCATTTAAATCAAAATTCAGCTCCGCAACTCGGCGGAAGGGAGAATATATATATATATATATATATATATATATATATATATATATATATATATATATATATATATATATATATATATATATATATGTGTGTGTGTGTGTGTGTTGATTTTTCTGTCGGTACGCAACGGTACGGCATACTGGCACCTTTTAATGGTAGGGGAATATTTCCTTTTCTGTCTTAAAATGGGCTGACAAGAAACTTTAAAAAAATACCAAATAGTAAATGTATAGGTTTATTGAAAATCAGTTTTTTTGTTTGTTTGTCCGTTTGTTTTCGTTTCCTCTTTTTCAGGAGAAAGATTTGCGACTCTTTGTTCCTTCTTGAAGCCAGTTAATAATATTCAGGGTTCTTTCCCTCGCTGGTACGTATTCCAGCTTCCCTTTGTTCATTCCTTTTTTGCACAGTAATATAAACCATAAAGGATCTGAACCGACCAGATTTTTTTTTCGAAAATCCTGATGTCTCCCAACAATTTTGTCTGTCGCTAATTCAAAGGCCATTAGAGATGGAAAGTTGAGAATTGAATTCCTGAGATAAATAAAGAAATAAGGCAAAAGTGAACGGTGAGCAGAAGTCAGATTCTCTCTCTCTTTCACAAATGGCCATCTAGTAAATGGAAATGTGCACTCAAGATGCAATATTCAATTATCTATACAAACCGGCTACGAGTCTTTTGTTTTGGCCACGGGTGCAGTCCAAACTACCTTTCCCTCCTACCAATTTTACAATTTAGGATTTAGCTTCTTACGGGATATGTAGCCTACTGAAGGAACACACAGATGTTATCGAAAATATTGTGCTATTGTTTGTATGTATTCTTTGGCAGAAACTTCTTTGGATATCGAAGCCCGCTCACTTTTGTTACTTGCGTACACGTTGACAAAAGCAATTTAGTAAACCAAGCTTTCTGTCTAAAATCGTAGTTTTCTTATTTTTCGCATTGAGAAGCAACTTCAATTCTTCGCGCTCTCGAGTTTGTGCTCAATTACAGGTGGAAAAGATTGAAGTTCCGACCACAGCGGCTCAAGAGATCCTGTGAATCTGAACATTTTGCAAGCGGCTTCGGTTTCGGGGACACTAAAACGTCGTGGGATGAATTTTCAGCAATGAAGTATCTTTCATTTAGTTGGTCGTCAGATTTGTTGCGTGGCGTGGTAGACAAGAAAGGTGTAAATATGTTCGAATTATGAAAATTTTAATTGAATCTTAAGAGTACGTATAAGTGTGTAGTGTGTAGAGGAACCTCGATAGTTATCCCCAGATATGACAAAAAATAGAGTCGCTTTTCTAAAATTGCCAAGGACCATGTGAGTACATTTCTTATCCTATGAACCATGTTTTAAAATTTCATGCTGTCTTTTCGTAATCTACGTTGCTGTCTGGAATAGGCTATAAAACGTAGATATTTGAACAGGGACGAAAGCAGACTGTGGAATTTGGGGGTCCGGACCCCCCGAAATCCTGATTTTTGTGCAAATGTAGTCTAATTCTAGGGGCAAGTTTACAAATTGTAATATAATTTATCCTCAAATTGAACTTGAACCCCCCGAATACCTTTGACCCTCCGAAATAAATAGGGTCGCGGTGTCTCAGTGGTAAAGCGACAACCTCCGGTGCTTGGGGTCCCTGGTTCGATCTCAGGTAGTGCCGTGTGGACTTTGTGGTAGACAAACACCGCTCTCGTGGGTTTTCTCGGGATTTTCCCATTTCCTTCCACTTTCTTCATTCCACCATTTCATTCATTTCTAATTATCACCGTCTCCTTTAGCCTAACCAGCATAGACGTGGGACGTAAAACTTAAAGATTTCATTTCATTTTTCAACCGAAAAAATTGCTGTTTACGTGCTTATATTTCAATTATCTTTTATGAAAATGCTGTTCTACTCAAAAGTGTAGGGTTTGAAGTCTGAACATTGGGAGCTAATTGTGCTATATATTGTGCTCATTATTATTATTATTATTATTATTATTATTATTATTATTATTATTATTATTATTATTATTATTATTATTATTATTATTATTATTATTACCCTGAAAGGTATGCAACGAACTTTCCAACTTTTTAACCATTGTGAACGTGAGGTCCAGAGTACCAGCAACTTTATTATGAAAAATACTATATATATATATATATATATATATATATATATATACAGAGAGAGAGAGAGAGAGAGAGAGAGAAAGGAAGATAGATATAGAATATACATGATCGAAAATGGCGGTCGAATCCATACTTTTCGGGGTTCCTGAGATGAATAGAAGATATCGTTGAAATCCACAAATTCAGTTTCATTAGTAGAGGAAGTTCGAACATTATGGAATACCACTTCTGATTCGCTTGTAACTCAGTTAATAATTCCACATTGAAACAAAAAGGAAAACTAGTATACGCTTTACATATTTGGCTTTATTTATGCGTATGTTGATAAAGAAGTTTCGTTACATGGCTGGGCAAAATTTATAACTTGTAAAGAAACCACTTTGGAGGGTAATATGAAATAGTCGGGTAATATGGAATACAAATGCCATATAGAAAAAATGAATTTTCTGTTGAACACACAAAAAATACAGTGACAATATATGAAAATTCTGAATGCCAAGCCATAACTGAATGTGACTACTTGCAAAAGTCATAAATATAATACTCTCCTTCAGGATCAGCACAGTCATTGTGCGCTCACATTAAACATGATAAACGCTGGACCCAAGCTCACCCCTTGTACCATCAGAAAATATGCTGTGAAAAATTAAAAAATACATTTAGCATTGTCATCATAAATGTATGTTTAATTGCCCTATACCGATAGATATTTTTGTAATCGAAATACCATACGGAATATGGAATACCATGCTTTTCTTGGGGTATTCCATATTGCCCTCCACGCCAAACTGAAAAGAAAAGACCTGTTAAACGCATTCGAAAACGTATAGGATAATGGCGCTTATCAAAGTACCACTCTGTATATCCAACGCCATTGTTGTTTAATTACATTTCAATAGAATATACGGGTTGCAAAATCCTTACCTGTAAAAGTTTTCACGAACATGAAATCAGATTTTCACGTCTACCAACACAACGAACGTCGCAATCACAAGGAGATTGACTGTAGAGCATCATGGGAAGGTGAGGTAGTAGTTTCTCTCCTCTCCGCTTGAAAGCAAGACATCACAGGCGAGATAATGAGATATTCCATATTACCCGACTATTCCATAATACCAGAACTTCCTCTATTCCTAAGACGGGACGGGAACAGGTAAAGGTAATTGAAAATTATCGACATTAGTGTCGAATTAATAGTTTTGGGGCTCGGTAAGTTCATTGGTGACAGTTCTGGTGCCCTTTATGTCCAATATGAAACGTATTCTCACCGTGCAAGCTATTCGGCTAGTCTGTAATAATAACGAACCCTTTAATATTCACATATTCAACCCTTTAATATATTTCTGGCTGCTCAAATTTACTCACTTGTGCAGTGTATGTGTGTATGTATAAATAACATCATATCTCTTTCTGAGTTATTCGAAAAACATACAAATAATAAGGAGGGAGGATTTTACCAGGAATCCGAAAACTAAAAAAAGTAAAATTAAAACCTGTTGCTTTAAGTATTTTTCCTGTTAGCAAAATACATTGTATAATGCTGCAAACATCTTACAGCAGGTAAGATTACTAACATCAGACGAAGAAATAGTTTTTAAATTATATTTTCCGGTTTTTGTTAATATTTCCGAACAAATTATTTTTTATTAATGGCTTCAAAATTTTTGCAAATTTTACAGATCTCGATAAAATTTTTAACATAGATGAGGTTCGGGATGGTTTTTGTTATTTCACTTTGAAGGTGCAACTTGAGGGAAGGGAAGAGGGGAAAATGACAGATATTAGTGTCGAATCGGTAGATTTCGGGGTCGCTGAGATGAACAGTGACACTTCCGGCCGTTTAAATCCAAATTCAGTCCCATTAGTACTCTAAGGGGGAATGGCGACATGTAAAGATAATTGAAAATTACGGCCATTAATGTCGAATTCATAGTTTTGGGGCTCCATAAGTTCATTGGTGAAAGTTTTAGTGTCCTTTGTTTCCAAAATGAAACGTATTCTCCCCGTGCGAAAAACGGGTATTCTGCTAGTCTGTAATAATAACGAACGGAAGTTTCATATACTCAACCCTTTAATATACTTCTCGCTGCTCAAATTTACTCACTTGTGCGGTATATGTGTGTATATGTAAATAAGATCATCTCTCGTTTTGAGTTATCCGAAAAATATACAAAGAAAAAAGAGGAATTTTACCAGAAATCAGAAAACCAAAAAGTAAAATTAAATCTTTTTGCTTTAAGTATTTTTCCGTTAGCGAAATACATTGTATATATAGTAGGACGTCGATAATCCGAACGTCAAAAATCCGAACCCGGTCCCTAGAACCTTTTTACATTTTGTCTTAATATAGCGCTAGCGATAAACAAACAATAGTGTGTCCGTCGACGTCGTGTGAAATCAGTGTTTTTACAAAAGTTCATCTATACGTAATTGTTTGTCATACATATTTTTATTTTCTCTTAGGCCTATAAGTTTTAAGTGTGACTTACAAGATCAGTGTAATTTAGTGTACGAGCAAATTCTTCAGAAACATTAAATATAAGTAGCCTTTCGTACGGTATTGTAATTACTGTATGTACTGAATAACCACTGTATCTATAGAAGAACATACTGTACAGTATATGTAAGCCTAAACGGCATTTTTTGGTCATTTTCGAAAATCCGAACTACCTGTGGTCCCAATTAGTTCGGATTTTCGACTTCCTACTGTATATGCTGCAGACATGTTACAGCAAGTAAGATAACTAGCATCAGGCCAAGAAATAGTTTTTAAATTATATTTTCCTGTTCTTGCCAATATTTCCGGACAAATGATATTTTCTAATGGATGCAAAATTTCCGGAAATTTTACGTAGAACAAGGAAGACATCTCTATAAAATACATGTTTGATTTAACATATTAACTAAAATGATTGCGGTCCTGTTATTTTAACACTTCCCTGCCATCAAGGGGAACTTCAAAATATTGCTCAAGATAATTTTAATGCGTCTATACTAATCAGGCTAACTAGCATTATATTTTAGTTTCTTTTGTAGTCATAACTCCGTTCTATCACGGTGCTAACTTTGAAGTGTTTGGATGAGTAGTGCACAAAATTTTCCTATTCTAATACAAGAAACAAAGTACTCAATTATCTTAAACTAGTAAATACAAAATAGATTTAATTTTGAAAGCATAATAAAATATTCAAAAATTTCAATTTTACCCTTTTCCGTTTTTCCAAGTTCGGAAAAACCGTAAAAACTGTTTTTTAACCCAAAATTTCCGTTTTTTCCCTAGGCCTTCACAACACTAGTCTGAACACACAGTGCACCGAACACTCCTAACAATGGGCCTCCGCAGCCGACGACCCATTCATGTGCGAATGTTAACACCACGATATCGGCAACTACGACTGAAATGAATACGTGACCATCGCCATTGGACCTTGGTATAGTGGTAGAGCGTTCCATTGTCTGATGAATTCCCATAAATTCTTCATCATGACGATGGGAGGGTGCGAATCCGTCGTATTCCATGGGAACTGCTCCTTGACACCTGTACTGCGGGACGGAGACAAGCTGACTGTGGCTTAATTATTATCTGGGGAACATTCACGTGAGCATCCATGTGTCTAGTGGAGCTCGAGCAAGGCACCATGACGGCCGAGGCGTATCGCACACTGCTTGCAGACTACGCACACCCCTTCATGACGACCATGTTTCCCATCGGTAGTGGCATTTTTCGACAAGATAATGTACCATGTCACAAGGCCAGGAGTGTGGTGGGGTGGTTCGAGGAGCGCAGAAGCGAGTTCCAAGTGATGTTCTGGCCCCCAACTCGAATGATCTGAACCCAATCGAACACATCCTGGATGTGATTGAACGTGACGTCAGAGCCCATCGCCATCCTCCCGGGAAGTTACGGGAATTAGGTGACCTGTGTATGCATATGTTGTGTCAACTCTTTCCAGCGACCTACCAAGGATCATTGCGTGCATTCCAAGATGTGTCGCCGTTGTTATCCGTGCCAAAGGTCGACATACTGCAAATTAGGTAGGTAGTCATAATGGTCTGGCTGATGTGTGCGTATATTTTAACTCGTATATTATGTCTCGACTCGAATTTCGAGACGAGTCGAGACAGAAACCTATTTTCGAGTCGAGACAACATTTTTTCGAGACGAGTCGAGACGGGCTTAAATCTCGACTCGACTCGACTCGTGCGCATCCCTAGTTTGAGTTTGGTTATATTAACACTAAACTGACTGTATCCCTAAACTATATTTCAGAAAAAATACGGGTGTTTCAAAAAAAAACCGACAACTTTTGGCAGGTGATTCCTGACACCAAGATAAGACAAAAAAAGTATAGACCAACCTGGGTTCACAAATGCTTCCTTTCGGAGTTATAACCTGCCGTTAACATGAAAAAATGAACTTTAAAGGTTTACAGCTCCAAAACTATGGAACCTACCGTAGTCGGGTCAAGACTTTACTTAGGAAGTAACATCTGTTCTAACCAAAAATCCATGTTAAAGAATCCCAAGGTACTCGCGCAATAATTTTTATAGAGGAAATTTGGCTACGGGCATATAATTTGAAGTACTCATCAACTATCTCTATTAAAATTGTTGGGGAAGAACCACCGGACTCTGAAACATGGATTTTTGGATAGGGCACATACTAATTCTTAAGAGAAGTCTTGACTCGACTATAATAGGTCCTATAGTTTTGGAGCTATGGACCTTTAAAATTCATTTTTTCATGTTTTCTACAGCCTATAACTTCGAAACTAAGCATTTGTGCACCCAAGTTGGTCTACGCTTTTTGTCTTATCTTGGTGTTAAGAATCACCTCCCAAACGTTATCGGTGTTGTTTTGAAACACCCTATATATATACACACAAAGAGTCTGAGATCTTGAATTAAGGTGGCCTTAATTTTGAGGACATAGATGACGCGCTGTTTGTGTACCCCTTTCCGGATCCCGGTTTTTTGGGCTATTTTTTAGACTTTCAGTCAAGCAGCTACTGCATCGTCACTATTTATCCTAGAATCATGGTTCATACCTCATTCTCTTCAGAATAGAGCTGGATTTTAAATGGTACCACTTGCATGCTCATACCATATACCAGAAGCGGGAAAAATGATGTCAAAGGGAAAATTTCGGAGGGAAATTTTTTTCTCGCACTTTGGCCCCCCCCCGGAACGGCCCTGTGTGAACGTAGCCATCTAAAAAAATCTGATAAATAGTACTTGGTATACTGAATGTGTGTGCCAAATTTCAAGTTTCTATCTTGAATACTAAGGGCGGGAGAAATTTTATCAAGAATTCCCACAATGCCCCAAATTACCACAAAATACTATGATCTCAGGGAAAAAATCTCCTGAGACATCCCTAATTACCCTAGGGTCATGTGTCGCCCATATTCTCTTCAGAATAGAACTGCCTTTCAGGCGGTACCATTCACATGTGTCCATCATGTATCTAAGGCGGGAAATTCCCGAAAAAAGGATTTTTTTGGTCTAAAAATCCCTTTTTTCAACTTTTCTTCCCTCTGGACCCCCTGTTTTAATGCAGAGATCTGAAAAAATCTGATAATAACTATTAGGTGGGCTGAATGTTTATGCATAATTTCAATCTTCTAGGTGCAAAAGAAAGCCCGCCAAAAAGAAAATATACCGACCATGTCCCATTTTTCCCTATATAGAAGTATATTTTTTAAAAATTCACTGAGACATCCCTAATTACCCTAGGATAATGATTCGACCATCATTCTCTTCAGAATGGAACTGCCTTTCAGACGTTATGACTCACGTATTCCCACCATGTATGTGAGGCGGAAAAATCCTGAAAAACGGGATTTTTGGGTAAAAATATCCCTTTTTTCAACCCTTTGCCCATCTGGTTTCCCCCGTATTTTAACTCACAAATCTGAAAAAAATCTGGTACATACTACTCGGTAGACTGAATGTTTGTGCAAAATTTCAATCTTCTACGTGCAAAAATAAGCCCGCCAAAAAATATTGAACATAGGCTTAATAAATGAAAAAATAAATTTTAGACTCATGACGTCATCACCTCCTATGTATGGACGCAGGAAGGTCTGAAACCATACGTAATGTCTTCTACAATGCCTCTGGACTGGAAAAAAAACCGGACGAAAAAGCTCAAATAGAAGAGAAATAACGCAATGTACCATGAAAAACGCGTATGGTACAAATTGTACCATAGGATCCCCAAAGGGGTAATGATGAACTGGATGCTGTTGATTTATAAAACTCTCGACATTATGCAATATCTGTAATAATGTTAAAAGAGGCAGAGAATTGTGGTAAGGTTTGCGCTGGGCGCACGCCATCAGAACTGGACCCACGCAAAATGCACAAAATTATACCTTTATCTTTTGCTTGAAATGATGTGAAGTAAATTGTGGTAAATTACATGTTTACCACATACGGACGTATTTTGTTTCATTTTTCTTAAATTGAATAAAATGATACTTCCATCTAAGAACTTATTTTGCGTTTATTGATAGTAAATCCCCAGAGTGTAGGCTTATTTTCATATTTTAGTTTTACGTAGCTTTTATTTAGCAATGGGATTGTATTTGTTCAACACAATGTTCAAAACTTTCTTATGGTCATTTGGTTAGCGTAAGCGCCTTTGGTGCAAGACCCCAGTGCAATTCTTGGTGGGATCTAATATGGCTTGACTTACCACGTTAAATTGTAGGTCCACATCTGAATTAGTCTCATGCTGAACGAAACACTAAACTCAAACAACCAATATAACACTCATTTGAAAACTTCAAATATTTATTGGTGTGTTTACAGTTCTTACTAATTGCGAGGCCTTATCATCCGGTGTGCGCAGTATTACGCGGATATGAAGGTAATCCCGCGGAATGCAATACCTTTGCTATATTTATGATTATTTTTGCCCTAATAAAATAAAATTTTAAGAGAAAGCTCCTTATTATTCAAACAGGAGGGATCTTTAAAATATTATGGAAGTTTGAGCTTCAAAGGTTTCAAAATAGCTTGAAAACTTTGTGTCCTCCATTCCGCACTTTCCTCTACTGTAAGTTTACGTCGTCAAGGGGATTCAAGCACCCAAGATCACATCATTTTAGGATACCACCGTGTGTGAATAAGCAAATCTAACACGTTTTAACATGTATTTCGAAGAACTGAGCTCCCTGCGGAATTCGAGGTGTGACCGGTTGCCACATGTTACCCTATCCTTAGGCAGCCTTGGTCACAGGTACTCTGGAGTTACTACTTACTCGAATAAAAGCATATACAAGAGTGTAAAATTAATTTTCGTTATTTCTTTTCAGGATATTGCTGAGATAACAACTATTAAGAATGAAAAAAGTGGTAAAATGAGAAATGATACAAGCCCTAGACGTAGCTCTCGGGGTGAGAGTCGAGAAAGCAACAGAATACATCAAACTGAAAGACTGATAGAAGCAATTAGGAAAAGTGATTTCCAGAAAGTTACAAGTAGTGTAAGTGATGGTGCTCAAGTTAATGCAGAATGTGGGAGCTTGCGTATTACACCGTTCCATCTTGCCGCGTACTATGGTGATAAAGATATTATACAGCATTTAGTAGCCAGTGGTGCTCGAGTGAACAAGGAAGATAGGATGGGAAGGACAGCGTTGTTCCATGCGGCCTCTCAGGGTCACGAAGACCTTTTAAAAGTATTGCTAGATGCAGATAGCAGTATCAATACAAGAACACGCTCTTTTGATGGAAAACGACCTCTCCATCGTGGGCGGCAATCTATTCTGCAAAGCAAATCAAATTTTCTTTCGGCATTAGAAGCCATAACATTTTATGAAGATGTAAGTATTTTGTGATTATTTACTTCAAGACAGAAGTTGACGCATTTTAAGTAAAATTATTAAAAGAGGTAAGTAGAAACCAACTCAGTAGACTGCGTCCTCAAAAATATTCTTAGACAGTTTCGCCCACTAATGTTACAGCCTTGTTCTCCAGATTAAGTCACTCACATGTAGTAGAGGTCTGCACGAGTCGGAATTTTTAGCCAGGGCCCGGCCAGGCCCGTGAATTTATAATGTGAGGCTCGATCCGAGTCCGAAATATGTTTTAGCATTTAGGCCCGAGCCCGGCCGGAACTTGTGAGATAATCAAATGAGCCCAAATAAGCCCGAATTACGGATACTTAATAATTAACGCAAAATTGTCTTTTTACCTGTATTTACAGCAATTAGAGGTTTAAATTTGCAACTGTGCTTTAAAAGTTCTCAAGAAAGAACTGTCCAATAAACATCGTTGTACAGTATATCTACAAAGTTAGACCCGAAAAGGCCCGAGAAATATGGTTATATATTTAAAAATTTACGGTCCGAGGCCGGCCCGGGCCCGAAGTGATGTATGTTTTGAAGGCCTGAGTCTGGCGCGAGCCCGTGCATACATCTAACATATAACTCGAATCATTTCACAAACATAGCTCTTTTGGTGCAAGAATTCAAAACCTGGTGAACAAGGCCACAGCATAAGTAGCCAAAACTATCCATCGAAACTTGTGCAGATACCCTCACCAGTGTTAGTGTCTCCAATTACTTTCCAATAATTTATTTTATGATTATTTCACAAAATAAGACAAGAATGTATCTTCTTCTTCTTCTTCTTCTTCTTCTTCTTCTTATTATTATTATTATTATTATTATTATTATTATTATTATTATTGAGTTGATGTAAATAAAGGGGGCGCGGTGGCTCAATGGTAGAGCATTCACCTCCGATGCTTGGGGTCCCTGATTCTATCCCAGCTCGCGCCGTGGGCTTTGTGGTGAACAAACACCGTGCTCGTGGGTTTTCTCAGAGTTCTCCCGTTTCCTCCCACTCTCTTCATTCCACCATTTCATTCATATCTCATCATCACCGTCTCCTTTAGCCTAACCTGCATAAACGTGGGACGTAAAACTTAAATATTTCACTTTTGAAGTAAATAATTAGAAATAATTGAGATGTTGGTAACGATTACTTTCTTTGCACTTTTTCCTTAATTTTGTATTGCTACTTAATCAGTTCTTTTATATAGCTTTATGGTAGAAATCACAAACGTCTAATTTCTTGTAGCAGAAAATAATTCTTGTTAGAAAGAAATATGTTATTTTGAACATAAAATATAATAAACTAAACAAATGTGCGTTGTTCAAATTTGCCTAGTGGGAGGAACAAATTTGAACACACCTGAGGCACATTTGATCGATCGCCTACAAAATCATATCAGAACGAAAATTTGATTCTTCATCATTTTCTTTTCAAAGAAAGTCAAAATTAAAATATTTAACTGCTGGCATTTCCCATATGCACTTCAAGCTGTCCCACATGCATGGGCATTCCCAGAAACTTTCGCAGTTAGGTCAAGAACAAACGCTATTAATACACACATACACACACACACACACACATACACACAAACACAAACACACACACAAACACCCCCCCACACACACACATATTATATATATATATATATATATATATATATAACAAAATCACAATATTATAATTAGGAAGTCATGCAAGTACATATACTATGTTGACTTTAGAAGAACTTTCCGAAGATAGAATCGTATGTTCCCTCCTTTATACTTCATAATAATTCCTGTTTTCAACATCTCAAACGTTGAAAGAATCAAGGAGAGAGAGAGAGAGAGAGAGAGAGAGAGAGAGAGAGAGAGAGAGAGAGAGAGAGTGATTTCCGAAGATAAATACAAGAAAATATTTTTTGTGCATGAAAATCAGAACCTAATCATTTCACATAAATAGACATTAAAAAAATAACACATGAAAAAATGTATTTACGAAAATACTACGGTTTTACTTACCAAATAGGAAAAGAGCAGATTTTATAAGATAAAATCGTCGTCATCTTCGTGTTTGTAAATAACTAAGCCACCAGGTAGAAATAATTCCTTGTCTTGTTTCATAAAGTTCACATAAAATGCACAAAATTTTTCTTTCTTCCGTAACCACTTTACAAAACGCAGAACAATCAAATTATATTTATTAAAAAAGCGAACACACAATATAAAAAAAGTGCACATAAAAAATCTCTATATATAGATAACCATTATTACGTGTCATATAGGTCTACTTCTTGAACAAGAATTACATACGCCTTGGTTCTTTCCCAAAAGCATCCAACACGTCTGATATGAATTGTGTTTTATTTTTATTTATAAGTTCCCGATAGAGACTCATCATACACAATCCTGTCAATCTTTCTTCAGAGATAGTTGACCTTAGTCACGCTTTCACACGTCTTAGGGTGAAACTTCTCTCAACACTATATGTTGTAACGGGGAGGGTAACCATTACTTGTATTCCTTGCTTTATTGCCGAATAAAATGTGGCGTGATCTATCAAATCAAAACGGGTTTCTCTAAACTGTCTGCATCTAGAATTATGTTTTTCCATAAATCGTACCAGCATTCAGCTTGAGGAAGGAAATTCCGCTTCATAAATTTCATTTATTTTATCCATCATCTTCATGAATTGTAGTTTAGAGGTGTTTTTTTTATTTTACGGGGATGCAGTGTGAAGAGTGAAAAGACTGGACTATGTTCTTCAGAAAATCTATTATTTAGCGACTGTAACAAAGAATCTATGTACGGTATAAATATGGTTCGCCGATAATATTCTTCCGCATTTGTGTATGGAGGATTAGCACGATGAACTTGTCGAGAAGCTAGTCTGGGAACTGACAGCTGAATATTCAGTTCATCAGCAACACGAATACACTTTTCGAAGATCGAATGAAATGTAACTTCAGCTATATCTCTCTGTTCTTTGAACATACAAATCAACTCCGAAATGTGTGATTTTGCTGCTATTAAGTTCGACTGAACTCCTTGCAAAATTTGTGCTACTGGCTCAAGGTACGAGGAATATTGACTAATAACTGACAAAGAAACAATAAAGGCTCCTGTTGTTCATGCACAAAAAAGACGATAAGCATTGCTTCTAGTTTCAAAAACTGTAGAATTTATTGACAGTTCTTCTAACGCACACACTATTTCTATGAAATGTTCAGAAAATTTTCTGATGCTGGTTTATTTGGAAGTCCAGCGGGTTTCAGAAAGAAGTGGGATATTTGGAATATTTTTTCTTCTTAATGGGCTCTCGTGAAAGAAAATTGTAATTTCTTTGATAGTATCCATTGTGTTTCGTATGTAAGAAGCGGAACATATCTTATTAACGACAAGACTAAGCTTGTGTGATGCACAATGGTAAGGAAACGCTTTTGGGAATTGTCATCTGATAATGCTTTGTACACCGTTACTACATCCAGCCATGGTGGAACAACCATCGAAACCCTGCCCTACAAGATCACACTGAGATAATCCACGTTCTTCCAATGCTTTTAGAATTATTCTAGCAATATATGCGGCGTGTAACTCTCCTAATGGAATGAAACCTAGGAAATTTTCTCGCAACTGATTTTCAACAGTGTCATGAAACAGAATACATAGAGACAATTGTTCTACACACCCAATATCAGTTGTCTCGTCTGCAAGCACACTATAATAGTGGGAAGAAACAATTTTAGGCTTTATATACTGCTCATATAAAGTGTTGCCTGCAACTGATATCAATTCATTTTGAGTTTGCACAGATAAGTATTTTGCATTTTGAGCAGCAGTTTCAGTGTTGTTTTGATGTTATATCTCTTGAATCTACTTTAAATTGGAGAAGATCGTAGAAATTGCCAGATTTAGCATTCTTTCCTCGTAAAGACAAATCATGTGTCGCACAAAAGACAATTGTCTCAATGATTGATTACAGTTTTTTTTGGGTTTTCCGTAACTTGCTTTCCAGCCACTTCATCAATTTTCAAATCAACGGGCAAAGTTTTCGTAGACATAACATTCGAAAATAACTGAGCACGTTCTGTGGATGCTCGATGCCATTCAGATTGTTCGTGTTGTCGAGCAGATGCAAAAAAATCATTGTATTTTCTAAACGGGGTTAGTATAAAAGACCCTTGCAATCCTTTTTTTTTACCGGAGATCGACAAAAACACACTGCTTGCACAATCCCCCTCGCAACTTTCTAGAATATGCTAGCCACATAAATTCAACAAAGCACTTATACAAAAAGGGGCGTTTTCCTGGCATAACATCTTGTTTAAAATCATATGTTTCGGTAGAGTGCCACCGCGACATCAATATTTCATATCGACCAGTGTCTGACAAACTTGACTGCAAATTTAAGTCTACATAATTGCCCATGTCTTTTGGGTCACAGGACGTCTCCTCACCTAATAAATTTGCACAAGGGGACATTTGGGGAGAAGGTACGATAACGAAAATAACTCTTTTTCTTCGCTCAGATTTTCAACACAGAATATCACGTTTGGTGTTTTCCAATTTTGAGGACACTTGCTGTTTTAGAAAAAACATCGAGTTTCATTTGCTTATGCTTATGCATGATTAACTTTTAAAAAGCAATTCTTTCTAATTCACCCACCTACACATGAGATATTAAATAAATTATAAACTAAGGAGAAAACACCCACTAAACTCTGAAAGAGACCAGAGATCGAAAACCACACACATTTATCACTTTGCGACACTCTCGAGCAATTTTGAAGTTTTGAAAACGAAAACCGCCTATATAACACACTAGAAACACGGATTTCCAATAACTGCGCACAACCAACTATGCAAAACTAAACCTTTCTATTCTTGAAAAGGGTCAATCTCCATCCTCCCCGCTAAAAATAACATTGTACTTTTAAACCGCGGGTTCTCATAGGAAAAAAAGCTCAATTTCTTTCTGCTCAGAACGCTACTAAGAAAAGGAAGACAATGTTTGACAGCATTAGATTCATTGTCCCTGCTGCTCCATTTGCAGTTTTGTCTTCTCGACCCCTTCCCCTCTCTGTAATCCATCAAGATTCTTGGTTTAAAAGGAGGCGGGGTCATTCAGGATCACCTTGCTACAGCCAGAGGGCAAACAGGTGCAGAGTTGTCGGTGACATTATTGCCTTCACAAACAGAATTCTTGGGTTATTTTTAACATCAATATGTGTTAAATGCTCATACTTTTCTGATTGTTGAAAGGTCAGACAAATGAATCAGAGAAACACTTTTATTCTGCTTTACAAAGGAAACCACTGCAGAGGTATTAAAAGATGTGGCTCTTCATTTTCTATGGGAACGATTGAGGATAACTTGCTTGATTCTTTCAACGTTTGAGATTTTGAAAACAGGCATTATCGTGAAGTGCTACGGAGGGAACATATGATCCTGTCTCCGGAAACTCCTTTTAAGTTCAATATATGTACTTGAGTACTTCAAGATCAAGGTAATATTAACTAGATATCCAGGAAGGTCGACCGACCCCTTCGACCCCCCTGCCGACGCCCATGCCCACATGCACTTTTAGGTTGCAGTGTCTTGAAAATTACATATGATGTTTCTACTTCTTTTAAGTCTACTTCCACGTGACCTGTAGTCGGCATATACATTGAATGTCTAACGTAGGGATAGTTGGAGATCACATCCGTTCTGAGAAAGCCTCAAAGTCCTCATTAGTAACAATTCATCTGAAAAATGGGCATATTCCTGAATTTTCGAATGGTGATACGATCTTCTTCGCTGTAAAAAAGATATGGACAGCATTTATTGAATTGTAAGGTCTTGAAGATGATACGCTTTCCGGGGTGTATAGTTGACCACTTGTTTTGTGTTGCTTTCAATTTTCATTTAAAAGGCCCTACTAAATATACGTCCAGTAACTATAGTTTGTGAGTTTACTGAGGGGAAGTGTTACTGAGCACCATCCTGTGTTGTGTGGCAAACAAAATAACTTCAGGAATAAAGTGAATCCGTTAGTACAATGGTCCGCCGTCTTTACTACTTCCTGAATATTTTCATGGACATGCAGGTACTACCATGAGCAAAATAAATGACGCGTCTCTTTATTTTGAAGTTTTTTGAAAATATCTCCGTTTTCTTTATATGTTCGAAATTTCGGAAGGTTTCCCCAGCAGGACAGGTTAATAACAAACCCGTTTTTAATATTTGTGTTAGATATTAGCTTAAAATAAAGAAATTAGAAGCAAAAAACATTAAATCGACAGAAATCTCGAGAATTACCAACTCTGCTAAAGTGGGAAATTTTCAAGAACACGAGGGAATTCTGCATTTCAACACGAAGCAGCGACATCTATGTCATTGAGAGAAATGTGGATTAAATCTACAAACTAAACTTTTAACGAATATTTCTAGTATGTCTTATTATATGCATTATCTGCAAACTCCAAATATATGAATATATGCTAAGTATTAACATAAAGATAGAGCAAATAGTGGAAATTATCTATGGAAAAGGACGAATTGGTAGGACGATCGTAATGAAATATCGTCTTTACCGGAACAGGCTCAGTTCACGTAAAATAACAAATAGCTCAGTTAGTTAAAGCAATGAGTCTGTATGCTGAAGGTAGCGGGTTCGATCCCATGGAAGTGCCGTTGTCATTTTTATCTCTACACTACGGTTATTTTATTTATTTTTTTATGTGGGAAAGAATTAAATTGTAACGTATGTGTAAAACTCATGACGATACCAAAAAAAGAAAAAATGCCGTTGTCGCACTTGCATTAGCGTCCCTAATTTTGTTTGCAAACAGTTTCGTAATTATTTCCCCTGTGCTCACTGTTCACCATATGCTCGCTGGCGCATAACGAATGTTTCCCAGTAAATGTTAATTCTAATTTGGAGAATTTTATAAAGTTTTACAATATTTCTCACTAGATACTCTTCTATCTACGTGTTTGGATATTTTCATAACAGATGTCCCTATTAAATGTTTAATTTTCCCTAGATGTTTAATTACGGAAAAGTTTTACAATGTATTTGTATTGAATTGAAATTGTTTTGAATTTACTACATAAGGTAAGTAGACCGAACTAGGAGAACTCAAGTAATTGATATTCTACGTAAAAGCAACCTATTGTAGAATGATGATGCTTCTTACCTTCAGCACATAATCTTTACGTTAGAGAGTCAGACAGAGAAAAATCCTGGTTTTTCCTCCTCTATGACCACCCATCTTAAACCTCTACATATCATTGTTCGTCTCACAAAATTTCGGTGCTCCAAAAACATTCAAATAATAATAATAATAATAATAATAATAATAATAATAATAATAATAATAATAATAATAATAATAATCCTGAATATGCCATCCTTACATAATGTAAGGATATCTTAGTTTCCTAGTTTAAATCTTAAATATCTTAGTTTAAAATGCTTTCTTTAGTACTTATTTAAGCAACCATGTAGGAGGGGGTACGACTTTTTATTTTGCCCCTCTCATTTCAGTACCCTTCCAACAGAAAGTAATTTTTGATAAGCAGGACAGACAAAATGAATAAGAAATATATTTACAGCATCCTCTCCCCTTTCATGATTGGAATATCACGTAATATTTTTTATTCTACGAAAGATGGCCCTGTGCGGTTAGGGGTAGGTAACTAAAAAAATACCTAATATATAGCGCCCCTTGATTGTAATATTACCGCTTCTTTATTTGTACGAGGGAGCCCCTACACAATCAAGGGTGACAAAAAGAATAGGAAGAGTGTCTATTGATTCCAGTGGTGGATCCAGCACGAACTCCTGGGGGAGGGGAGGGGAAGTGAAACATTCTTTTGATGATGTGAAGCTGTCACAAATTACCACTTAACTAAACTAAACAATAGTGGGGGGAACCGGAACCCAGTCAGTTTAAATTGATGTAAAAGTTTAATTTTTGGCTTCATATTAAAAGTTGTGGTTTCAAATGAGAATTTCAGTCCAAGTGGTCAATCATCAAATCTCGTGGGGCTCTTCAGTGTAGGCTAATACGGCCCCCTTATGAGAAAAGGCAAAATTATTAACATGTTTATAACTTTCGAATTTTTCGTCTATTTTAAAGAAATATTTTGCTTCGTATTAAAGTGTTGGTTCCAAATGACAAATTCAGTCCGAGTGGACAATGATCAAATCTCCGGGGGGGCTCTTCAGTATAGGGGGCTACGGCTCCCTTATAAGAAAAGGCAAAAATATGAAAATGCTTATAACTTCCGAATTTTCCGTCTATTTTAAAGAAATTATTGGCTTCATATTAAAGCCTTGGTTTCAAATGACAATTTCAGTCCGTGTGGACAATGATCAAATCTCGGAGGGCTCTTCGGTGTAGGGGTTTCGGCTTCTTTATGGGACAAGATTCACGTAGTTGATATTGCAAAATTGTTTTGTATATATAAGTGGAAACTTGCACCATTTGGTTAATTTTACCTCTTATGTTTTGCAGATTCATATTCCAAGCAATAGTTACTTTGCAGAGCTAAAAGAAGGCACTTGCTAGTTTCATTAAAATGAAATGTCTTTTATGAGAAGTTCTCATGGAGCCGACGAACGAATAGGCATCCAAACGTTGGTTAAGTCGAACGGTTGAAACCCGTTGAGCTCGCTACAATTATTATTATTATTATTATTATTATTATTATTATTATTATTATTATTATTATTATTATTATTATTATTATTATTAATAATAATAATAATAATAATAATAATAATAGAGCATTCACCTTTGGTGCATGGGGTCCGTGGCTCGATTCCACTTCGCGCCAAGTGAAATTTGAGGTGGACAAATACCGTGTGCATGGGTATGTGTTTTCTTGAGATTTTCCATTTTCCTCCCACTTTCTTCATTTTACCATTTCATTCATCATCATTCTCCCTTAGCGTAGGTGCACAATCGACCAACGTTAAACTAGATATTGCAATTTCAATAATAACAATAATAAAAATTAATTGAACTGAAAGGACTGTAATTTATGTGGACAGCAATTATCATAAATATGCAACCATTATAAAAATAATGCTTTGAGTAGAAAGATAATCCTTTCCAAGTGTTAACGAATGCGCACGAGATAAGACATGTCTCGAGAAAGAGACAAGACGCGCTTTGTGACATCCAAGATAATACGAGGCAAATGTTTTGGACACGAGATAGCTTGTAAAATGTCTCGTCTTGTCTGGAATGTCTCGAAAACAAAAGTCTAAGTTTTAATATTATCTTTCAAGATCTATTCTCTCAGAAGTAGTTCTCTGCCTTAAAATTAATAACGACATTTGTGATTTAAAAAAAGATAAACAATGCCTAAAGTTAATAGTTAACTTTTCGAAAAGAAGCTTCATTAATGGTGAACCTGAAAGATGTCCACAAACTTCGGGAGGTGATTCGTGACATCAAAAGGAGACAAATGGTCCTCTTGCAGTTTTCGAATTCAGCTTCGTTGTCGAGATACAGGGTTGCCAACTGGTCGTGTTTGAGAAACTCACTGAGAATAAATTCAAGTCCAAGAATAAACTACTACTCATATATTTTTCAGGTCAATTGACTTATACCATGTTGTAAGGTCAAATATTTATTTATGAAGTGTGTACAAAATTCGCCAGGGCCTTTTCTGAGAAAATCGTCGAGAAAAAGTCACCTCCAAGAATAAACTACCCCTTGTAAATTTTTCTAAGAGAAATATCTGATACTGCAATATAGGGTTGTTAATTAAATATTGATTAATGAAAAATAAACAAAATTTTTAAAACCATTTTTGAGAAAATAGCGTTTTTCGATTTTCGGCTGTTTGTAAACCACACTTATTTTAGGTGGTAGGATAAAATGGAAAAGCTCCTGTAAGAATACTAAGTAAACCCTAAGTTTAAAATTTGGTGTAGATAAGTTGAACGGTATGGCCTCTAGGCGAGTGCATATAAAAGTGTGCCGAACGGACGGACCGGAAGGACGGGTGTCGAAAAGTCACATTTTCGGTATGTAGACGCCATGAAACATGTAAATCCGTTGAAATCTGAATTTGATATTATTTTCACAATCACTATATTTTCTTCTCTCTTTTGTCGCTCGAAAAAGAAAAGCCTAAGTTTACCACAAAAAGCTAGGGAGTTTCTCAAAAAATATTCAATTACAGGGCCACCGCACTAAACTTTTTCAATTCAATTTGTTAACTGTGTTAGGCCGCAGTTGTTACTGAAGTGTGTATTTGGATAATACGAATAAAGTTATCGTATTATTCAAATACATCGAATGTCAGATTATCGAATAAAAAACTTCGATTGAAGAAAATCCACACTACAAAACTAACTCACACTTTGAGCACATTTTCATTAGACATATAATAGACCAATTAATGCAATCATTGTTTATGAAATATGAAAAAAATCAAATGAGTCACTTTGGGAAAGTCGTTCAAAAAGAACACGTCAAGAGTAACCTACCTCTTGTGAATTGTTTCGAACAATGAGTTAAGATATACTTTTGGTTATTAATGAAATATTTATTTGCGAAATTTGAACAAAATCGCCTGTCGTTCGAGAAAATTCTCGGGGAAATAACCTTGACCCCAAAAATAAACTATCCGTTGTAATTGTTTTTCATAGAAATGACTTATACTAAAATATAGGGTTATTAATGAAATACTTATTTATGAATTATAAATAAAATTGTCCGAGTAATTTTTGAGAAAATCGTGAGGGAAAAATAACTCCCCGAATAAACTCTCTCTTGAGGATTCTTTCAGGGTAAGCGAGTTATTCCATATTACTAGGTTTTTAATGAAATATTTATTTCTGAGTACGAACAAAATTGCTTGACTCATTTTTGAGAAAACCGTGGAGGAAAAACACCCTCAAGAGTAAACTACCCCTCGCATATTTTTTCAGGACAAATGAGTTTTGCCATATTGTTCGGTTATTAACGAAATATTTATTTTTGAAATATGAATAAACTCTTTTGAGTCGTTTTTGAGAAAATCGCCCAGACAACACTTCACCAAGAATAAACTACCCCTCGCATTTTTTTTTAGGACAAACGAGTTATGCCATATTGATAAGTTATTAATGAAATCTTTATTTATGAAATATGAACGAAAACATTTGAGTCCATTTTGAGAAAATCACTGAGAAAAAACTCACCCCCTTAGTATAAACTACCCCTTGTAGATTTTTCTCAGATAAATGCCTTATACCACAAAATAGGGTTGCTAATTAAATATTGATTTATAAAAAAAGAAAGAAAACAAGATCGTTAGAGCCAGTTATGAGAAAATATCTTTTTTCTATTTTCATCGTACAGGAAACTACCCTTGTTTTGGGAGTAGGAGGGAAATAAAAAAAACTATAGGAAATACTATGAAAATCTTAAACTAAAATTTGGTGCAGATAAGTTGAACGGTATGGCCTCTAGGCGAGTGCACAGAAAAGTGTAGCGAACGGACGGACGAACAGATAGACATGTATCGAAAAATAACTTTTTCGGTGTTAGGGGCTATAATACGTGTAAATTCGTTGAAATCTCAAATTTGATTTTTTTTTCGAACACCATACTTTCTTCTCTCATTTGTCACTTCAAAGTAAAAGGAACTCAGAACTACAGATAAAAGACACCTACTTTTACACATAGACATTATTTATTGATTTAAAACTGTTTTAGTTTGTGTCATTTCACTTCCAATTGAAAGGTTTTACAATGATTAACGTCATACCAATGACGAGACGGAAGTTTTCAGGAAGTAAATGCATTCAGAAGTCTAGATTGCATTACAGTTATCAGTCTGTTTTTATTTCTGCAATTGTTAACAGCTGTAATTTCGTCCAAACGCTACATGAAATAATTTTTGGTTGACGTCATTGTGTTACTATTTTAGTATTGTTCTCTTCAGACTTGGTTGAAGTTTTGTCTTAACGGTTATACATTTTTTTCTTATTTCATCGTTACACATAAGAATAAAATGTTGTGGTGACTGGATAGATTCGAACCTACGAACATTGAGCTTTTATTCTTGAAACAATTTACCAATGGACCAAGCTTTGTCCTCACGTTAACGTACGGTTACAGGGTTTATTACGATTTAAATAAAATGGCTGGCTGTTAGAGTTTCCTGCCCAAATATTTCGATAAAAAATTTTCATTGCTTCGTACATTGTTTAGATACACATTTTAGGAGAGTGAATTTTGGTGTATATAATAATTTCATGCCAGATAAAAGCTGGATAAGTTTTAATAACATGTTTCATATGTAGTTCTCAATAATAGACTTGTTCGGGATGACGTTCCAAGGTTTAGCATTGACTAGCAGTTTTTGCTATTAATATACCTTCTAGCAATATTGGCAGTAGACAAAAGTTAGCTCGTGTTAAAGCTTTTTGCTCCTAATTTAGTTATTTTACTTTATTATTTAACGAATATATTGAAAATTGTCAGAGACACGTATGCAGTAATTTATTTCGGGAGGGGTCCAACTTCAATATTAGGATAAATTATAATAAAATTTTAAAAGATAATCCCCAAAATTAGGCTAAATTTACAGAAAAGTTGGGGTTTCAGAGGGGCTCCGGACCCCCTAGACCCACCCCTAAATGCGTTCTTGTTTGTCAGTAACATTTCCTCATTTTGAAACCCTCAAAAACTTCGGATAGACTATATAAAGGAAAACGAGTTATTTTCGATGAAATATCACTTCAAGGAGACGCGTCAGTTTTATTGCACAGTGTGGTATCCCACGTTCACAATGGCAAGAGTTTCTTTCCTCTGATTCTCTGTCATTGTGCTCTATCGAAAGGTTAGGTTTGTAACATATTACTCCTACGAACAAGCATGACTGGCAGATAGGAATACTGAACACAACTCCAGAGAAATGCATGCTGGAACTTACGTTTATAGCTACGCTTTGGTGTTTTACCCTCAAGGTCAATCGAGTGGTAATTCAGTTCCGTCTCTGTTCTTAAGCCATGTTCGTATTACTTCGAACAGTTTTGATAATGAAAAGCATGCCTCAGACTTCTTTCGCGTAAGAAATCGAAACTCAGTTGGTCAGAGCAACTAGTCTGTAAGAATTAGGTTGTTAGTTAGTTAGGAGCCCAGTACGAGTAAGGGTTTTTATTACTATTGTTTTTATCTTTTTTATGTGAGGAAAAATCAAATTGTGACATCGCGATATCAAATGTATTTGATTAGGTAGCTTTGTCTTACCTAAACTTTAAACATCAGTAACCGTCGAAATTATTTCACTAACCGATCACTTACTGAACATTTCAAACACGTCAAACCAGTGGCATAACATGAAGGTTAACCTCTCCTCCGCAGTCCTTAGTTATGCGTCCGTACTTTCAAGGGCGGACTAAGGGCCGGGCGACTGCCCGGGGTGCCAGAGAAAGAGGGGCACCAAAACGAGCCTCAAAAAGTAAATTTTACAATGTGCTTTCTACTGACGTTTTTGGTTTATATTCTTGTAAAGTAGTGGCAATTATATGATCTTTTTACATTTCACTATGGAAGAAGAGAGTTTCATAGTACTAAGGGGGCTGTATCGAAAAATTGAGAGATGGCATGTAGAATAAAGAGTGCCGGGAATTAAGTATTGTTTGTTTGTTTGCTTGAGTTTAGCGTTCCACGGTTATGCCTTAATGGGCAAGGGAGATGTGGATACTAATTATAGTGGAATCCGAACCACTTTTATCGTTCAACAGTAATCCACCGGGAATTGGACCCGGTACCACAGAGGGCAGGCGTGCTAGCCACTAGACCAGAGGGGGTGGAGTTGGTATTGTTTATAGCGGGCCATATTCTTTGTGAAGTTTTCCTAGGTAATGGATTTCTTTTCGAAAATGGGTTTAAAACAGGGGCGTCATTTAGGGAGGGCAGGAAGGGGCATTTGCCCCCCCTGAGTTTGAGATGTATATAGATTTTATCATTAGAATAGTAGTAAATCAGTGAAAAACGCGAAATTTTACTTATATCAAGAGGTCTTGCCCCCCCCCCCAAAGCAAAATCTGAAATGACGCTCCTGGTTTAAACTATTAAAAACACTATTATAAAATGTAAAATATAGGCTACTACTAGGGGAAGGGCGCCAAAAAGTCACTTGGCCCGAGTGAAAATTTGGCCTGCTCCGCCCCGGCGTACTTTCTGTATACTTTTTGGCCTTGCAGCTTGTGCGGTCCCCACGCCACATTGTTGCGGGGGCGCTATTTACGCCTAGCTTTCGAACGTAATTCAATAACTGTTTAAGAAATTCTACCATCAGCGTGGAAACGGGAATATATTTTTCTAATAGTCCCATAGAACTTTCACTCAGAACGCCAGATGCAATTTTTCAGAGTGGGCTCTGGCTCATATTCAGGAATAATAATAATAATAATAATAATAATAATAATAATAATAATAATAATAATAATAATAATAATAATAATAATAATAATAATAATATTAAATATGAATGTCTTTGGAGAGCCGAAATTATGTGACACGAATCATTATAGATAGAGCTTTAAGACTAGTGGTCATAGGGGAGGAAAAACAGGATTTTTCTCTCTCTGACTCTCTAACGTTAAGATTATGTGCTGAAGGTAAGAAGCATCATCATTCTACAATAGGTTGCTTTTACGTAGAATATCTATTACTTGAGCTCTCCTCCTTCGGGCAACTTTGCTTATGTAGTAAATTCAAAACAATTTCAATTTAAGACAAATATTTATAGAGAAAATTAAACATTTAATAGGGAAATCTGTTATCAAAATATCCAAACTTTTTTTTTTTGTATCGTCATGAGTTTTACACATATGTTACATTTTGATTCTTTCCCAAATAAAAAATAAATAAAATAACCTTAGTGATAAAAATGACAACAGTACTTCCACGGGATTCGAACCGTCTACCTTCGGTATACAAACTCGTTGCTTTATCTAACTGAGCTATTTGCTTTCTTACATAAGCTGAACCTGTTCTACAGTAAAGACGATTTTTCATTACGATTGGGCTAACAATTCGTCTTTTTCCATAGGTAATTTCCAGTATTTGCACTATCTATACGTTAATACTTAGCATAGATTCATATATTTGGAGTTCGCTGATAATGCATATAATAAGACATACTAGAAATATTTCGTTAAAATTTTCGTTTGTAGATCTAATCCACGCTTCTCTCAATGACATAGATGTCGCTGCTTCGTGTTGAACTGCAGAATTCCCTCGCGTTCTTGAAAATTTCCCACTTTAGCAGAGTTGGTAATTCTCGAGATTTCTGTCGATTTAATGTTTTTTGCTTCTAATTTCTTTATTTTAAGCTAATATCTAACACAAATATTAAAAACGGGTTTAATATTAACCTGTCCTGCTGGGGAAACCTTCCGAAATTTCGAACATATAAAGAAAACGGAGATATTTTCAAAAAACTTCAAAATAAAGAGACGCGTCATTTATTTTGCTCATAGTAGTACCTTTAAAAAATAAATTTTACTCATTTACAAACTGTTTGGACTATTAACCGGCCGATGCTTCCAGGAAGGGCCCTAAACGAAAAGCTGTCATCCATTCCTGTTATATGGAAATAATGCAAATACAGGCGGTATGTATTTAGCAATCGCATTTATAATTTTTGTATATCTTAGTTCCTCTTTCAGAAGAGACTGTCTGTACAACTTGCCATGCACCAAGTTAACCAGCGACTTCTGGAGACGGAACAACTGTTTCAATGTCGCCATTATTTTCACAATAAATTCTATCAGAAGTAAAAAATACAGATTGGAGTATCTTCTCATAATTTTTAAAACCAATTTTGGACATTGGTCTTGTTAAAAGCGATATTTCTGATGAGATTCGTGCGTTTAGGTTCCGAGAAATGCATGTCGCTTCAAAAAACCGTTTATCTAGTCCCTTCCTGCAGTTTGACAGTAGCATCGTTCCATCCAATAGGGACACCGATGTAGTCGATGAATCCAGCATGCTGTAGTTCTTCCACGATCAAAAGTGGAAACCTACTAGAATTCGAGTACGAGGGATTCATTTTCAAGAGTTTAGTCAGATTCACGTGGAAACCTACTAGAATTAATGCCGAATTCGACGATGAGGCATTCATTGTTCCCCCATTTAGGTTCCATCACCTGGAAACCTATATGAATTCCTCCTTAATTCTTCGACAAGGCATTCATCATTCGACAGTTTAGCCGTATTCACATAAAAAAACTACTAAAATTCCTGCCAATCCAGCGACGGGACATTCATTGTTCGATCGATTAGGCACATTCATGTCGGATCCTACTATAATTCCTTCCGAATTCGACGACGAGGCATTCAATGTTCCACCATCTAGGCTCGTTCATGAGGAAGTCGACTTGAACTCCTAAATTCGAAAATGAAATGAAATGAAATCTTTGAGTTTTACGTCCCACGGTTATGCCGGTTAGGCTAAAGGAGACGGTGATTATGAGAAATGAATGAAATGGTGGAATGAAGAAAGTGGGAGGAAACGGGAGCACCCCGAGAAAACCCACGAGCACGGTGTTTGTCCACCACAGCGCGAGCTGGGATCGAACCAGGGACCCCAAGCACCGGAGGTGAACGCTCTACCACTGAGCCACCGCGCCCCCCTCCTAAATTCGAAGACAAGGCATTCACTGTTCGACCGTTTAGTGATATTCACATGAAAAACTATTAGAATTCCCTCCGAATTCAATAACAATACATTCCTTGTACAACCGTTTGGACACATTCACAAGGATATTGTCCAAACATTCATAATAGGTTGCGCGTAATTTATCTTCTGCGGTGTTGAATTGATAATTTTTCGCGGATGTCTGCGAGTGTTCTAGTGTTTTCAGGTCTGTTTCCTATTAGCTAAGGGGATCCTTGTTTGTTCTATCGAAGGCACCCCTATACAATCAGGGGCGACAAAAGGAATAATTGGGGGCGCGGTGGCTCAGTGGTAGAGCGTTCACCTCCAGTCCTTGGGGTCCCTGTTTCGATCCCATTGTGGACATTGTGGTGGGCAAACACCGTGCTCGTGGGTTTTCACGGTGCTCTTCCGTTTCCTCCTACTTTCTTCATTCCACCATTTCGCTCATCTCTCATCATCACCGCTTCCTTTAGCCTAACCGGCATAACCGTGGGACGTAAAACTTAAAGATTTCGTTTCATTTTCAAAAGGGATAATTAATATATCTACAGCGCCCTTGGTGCAATATTACATCCTTGTTTGTTCTATCGAAGGCGCCCTTATGCAATCAGGGGTGACAAAAGGAATAATTAATACATCTACAGCGCCTTTGGTGCAATATTATATCCCTATTTGTTCTATTGAAGGCGCTCTATACAATCAAGGGCGACAAAAGGAATAATTAATGTATCTACAGCACTCCTTGATGCAATATGATCTCTTTTTTATTCTATCAAAGGCGCCCCTATACAGTCAGGGGTGACGAAAGGAATAATTAGGGGCGCCCGTACATAATAAGGGACGACAAAGAATTATGAAAATTTTTATATCGCTGGTTGACTGTCATATAGATAATTTTTATTTTTTTATTTTATTGAATTAAAGGTGTCCTCAACACAAAAGAACAGAAAAAGTGTCCATTATTTATAATAATACAAAGCACTGCACTCTATATTTTGTCGAAGATTTGGCAGTGTATAGAAAACACTGCTTTTGTACATAAACTTTTCTTTCTTCAATCGGCTTTTAAAAAAGACAAAGTAATCATTAGGCGCCCCCAATAATTTCTACCATACTTTGGGGAAGACAATGCCCCCTTGTCCCCCGTCTTGTTACGCCACTGTATGGTGGAATCAATTTTCAAACGATTGAATCAATTTCTCAACATCTAATACAAATATCGGCGTACTTCCGGTGCAGTACAGATTTTCAACAAACCAAATGTGAAAAATAAAATTTCTCATTCTGCGAAACAAGAGAACACCCATTGGGTCATTTTCCTGTTCTTTGAAACGTGGCAACGCTGAACGTTAAAGAACAGTTTGAACCCCTTTCTGCGAGACAGAAGCACATGCCTGCAAGGGTGTTGTTCTTTTTAGTACGAATACGCTGCTGAAGTCGTCTGCTGTGAATTTTACTGGGCGTAGCCATATTGGTTACAAACAATCTGTTGCTAAGGTGGTTTTTAAGGCAGTTTCAATGGAGTTGTATGTGGCAGTTGTGAGTCTTGTGAAAGACGAACTTAAAATTATGAATATGAGGCTACATGTTTAACGAATAGCAGTGAATATATTTACTTTATACTTACAGAAAGGCCATATTTATCATAATATGAAACAAAATTGCTCTACTTTTTAATTCCTTCAATCGCCAATAACTTGCTGAACAAGAAGTGAGTGAGAATCCCACGCATGTATATGAGCGCCCCTTAATAATAATTTTAGATTGAGTTTAATTAAAATTATTGAAAATTGTTATGCTATATACTTCTGTCATATTGTTTGTTTAGCTTCAGTGAAAATGTTTAATATGGAAGAAACTTGATTTTTATAAAATTAGTGATCAGATATTCGGAAGAAAGGAGTACAGCGCTAGAATAACCAACGCATTTTAAAGTATACAATTACGAATACATAATCTCAGAAACTTAGCATCTTCGTGGAAATAATTTCCTAATTTATTCTTCATCCTTTTGTTAGCGGGTGTCCATTCTTTGTTTGGCACTGTTAAAGTTGAAATGCGTCACCAGAAGTAATTAAATAATTTAAAAGGTATAACTCTCTAACTATCCTATATAATGTTCTATGCTATCTGATTTTTTTTTTTTTTTTTTTTTTTTGCGTTTACCACAAACGGCGTACAGATTTGTAACATTCCAGACTATACATTTATTAAAATTCATAAGGAGAATACGTACCAACTTACGCTGGGTGGTCACTTCACGTAACACTACATCTATGATGATTAAGGGCAGCTTGAAACTTAAGCGCATATAAGGATGCATCTGTAGGGATCAGGTAGATCAGTGAAGTTGGGTATGCGTGAAAGAAAGACAGGTACGAAAAGCGCACACTAGCCAGAGCTAGTAATCGCTACAAGTGGATTTGTATTTCAATTTCTTAGTAACCATGGCACATTTTTAACGCTGTCTCTATGTTCACCCTCGTATAATTTTCTTGCACAGAAGTATTTTCGTAGATTAGACAAATTTTACACATACTTTTCAAAAAAATGATCCTGTATTTTTCATGCATACTTAGCGTAGATCGATAGGATCGAGCAATTATGAACGGGATGAGACAAAGTAACAAGTCCGGTTTAAACTTTACTATATAGCCTGTAGTATATTCTTACCAAAATTCATATGCGGTAAGGTACGGTTAGGTTAGGTTGTGATTACTTAAATGCGATTGTCTTACATATATGTGTGATGCCGATTTACCAATTTTAAAATCATCCATTGCCTGTAAATCTCAATTGTATCAAGAGTTTCAAATTTTTACACATGTAACCACAAAGGTAAAATTGTTATCGAACTTACGCTGGTGAGAATCGGAAAGAGCGGAGGCAGGTGAGAATCACACTCCATGATGGGGCAGGCATTGTCGAAGATTATAGTATGCCTTTAAAGGTGTGATTCAATTATCAGTTTACTAAGAAACGATTTTACAGTGTTCTGAGTATTAATATATATTAAACAGCGAAATTAGCCTTAAAATGTCACAAACAAACGAACAAAAAAGATAGAGCAAGGGGGCTTTTACTAAAAATGTGTGTATTTTAATTTTTTTCTGGCAGAATATGCAAGGAGAGAAAGTGTTCTTCAAAAAGATTGAAATCTGTTCGCCCAATAAGTAATTAATCATTATATCGCTTGTTGTACAATGTGGCTTTGTTTTTGTTTCTCTTTAATATGTTATATAGTACAATATTTCTAATTTCATTCTTGAGAAAAAAAATGCATGTACTACCATGAGGAAAATAAATGACGCGTCTCTTTATTTTGAAGTTTTTTGAAAATATCTCCGTTTTCTTTATATGTTCGAAATTTCGGAAGGTTTCCCCAGCAGGACAGGTTAATAACAAACCCGTTTTTAATATTTGTGTTAGATATTAGCTTAAAATAAAGAAATTAGAAGCAAAAAACATTAAATCGACAGAAATCTCGAGAATTACCAACTCTGCTAAAGTGGGAAATTTTCAAGAACGCGAGGGAATTCTGCAGTTCAACACGAAGCAGCGACATCTATGTCATTGAGAGAAGCGTGGATTAGATCTACAAACGAAATATTTCTAGTATGTCTTATTATATGCATTATCAGCGAACTCCAAATATATGAATCTATGCTAAGTATTAACGTATAGATAGTGCAAATAGTGGAAATTACCTATGGAAAAAGACGAATTGTTAGCCCAATCGTAATGAAAAATCGCCTTTACTGTAGAACAGGTTCAGCTTACGTAAGAGAGCAAATAGCTCAGTTAGGTAAAGCAACGAGTTTGTATACCGAAGGTAGACGGTTCGAATCCCGTGGAAGTACTGTTGTCACTTTTATCACTAAGGTTATTTTATTTATTTTTTATTTGGGAAAGAATCAAATTGTAACATATGTGTAAAACTCATGACGATACCAAAAAAAAAAAAAAAAAGAAGAGAAAATATCGTCGCATTTGCATTAGTGTCTCTAATTTTTGTTTGCAAACAGATTCGTAATTATTTCCCCTGTGCTCACTGATGCATAACGAATGTTTTCCAGTAAATGTTAATTCTAATTTGGAGAATTTTATAGTTTCACAATGTTTCTCACTACATAGTCTTCTATCTACGTGTTTGGATATTTTGATAACAGATTTCCCTATTAAATGTTTAATTTTCTCTATAAATATTTGTCTTAAATTGAAATTGTTTTGAATTTACTACATAAGCGAAGTTGCCCGAAGGAGGGGAGCTCAAGTAATAGATATTCTACGTAAAAGCAACCTATTGTAGAATGATGATGCTTCTTACCTTCAGCACATAATCTTAACGTTAGAGAGTCAGAGAGAGAAAAATCCTGGTTTTTCCTCCTCTATGACCACCCATCTTAAACCTCTACATATCATTGTTCGTCTCACATAATTTCGGCTCTCCAAAGACATTCATATTTATTATTATTATTATTATTATTATTATTATTATTATTATTATTAATGAATATGCCACCCTTACATAATGTTGTAACTTTGCACATCTTAGTTTAAAGTGCTTTCTTTAGTAATAATTTGAGCAACCACGTCACAAAATTTAAAATGTATGAGGGGGCACGACGTTTTATTTCCCCTCCTCTCTTTTCAGCACCCTCCAACAGAAGGTATATAATTTCTGAGAAGCAGGGCAGACAAAATGAATAAGAAATATATTTAGAGCATCCTTTCCTCCTTCGTGAATGTAACATCACGTAGCATTTTTTATTCTACTGAAGACGACCCTAGGCCGTTATGGTTAGGTAACAAAAGAAATACCTAATATATTTATAGCGTCCCTTATCTGTAATATTACCTCTTCTTTATTTGTTCGAGGCTTCCTTACACAACCAAGGGTGACAAAAAGAATAGGAAAAGTGTCTAAAGATTACAAAAGACTTTATATTTTGTCAGAAACAAGGCAGTATATACACAACATTGCTTTCGTTAACAAGTGTTTCACCCTTGAGTCGCTTATAAAATTATGCAGAATAACTTTTGCCGATCATTGTTCTAGAGGGATTTGTCCAGGATGGTTTGGTGTCGAGCTAATAACGATAAGTATATTTATTTACATCACTGTTAAAGAAATAGCAAACTTTCTGAAAGGAACTTACTTAGGAAACAGATCTTCCTTCTACTTAGCCAGAGCCCACTCTGAAAAATTGCATCTGGCATTCTGAGTGAAAGTTCTATGAGACTATTAGAAAAATATATTCCCGTTTTCACGCTGATGGTAGAATTTCTTAAACAGTTATTGCATTACGTTCGAAGGGTAGGCGTAAATAGCGCCCCCGCAACAATGTGGCGTGGGGACCGCACAAGCTGCAAGGCCAAAAAATATACAGAAAGTACGCAGGGGCGGAGCAGGCCAAATTTTCACACGGGCAAAGTGACTTTTTGGCGCCCTTCCCCTAGTAGTAGCCTATATTTTACATTTTATCATAGTGTTTTTAATAGTTTAAACCAGGAGCGTCATTTCAGATTTTGCTTTGGGGGGGGGGGGCAAGACCTCTTGATATAAGTAAAATTTCGCGTTTTTCACTGATTTACTACTATTCTAATGATAAAATCTATATACATCTCAAACTCACGGGGGGCAAATGCCCCTCCCTGCCCTCCCTAAATGACGCTCCTGTTTTAAACCCATTTTCAAAAAGAAATCCATTACCTAGGAAAAGTTCACAAAGAATATGGCCCGCTATAAACAATACCAACTCCACCCCCTCTGGTCTAGTGGCTAGCACGCCTGCCTTCTGTGGTACCGGGTCCAATTCCCGGTGGATTACTGTTGAACGATAAAAGTGGTTCGGATTCCACTATAATTAGTATCCACATCTCCCTTGCCCATTAAGGCATAACCGTGGAACGCTAAACTCAAGCAAACAAACAAACAATACTTAATTCCCGGCACTCTTTATTCTACATGCCATCTCTCAATTTTTCGATACAGCCCCCTTAGTACTATGAAACTCTCTTCTTCCATAGTGAAATGGAAAAAGATCATATAATTGCCACTACTTTACAAGAATATAAACCAAAAACGTCAGTAGAAAGCACATTATAAAATTTACTTTTTGAGGCTCGTTTTGGTGCCCCTCTTTCTCTGGCGCCCCGGGCAGTCGCCCGGCCCTTAGTCCGCCCTTGAAAGTACGGACGCATAACTAAGGACTGCGGAGGAGAGGTTAACCTTCATGTTATGCCACTGGTTTGACGTGTTTGAAATGTTCAGTAAGTGATCAGTTGGTGAAATAATTTCGACGGTTACTGATGTTTAAAGTTTAGCTAAGACAAAGCTACCTAATCAAATACATTTGATATCGCGATGTCACAATTTGATTTTTCCTCACATAAAAAAGATAAAAACAATAGTAATAAAAACCCTTACTCGTACTGGGCTTTTAACTAACTAACAACCTAATTCTTACAGACTAGTTGCTCTGACCAACTGAGTTTCGATTTCTTACGCGAAAGAAGTCTGTTATATTAAGAGGCATGCTTTTCATTATCAAAACTGTTCGAAGTAATACGAACATGGCTTAAGAACAGAGACGGAACTGAATTACCACTCGATTGACCTTGAGGGCAAATCACCAAAGCGTAGCTATAAACGTAAGTTCAGCATGCATTTCTCTGGAGTTGTGTTCAGTATTCCTATCTGCCAGTCATGCTTGTTCGTAGGAGTAATATGTTACAAACCTAACCTTTCGATAGAGCACAATGACAGAGAATCAAAATTAATGAATTCTTGCCCTTGTGAACTTGGGATACCACCATGTGCAATAAAACTGTCGCGTCCTCTGAAGTGATATTTTATCGAAAATAACTCGTTTTCCTTTATATATCCGAAGTTTTTGAGGGTTTCAAAATGATGAAACGTTACTGACAAACAAGGACGCATTTAGGGGTGGGTCCAGGTGGTCCGGACTCCCCTCTGAAATCCCAACTTCTCTGTAAATTTAGCCTAAATTTAAGGATTATCTTTTAAATTTTATTATAATTTATCCTAATATTGAAGTCGGACTTCTCCCAAAATAAATTACTGCATACGTGCCTGCTGACAATTTTCAATATATTCCTTAAATAAGTAAAATAACTAAATTAGGAGCAAAAAGCTTCAACACGGGCTAACTTTTGTCCACTGCCAATATTGTTAGAAGGGATATTAATAGCAAAAACTGCTAGGCAATGCTGAACCTTGGAACTTCACTCCGAACAGCAAGCTTATTATTGAGAACTACATATGAAACATTTTATCAAAACTTATCTACCTTTTACCTGGCATGAAATTATTATATACACCAAAATTCACTCTCCTAAAATGTGTATCTAAACATTGCTCTACGTATCTTCGAAGCAATGAAAATTATTTATCGAAATATGTGAGCAGGGAATTCTAACAGCCAGCCATTTTATTTAAATCGTAGTAAACCCTGTAACCGTGCGTTAACGTGAAGACAAAGCTTGGTCCATTGGTAAAGTGTTGGAAGAATATAAACTCAATGTTCGTAGGTTCGAATCTATCCACTCACCATAACATTTTGTTCTTATGTGTAACGATGAAATAAGAAAGAAAAATGTATAACCGTTAAGACAAAACTTCAACCAAGTCTGAAGAGAACAATACTAAAATAGTAATACAATGACGTCAACCAAAAATTATTTCATGTAGCGTTTGGACGAAATTACAGCTGTTAACAATTGCAGAAATAAAAACAGGCTGTAATGCAGTCTAGACTTCTGAATGCATTTACTTCCTGAAAACTTCCGTCTCCTCTTTGGTATGCCGTTAATCATTGTAAAACCTTTCAATTGGAAGTGAAATGACACAAACTAAAACAGTTTTAAATCAATAAATGTCTATGTGTAAAAGTAGGTGTCTTTTATCTGTAGTTCTGAGTTCCTTTTACTTTGAAGTGACAAATGAGAGAAGAAAGTATGGTGTTCGAAAAAAAAATCAAATTTGAGATTTAAACGAATTTACACGTATTATAGCCCCTAACACCGAAAAAGTTATTTTTCGATACATGTCCATCAGTTCGTCCGTCCGTTCGCTACACTTTTCTGTGCACTCGCCTAGAAGCCATACATGAAGCCATACCTCGCCTAGAAGCCATACTTGAACGGAAATTTACGGTATGTTCAACTTATCTGCACCAAATTTTAGTTTAAGATTTTCATAGTATTTCCTATAGTTTTTTTTATTTCCCTCCTACTCCCAAAACAAGGGTAGTTTCCTGTACGATGAAAATAAAAAAAAGATATTTTCTCATAACTGGCTCTAACGATCTTGTTTTCTTTCTTTTTTTATAAATCAATATTTAATTAGCAACCCTATTTTGTGGTATAAGGCATTTATCTGAGAAAAATCTACAAGGGGTAGTTTATACTAAGGGGGTGAGTTTTTTCTCAGTGATTTTCTCAAAATGGACTCAAATGTTTTCGTTCATATTTCATAAATAAAGATTTCATTAATAACTTATCAATATGGCATAACTCGTTTGTCCTAAAAAAAATGCGAGGGGTAGTTTATTCTTGGTGGAGTGTTGTCTGGGCGATTTTCTCAAAAACGACTCAAAAGAGTTTATTCATATTTCAAAAATAAATATTTCGTTAATAACCGAACAATATGGCTAAACTCGTTTGTCCTGAAAAAATATGCGAGGGGTAGTTTACTCTTGGGGGTGTTTTTCCTCCACGGTTTTCTCAAAAATGAGTCAAGCAATTTTGTTCGTACTCAGAAATAAATATTTCATTAAAAACCTAGTAATATGGAATAACTCGCTTACCCTGAAAGAATCCTCAAGAGATAGTTTATTCGGGGAGTTATTTTTCCCTCACGATTTTCTCAAAAATTACTCGGACAATTTTATTGATAATTCATAAATAAGTATTTCATTAATAACCCTATATTTTAGTATAAGTCATTTCTATGAAAAACAATTACAACGGATAGTTTATTTTTGGGGTCAAAGTTTTTTCCCCGACAATTTTCTCGAACGACAGGCGATTTTGTTCAAATTTCGCAAATAAATATTTCATTAATAACCAAAAGTATATCTTAACTCATTGTTCGAAACAATTCACAAGAGGTAGGTTACTCCTGACGTGTTCTTTTTGAACGACTTTCCCAAAGTGACTCATTTGATTTTTTTCATATTTCATAAACAATGATTGCATTAATTGGTCTATTATATGTCTAATGAAAATGTGCTCAAAGTGTGAGTTAGTTTTGTAGTGTGGATTTTCTTCAATCGAAGTTTTTTATTCGATAATCTGACATTCGATGTATTTGAATAATACGATAATTTTATTCGTATTATTCAAATACACACTTCAGTAACAACTGCGGCCTAACACAGTTAAGAAATTGAATTGAAAAAGTTTAGTGCGGTGGCCCTGTAATTGAATATTTTTTGAGAAACTCCCTAGCTTTTTGTGGTAAACTCAGGCTTTTCTTTTTCGAGCGACAAAAGAGAGAAGAAAATATAGTGATTGTGAAAATAATATCAAATTCAGATTTCAACGGATTTACATGTTTCATGGCGTCTACATACCGAAAATGTGACTTTTCGACACCCGTCCTTCCGGTCCGTCCGTTCGGCACACTTTTATATGCACTCGCCTAGAGGCCATACCGTTCAACTTATCTACACCAAATTTTAAACTTAGGGTTTACTTAGTATTCTTACAGGAGATTTTCCATTTTTTCCTACCACCTAAAATAAGTGTGGTTTACAAACAGCCGAAAATCGAAAAACGCTATTTTCTCAAAAATGGTTTTAACAATTTTGTTTATTTTTCATTAATCAATATTTAATTAACAACTCTATATTGCAGTATCAGATATTTCTCTTAGAAAAATTTACGAGGGGTAGTTTATTCTTGGAGGTGACTTTTTCTCGACGATTTTCTCAGAAAAGACCCTGGCGAATTTTGTACACACTTCATAAATAAATATTTGACCTTACAACATGGTATAAGTCAATTGACCTGAAAAATATATGAGTAGTAGTTTATTCTTGGACTTGAATTTATTCCCAGTGAGTTTCTCAAACACGACCAGTTGGCAACCCTGTATCTCGACAACGAAGCTGAATTCGAAAACTGCAAGAGGACCATTTGTCTCCTTTTGATGTCACGAATCACCTCCCGAAGTTTGTGGACATCTTTCAGGTTCACCCTTAAAGAAGCTTCTTTTCGAAAAGTTAACTATTAACTTTAGGCATTGTTTATCTTTTTTTAAATCACAAATGTCGTTATTAATTTTAAGGCAGAGAACTACTTCTGAGAGAATAGATCTTGAAAAATAATTTTAAAACTTAGACTTTTGTTTTCGAGACATTCCAGACAAGACGAGACATTTTACAAGCTATCTCGTGTCCAAAACATTTGCCTCGTATTATCTTGGATGTCACAAAGCGCGTCTTGTCTCTTTCTCGAGACATGTCTTATCTCGTGCGCATTCGTTAACACTTGGGAAGGATTATCTTTCTACTCAAAGCATTGTTTTTATAATGGTTGCATATTTATGATAATTGCTGTCCACATAAATTACAGTCCTTTCAGTTGAATTAATTTTTATTATTATTATTATTGAAATTGCAATATCTAGTTTAACGTTGGACGATTATGCACCTACGCTAAGGGAGAATGATGATGAATGAAATGGTGAAATGAAGAAAGTGGGAGGAAAATGGAAAATCTCAAGAAAACACATACCCATGCACACAGTATTTGTCCACCTCAAATTTCACTTGGCACGAAGTGGAATCGAGCCACGGACCCCAAAGGTCCCTGCAATGCTTTATTATTATTATTATTATTATTATTATTATTATTATTATTAATAATAATAATAATAATAATAATAATAATAATAATAATTGAAGCGAGCTTAACGAGTTTCAACCGTACGACTCAACCAACGTTTGGGTGCCTGTTCGTTCGTCTGCTCCTCTCATAAAAGAAATTTCATTTTAATGAAACTAGTAAGTGCCTTCTTTTAGCTCTGCGAAGTAACTATTGCTTGGAATATGAATCTGCAAAACATAAGAGGTAAAATTAACCAAATGGTGCAAGTTTCCACTTATATATACAAAACAATTTTGCAATATCAACTACGTGAATCTAATTTCTTTAAAATAGACGGAAAATTCGGAAGTTATAAACATGTTAATAATTTTGCCTTTTCTCATAAGGGGGCCGTATTAGCCTACACTGAAGAGCCCCACGAGATTTGATCATTGACCACTTGGACTGAAATTCTCATTTGAAACCAAAACTTTAATATGAATCCAAAAATTAAACTTTTACATCAATTTAAACTGACTGGGTTCCAGTTTCCCCCACTATTGTTTAGTTTAGTTAAGTGGTAATTTGTGACAGCTTCACATCATCAAAAGAATGTTTCACTTCCCCTCCCCTCCCCCAGGAGTTCGTGCTGGATCCACCACTGGAATCAATAGACACTCTTCCTATTCTTTTTGTCACCCTTGATTGTGTAGGGGCTCCCTCGTACAAATAAAGAAGCGGTAATATTACAATCAAGGGGCGCTATATATTAGGTATTTTTTTAGTTACCTACCCCTAACCGCACAGGGCCATCTTTCGTAGAATAAAAAATATTACGTGATATTCCAATCATGAAAGGGGAAAGGATGCTGTAAATATATTTCTTATTCATTTTGTCTGTCCTGCTTATCAAAAATTACTTTCTGTTGGAAGGCTACTGAAATGAGAGGGGCAAAATAAAAAGTCGTACCCCCTCCTACATGGTTGCTCAAATAAGTACTAAAGAAAGCATTTTAAACTAACATATTTAAGATTTAAACTAGGAATCTAAGATATTCTACATTATGTAAGGATGGCATATTCAGGATTATTATTATTATTATTATTATTATTATTATTATTATTATTATTTGAATGTTTTTGGAGCACCGAAATTTTGTGAGACGAACAATGGTATGTAGAGGTTTAAGATGGGTGGTCATAGAGGAGGAAAAACCAGGATTTTTCTCTGTCTGACTCTCTAACGTAAAGATTATGTGCTGAAGGTAAGAAGCATCATCATTCTACAATAGGTTGCTTTTACGTAGAATATCAATTACTTGAGTTCTCCTCCTTCGGTCTACTTACCTTATGTAGTAAATTCAAAACAATTTCAATTGAATACAAATACATTGTAAAACTTTTCCCTAATTAAACATCTAGGGAAAATTAAACATTTAATAGGGAAATCTGTTATCAAAATATCCAAACACTTAGAAGACTATCTAGTGAGAAATATTGTGAAACTTTATAAAATTCTCCAAATTAGAATTAACATTTACTGGGAAACATTCGTTATGCGCCAGCGAGCATATGGTGAGCAGTGAGCACAGGGGAAATAATTACGAAACTGTTTGCATACAAAATTAGGGACGCTAATACAAGTGCGACAACAGCATTTTTTCTTTTTTTGGTATCGTCATGAGTTTTACACATACGTTACAATTTGATTCTTTCCCAAATAAAAAGTAAAAAAAATAACCGTAGTGTAGTGATAAAAATGATAACGGCACTTCCACGGGATCGAACCCGCTACCTTCAGCATACAAACTCGTTGCTTTAACTAACTGAGCTATTTGTTTTTTTACGTGAACTGAGCCTGTTCCGGTAAAGACGATATTTCATTACGATCGTCCTACCAATTCGTCCTTTTCCATAGATAATTTCCACTATTTGCTCTATCTTTATGTTAACACTTAGCATATATTCATATATTTGGAGTTTGCAGATAATGCATATAATAAGACATACTAGAAATATTCGTTAAAAGTTTAGTTTGTAGATTTAATCCACATTTCTCTCAATGACATAGATGTCGCTGCTTCGTGTTGAAATGCAGAATTCCCTCGTGTTCTTGAAAATTTCCCACTTTAGCAGAGTTGGTAATTCTCGAGATTTCTGTCGATTTAATGTTTTTTGCTTCTAATTTCTTTATTTTAAGCTAATATCTAACACAAATATTAAAAACGGGTTTGTTATTAACCTGTCCTGCTGGGGAAACCTTCCGAAATTTCGAACATATAAAGAAAACGGAGATATTTTCAAAAAACTTCAAAATAAAGAGACGCGTCATTTATTTTGCTCATGGTAGTACCTCTTAAACTGTTATGGTTATATCCGAAAACGAAACAAATCATTTTCATAGGCGAGTACCGTGTAAGCTTCTTCATATAACCCGCTTAAAGCTGGTTTGTTTGTAACCAGCTAGCTCAGCAGGAAGCGGAAATGACGTTTACTTCACCAGCGTTATACACTGGCAGAGTTATTGACTGCACTCAGGGTTGCTCGTGCAGTGTGTGCACACAGACGACGATGCAGCTGTTAAATGTTAGCATAAAACTGGACCGCCCTAATCTGTTTTCGAAGTTAGAGCAGGAGGATGGATAAACGGATATTAAGTTGCCTCGTGGCAGAAATGCGAAGAGATGTAATGCGAACACATTACCAGGGGCGGACTGGCCCATCCTGCTACCCTGCAAATGCAGGGTGGCCCCCCCCCCAAGCAGGTGGGCCCCCTCCACCAATTTTAAAAAGATGTGCTCAATTAAACCTACCAGCATCAAAAATATTGCAGGGTAACTCCCGCAAACTTGTGTTTTGCATAAAAAAAGACGTAAAGTTGAACTTTCATGAACAGACCTTATTCTTCTTCACGTTTATCGACTTGAAAAGGTTCCGTCTATGAGACAATCAGGCCCTAAAACATTGCGGGGTTTGTGATACAGCAGCTGTTAAAAACGAACACGTTAACTACTACATTTTTAATATAAGAAACACAGTAGATTTCAGGCTGTTATTGGATTTGGATACCGTTGCCTACTCCGGTCCTTTTACAAGCCGGCGAGTGGCAATGTTTTAAAGAAACAATAGTTTCGTAGATATTGTTATTGTGGAAAGTGGAGGTGGAGCCGGAACGCTTTTGAACTGCATTGTCCTCAGACCAAGCTTCGAAGAAAGAGATCGGATCAGGCCTTTTTTTTTTTTTTTTTTTCAGTGCGGTAAAGCGAAAAGAAATTAGTCGCCACTATCAACGATTGTTTTATACAAACCTCAAACAATTACTATGAAGTTTCTGCCCTCGGCTCGTGTTTTATTTGTACAGTATATTACATCGAAGAGCAAATCCGATAGCAGCAATTCAATTATTGGAACACCAGTTACGTGTCGTTTGTCGTGGAAGACAGATGTGGTTGTGTCAGTATGGATGGTAGGAGTGATTGTAAGATTGCTGTAAAGAAAAAATATAAAAGTGGTGCTAAAAAGCGAGAACACAAATGAAGATGTGATTTACAAAAAGCTGCATCTGACCCAAAACAACGTAGGCTATTTGAATCTGTGATGCCCCAAGAAACAAATGAGCGTGATGTGACTCATTCGAGTACTGCAGGACAGTTTCCAGGTTTTTTTTTTTTTTTCTGTCTAAGGTGTTTATAAATTATAATGTATACATCACGTCTTTGGATGATTTCAGTCAATTGTAGCTTATCTTTTATGGGTATTTTTACTTGAAATTACACAACTTTAACAGGCGAACACGAAATTAACTGAACTGTTTGCTGCCGCGTAGTGCTTTCAAACGGGTCAGATCAGGCTTTCATGGCTCAGAGGTCGAGTCAAGCCTGCTTGAGACACGAGTCGGGTCAGGTCACCCACGCTAGGGTCAGGGCTGCTCTAGCCACGGGTCGGCTCGGGTCAACTTTCTTATGCGCCGTTTCTCGATTATGAAAGTGATCAAAAATCGGTTGCGTTCATCTCTTGGACAAGATTTGTTGGAAGACTTTATTCTTTTATACATAGAAAGATCATATACGTTTGATTACGACAAATTGACTGACGATCTTGTATCTAGCTCCAAAGAATTAGGTGGATATTTGAAATTGTGAGTGTAACTGAGGCATAATGAAGATATTAATATTAGGATACATTTCTGGCATTCATATTAATATTATATTATATTAGGTTACAGTATGCAATTCAGTAGCAAATTTCAACCAATTTGATATTAGAACTGATTTATGAGGAAATAAACTTACATTATTTCTGTCAGTGCTTTAATTATTTAGTGTTTCAAAGTTGACTTGAGATTAGTTTTTACTTATTGCACATGTATATATTTTGGGTTTTCTAAAACATGACACTCATTTGTTTAAATAAATGGTTTAAATTCATTACATAAAAAAAAACAATAGCACTATATAAATAACTGAAAGCACCAATTCCGGTATTGTGTGTGTTTACAATAAAAAATGATAATGCCAATTACACACTGTATGAGTTACTATTAAAATGTTCCTACTTCAGATTTTTTGTAATTAATGTTTTGCTTTTGTATGAATATATGGGATACTATTTATGGGTTCGAAGAAATAATATATATGAAGAATGCCAAGTACATTTTTTTACATTTTTATACAGTGGGCCCTCATTTCAGTTTAGCAGGGTGGGCCCTATGGTTGCCAGTCCGCCCCTGCACATTACATTCTTGCAAGTAACTATTTGATGCGTTACAACGTGGAAGAATACGTGTTTCTGGATGGAATCATCGTCGTGGACGAAACTTGCGCGTGATCATACACAACATTGAAACTATAATGCAAAGAATAACATCTTCCCTTTTCTCTCCAGTCAAAAGAAACTACGCCAAGGATCTGAGAGTCGTAAAATTTGCTGTGGTGGGTGTTACACTTTATCGTTATATTTCTCAAGGTCAGACAGTGAGTACAGTAAAGTCTACTACTGCCGATTCTTAGAACATGATACTTACCGTGCTTGCGGAGGATACGATGGTAGTTTTAAGCGGTCCGTCAATTATAATGCATGACAATGCTCGTTCTCACAATGCTGCTATTGTGGATGACTTACGGTGAGGATAGGAAGTTCTTGTACATCACGCTCACTTTTTAGGAGCTCCTGACTCGCTGGCTCACTCCAAGCTGACTCACTGCTTCTGTAGCTCAATATAACTCGGTCTTTTCTTTCAACTGAAGAAAACACTTAGAGGACAGCTCTTGCCTACCGAGATGCATGAGATGCGCTGTCATGAAAATTAATAAAAAAGAACTGGTGTCCAGTATCTTCCAGCAGAGTGGCAGCGGGTTATAAATATGGCAGGGGATTACGTTGAAGTCATGTAAATGTTTGTACATTCTACAGTAAAGGGTTCATTCTCTATGATTGTATGGCCATGACCTTCTTCTCCACTCTTATAGATGACTACCAAGAATACGAAACAGTGCATCTCGCTCTTCGTATAAAGATTGTCGGTTACTTGCTTATCTTGATTTCTCATCCTGTTGATTATATAGGAAGTTCTTTTTTTAAAAACATGAGCCGAAATTTTACTGATTTTTTAAATTAAAATCTAAACATTCATCGGTATGTAAGAATGAATTTGTATGGTACACGATATCTATATATTAGTCATACAAAAGTAACCTCATATTATGAAGAACATGTATTATTACTTACAAAAAATGTTTCATACAGCACTGAAACAAGCGATCATTTTCTTAATATCATTGTTCAATATGGCTTCCTTTCATCACACAACAGATGTCTCAGCGGTAATTGATGTCCTGCCAAATAAGAATCATGCCTGCATTGATGGTCGCAAGTGGTTGTATTGAAAGGTCCCATACCTTTGTCGATGTTTCTGGAAACAGGGAAAACAAACACATGTTCTTTAACGTAGTCTGAAATAGAGAAAACCATGGAGTCAAGTAAGTCGAAGTAGCCATGGAATCGTTCCATCACGACCAAATCACGCTGCCACTTCGCCGTTATGATAAGTGGTAACTTCATGTTGAAAACGAGGAGGTGCTTTATCTTGCTGAAAAATGAAATATGCATCTATATCTTGACATAATTGAGGCATTAAATAATTCTTGAGGATGTTCTGATATGCTTAGCAAGAAAGAATGGGGACAAATTTTGTACTACGTGCGACATAAAACTTGATGATACGCTGGTTTTAGTTGTATTAAACGTCTCTGTAAGTAATACACTTTCTTCATAATTTAGGGTTAATTTTGTATAACTAATATAGATTTATAGACACGCTGTAGATGAATTCAACATTACTTAAATTAAATTGAGTATTTACAATTACTATAATTACACATCACAAAAACGAAATTGCAAGAAACAAGGCACATTTAAGAGCTCTAATCACTGCGAAATTAAAATACCGTTAATTTTACAGTAATTATGTGATATCTTCAAATAGATAAAAGATAATCAAAATATGGAACAAAAGCGCTCCAGACAATATTATTTTGCATGAGGAACCGTTATCACGAGTCACTTAGTAGCTTTCGGTTTGCAACCATTGATAAATGCGAAAATAAATGCCGATTTTCTAAATGGCTGGGAATCGAAAAGAGTAGAGTCGTGATAACGGTATCACATGTAAAATAATATTTTCTAGCGAACTCTTGTTCCATTTTTCGATTATCTTTTATCTATTTGAAAATATAACATAATTACTGTAAAATTAACGGTATTTTAATTTCGCCGTGATGAGGCCTCTTAAACAGCTTTGAAGAATGAATCTATAAAAGTATTTCGTCTTAAAGAAAGAAAGATAAAATAATTTACCGTACTTTCTATATAAATTAATATGCAGTGAAATTAGTAACGAATATATACAACAATGTAAGCTTAGCATTAAAATAAAATAAAACTGATTTAGTCGTAGACTTCAAAGCGAAAAATTTCACTTGTCAGAAGATTTTTATAAGCGTAATCGCAGACAACTTTCACAAACAAGAATCCTAAGTAAATCCTGTTTATAGAGAATTATAATTATAGGGAAAGAACTACTGGTTTCAAGGGTTACTTCCTGTTTCGCAGAATGTCCCAGACAGCAATTTAAACTTGCTGCAAGTTGCCACAAACTTGCTGTTGCAAGGTAAATTAGCTTGCCGCAAGCTATACTATGCAAGCCAATTAGCTTGCTTTAAGCTTGCGGCAAGCTAGTTAGTTACATCTGGGCAAGGCTTGGGGCAAGCTTGTCTTCACAAGTTAAACACAAGTCAAATTATCTCAAACGCAAGCCAAGTATAAGCGTATTCTCATCAATGGCAAGCTTTATTAAGCTTATTGCAAGCGAAACACACGCCAAAGAAGTTATATGGAATCTTGCACTAAGCGAATTTAGATAAAACAGTATGAAATCAGTATAATTTAACCGTCTGACTAAGTCTATGCTACAATATATTGTTCCCTCACCTCCCCAATATTGAAGCATATGCACAACCATGAAAACACCCAAGTCTCCCATCCGCTTCTGCAAAACATCAAAATAAGCATAATTGTTACGGTTTGGTTGTGACACGCAACGTTTTTTTTTATTTTTTTTTAAGGCTAGCCATGGGCTAGCTACCTTTCAGAGGGCTACACCCTCTTTTAGGGAAGGGTAGTGAAAGGTATAGGAGAAGTGAAGAATTTATGGATGGGCTATGGGGTTTTATTGATATTTTTATTTAATCATCTTTTATTTGAGGTCTTTATGATCTTTTCGATCATAAACATACAGCAAGGTAGAAGGAACTTTATATGTTTATATAACTGTTAACATAACGAAAAAATATAGTAAATGTAAGAATACAAAACAAAACATGACAAAACGAAATAAACTATCAAATTTAAAAGTATATAACAACGAAAGAATATAGTGAAGAAACGAACTCATAACAATATGCAATAAAGGAAAACTAACGAAATTGGAATATAAACTAACGCATAATTTGAAATTTAAGCACTGATGGAGATGAGAGATGAAGTGAGGTGCACTGGACGCCACAACACATTATGAGGACTGTTAGAAGGACAAATGCAGTTATCTTCTGCCTAGGGGCTGCTCTAGGCTAATGAAGACGTGGTGAGCCCTGTTAGTAATGATGGAATCACTGTGCACAAAATGATGGAAAAATATGAGGGAGATGAACATGCAGGCGATAGTCGTCAAGGAGTTGTCGATCGAGGTGGTCTGGTGGTATGGTGTAGCAGTATAATGTAAACAGAAGATGAAGTGGGGTATAATGGTATCTAGCGGGTGCAGAGTGAAGTGCAAGGTGATGCATTGTGTCAAAGAGAAGAGGTTGATGATGTGTGTAACGTTGAGTGATGAACTTTAAACGGAGTGCTTCAAGGTGATAGCGGAGAGTAGGAAATGATATCAAGGAATAGAGATCACGAGTCGGACTTGGCAGAGAGATTCGGAAGGCAATGCGAAAAGCATGTCGTTCAAGAATGGCTAGTTTGTCATAGTAGGAAGAAGAAGCGGAAATCCAAGCCGGAAAGCCATACGTAAGAACTGGTCTAAGAAAGACTTTGTAGGTATTCAATACAACATTGGCTTGAAGACCCCAGGTAGTACCGGTTAGGCGTTTGAGCAAGTTCAGTCGGTTGTAGGCTTTGGTTTTGACACTTTGGAGGTGCGGTTTCCAGGTGAGATGTTGATCGAAGATAATGCCTAAGTATGTGACAGTGCGAGTTGGAGTGATGATTGTATCGTGGACAGTGAGCGATAGGAGGGAGGGATTGCGATGAACTTTGGTACGTTTGCGAGGTGGAACAAAAGTGATGGCTTGAGTTTTGGAGGAATTTATTTTGAGCTTCCATAGAGAACACCAGTGAGTGAAACGATTTATAGCGGCTTGTAATGAAATATTTATGGCTTGGATGGTTTTGCCTAGAGCAAGAAAAGCAGTGTCATCAGCATACTGGAAGAGGTGAACGTCGGGAGGCAGCTGCGGAAAATCTGCAACGAACAGAATGTATAAGAGAGGGGAAAGAGCAGAGCCTTGAGGGACCCCACACATAAGAAAAATAGGATGTGAAAGCTGCTCATTAATGGCAATGTATGAGATACGACATGCTAGAAACTGGTAAATAATGCGAACATAGGTTAGCGGAAACTTAAATTTGATGAGCTTGAATATGAGTGCTATGTGCCAAACCTTGTCAAATGCTTTTTCGAGATCAAAGAGAAGAAGAACGGAGGGCTGAATGGAGTTGTAATGATTGGTGATAAGAGTTGTGAGGCGGAGTAGTTGATCGTTGATTGAAAATGATGGTCGGAAACCGGCTTGGTGTGATGGGAGTAGTTGGCGGTCAAGTAAATAGGGATGTAGGCGTTTGACAAGTATTCGTTCGAATATTTTGCTAAATGTAGACGTTAACTGTATGGGGCGATAGGATGAGACATTCGATGGAGGCTTATTAGGTTTGGGGAACATGAGTGTTTTAGATACTTTCCAGTCGGTAGGAAAAAATCCTGTTCGGAGTATAAACGTATATATAAATGCCAAAAGTGTCAGTAGTGCTAGAGGACTTTCTTTAATGTGTCTGTAAGTAATAGAATCGAAGCCAGGTGCAGTGTTTCGTTTTCGCTGGATGACAGATGAGATTTCGGCAACTGTGATAGGGCTAGTGAGAACATGGTCGGGAAGTGCATGAGTGATGTTCGGTTGCAAAGATCTAGTGTTAAGATTGATTTGATCGACTGGATGAGGCATGTCTGGGTTGTCCGACTCGGATGGAGTGAAAATTCCCTGCAGATAGTCAGCAAAGGCGTTTGCTTTATCTGTGTCTGAATGAAGTGGAGTATCATGTAGTAGAAGAGGGTATGGGGTCCTGGTGTGTTTACCACAGAGTGTATTGAAGCGCTTCCAGTACAGAGTAGGATGAGCTGTGTCTGAAAGGTGATTGCAGGTTTTCACCCACTGACGTAATTTATAAGCCGAAATGTAGTTATGAACTTGTCTTTGGAGTTGACGATGAAGGCGTAGAGCTTCCGGATTGCGGGTGCGCAAGAATTCTCGATATGACTGACGTGAGCGGCGAACAATAGCCAGATATTGTGGTGGAAGTTTCGGCCGATATGGAATGGATTCAGACTGTGGAATATATAGAGAGGAAGCCTGTTGAATTACAGTGGTGATTGTATCAACCTGGTGTGTGAGTTCATCTTCTGTAGTTGGGGATTCGTAATCTGCCAATGAGTTTGATATATAGGAGCGATACGATGACCAATCAGCTTTATCGTAACGTGGTGATAGACGTGGTGAAGGTGATGCTGTAGGAGAAGTAAGGCGGGAATGATAAATGAGCTTGATGGGCGCATGGTCGCTCCCCATTAAGTCCAAAACAGTTACTGTACAACGGGTGATGATAGTGTTGGAGACCAATGCTATATCCGGTGTAGTATTACTGATGGGACGAGTTGGGGACGGTAGGTCCAGCAGAGTGCCGCTGGTATTGACTGTGATGAAGTCCTTAAAGTCATCGCGTTCTGCTTGAGAACGGCTATGAAGATTGATGTCGGCAAGAATAATAAAATGTTTATATGATTGAGAGATATGTGAAAAGAACTCGTGCGGAATGGGAAGGCCGGGGCGGATGTAGATTGTGGCTAGGGTAAGAGCGATGTTTTTGAAATATAAGGTAGCGATGACGTATTCGGGGATATGTAATACAGGACACGGATGTGAACGAAATGGAATTGAATGACGAAAACCTATCGCAGCACCTCCGTTGGCTCTGATTGCTGGGATGGAACTATCATGACGTAATAATATGTATCGCGGAATAGTGCAGGAAGTAGTGTGCTTTAGAAAGGTTTCATTTAACAGAAAGGCTGTAACGTTTTCTTCCATTAAGAGAGTCTCAAATACTGCTTTGTTTTTAAGAAGAGAACGGATATTGAGAAATAAGAAAATTATATCCATAGTTGCTAGAATTATACTGCTGTTTCGAGTTTGGTGGTGTGGAAGTGAACGTAGTTGTTGGAGTATGTAGCGTATAATGACACATGAAAAGTGGATTTGGCGGAAGCAATAATATGTTGAAGAACATGTTGACGTTGGAATGGATGTATATTTTGCAATGTCAGAGCAATAAATTCGAGAAGTTTGCTAACGGTAACCGGATCGTCAACTGTGTGGTTGGTAGAAACTGTCGGTTCTGCAGCCCGCAAAGGAACAACAAGCTCCGGATGAGATTCTTGTGCTGTAGGTTTGCCTTTACATTTATAACTATATGCGGGGTGTTGATCATTGCACGTGGGGCATTTTGGAGGTTGTTGCATGTTTGGGCAGTTACGAGTTTGATGAGGCCCAGAGCAGTAACCGCACACAGTAGAGTTGGTGCACTGAGAAGTATGATGAGAGTTGTACACCTGACACTTCTCACACCTGAGAGGCAAAGGTGGTGAAGAACGCGATGGTTCGACACGGTGTTTACGTTTATAGATTAGTGCCCCTTCAGTGAGGAGGTTATCGATCGTGTCTTGAGATGAGGTGAGGACACGTACCATGTAAGTGGGTCCAGCATTATTTCGAATACGAATAACTTTGCTGACGGTATGTCCTTCGTATTGAAGTTCTTCATGAATCTCCTCATCACTGTAAGTGGGGTCGACTCCCCGAATCACGACGGAAAGTAGTGGAGGTCGTCTCGGTGGCGGTGCTTGTTTGCGTCGAGTAGAGCTGAGTGATGTGATGGTAGCCTGTTTGCCGAAGATTTCGAATGAAGCCTTATTCCGGACTGTAATGGCGAATTGTGGGTCTGGCGATTTGAAAATGTATCCGTTTCTGGTTTTAACGACTTCTGTTAAAGGGATGCTAGGTAAATATTTCCGAAGTTGAATAGTTATGAACTTTTCGTTGCTGAACTTGGTATCGTATTGTTGAAGAAGAAATGAGTGAAGAGAGGGTTTATTTGCAATATGATTGTCCATGAGAGATGATTTATTATGATTAGCGGCGTTATCAGTGTGGCTATCGGCTGCATCCATATCCGAAGAGTCTGACGGTCTATCTCGATGCTGCTTTTTCGCCTGATGGCGAGGCTGCGTTACAGTATCACAATATAACTGCTTGCTTCGTGGTGATCTGGACCGCGTGGAAACGTTGGATGTAGTAGAAGCAGTTGAACTGCCCGACTGGGTTCGTTGTCTAGTACCCGTATCCTTCCGCTTGACCACCTTCGTGGCCGAAGCGGAGGGAGGAAGGAAAACAGGTGGTAAGTTACCATGTCGGCCATCCACTATGGGTCCACCAGAAGCAGTGGGGTCCGCCATCTTGCAGACCGGGAGAATAATAAGCCGTCACTCTCGTATATGTGATGCTGATCAAGGATGAATGAATGAATGAGATGATGAAGGTAGGACAACCCGTTTGGATAGCTGTCCAGGTGGAGCAACCCCCCTGACTCGATCCGTAGATCCGACCGCCCTTGACTGGATAAGTCTGACGAGAGGATCTCAAGAAAGAGACAGACAAGAAGCTCAGGATGTGGAATAGGAAGGATAATTCAAAACTCGTTATCATGCACTTGACAACGCTTCAGAGCAAGCTCTGGAAAAGTATGACACGCAACGCGCCGTTGCTTCTTACAAATATCTAACATGTTGCTATATTAGCGGCGAGTACTTGAAATTTCTACCTTTTTATATAAAAAGGCAGAAAAATGTTTATACTTTAAACACAGAGTTCAGATAAAGTTTATAGTAAACTGTAAGCTAAACTTGAAGTTTATATTAAAATATCTGCAACTGTTCTGTGTTCTTTCGAGAAATACGTAGGCTCAAATCTGCTGCCATCTATGTTCACATTTATGCTTTATACGTAAATACTACAATTCGTTATGCCTCATAGTTACCGAAATATGAGGAAATAAAGAGCGATATTATAGTTACGTGGGACTAGAGTACTAGAGTGCTAGACGGAACAATTAAAAAAAAATTAAGTTTGTCCTTTATTCAAGCTGAATGCTAACAAGACACTAACAACGCGAACACTACCTTATCGCCGAAAGTAAGGAGGTCAGCGTCACGTGGATTTTGAGAACAACTGAAAATCGAACGCGCGCTGGCTTTTTACTTCAATCTCAAGAAAAGCGTCTCGCAAGCGAAGCGTGGGTTGCCCGCACTACGGCTTGCGCTAAGCAGAAATAAGCTTTTGTGTATAAGCCAAAGCGAAATAAAATCAAATAAAAGCGATAGGCAAGCTTGCGGCAAGCAAACATGCTGTCTGGGTGTGTTATCAGTGTGTAACGTTGCCAAGTTTACAATTCCTGTTTTGCAGAATCGCATTAAAAGTTTTGGTAGCATCCCAATATTAGAAATATTTGGCAAAAAGAACAAAACACTAACATAAATCTAAAGAGGTGCGGCTAGCAATAGAGCCTTGTCACACAAGTATACAATCGTGATTTACTGCAACAAGAACAAATTACAAACACACAAACACATAAATTTTAAAAAAATCATTTCCATCGAGCAATAATTCATGAACCTTAATAAAATTTAGTATACAGGTGCGACTCCTAATATCATCTTGTCTTCATTGGATTGTAATTTCAACTATCCAAATGAATGCAATGTGATACTGTATTCAAGTACGGAAAAAGACTAACCTCGCAACACTTAAACCCGCTCTTAAGAATCCGAGTACGATTGTCTAAACGTCTCCACAAAGTTAAATTGCCTGCTTCTAGCAGCTGTATTCTCGAACTGTTCTTGTTTCAAACGTAGAATGAATGTGTGTATATAGGGATGATTTAAGTTTATTATACGGATGAATTACTTTCTATTAAACTTGAAATGCTAAATCTCGGCATTGTTCGTCTTTTTTTTTTTTCACTGTTATCAAATTTGATCCTTATTGCCCTGAAACATTAAATAAAAATATAATTAGTACAACATAAGGCGTCAATTAACAATCTAATAAAATAAAGAAAACTTTCTAATATTGCTGTATTTACGGTGGAAGATTGCACCCAGTTTGTCAACATAGGTTTCCGTCAAGTAGTCTAGGACAACCTGTGCCTTCGGGATGTCGGATGCTTCGTCTTGTATATATAGAAATGTCTTCAAGAAGAACGAGTGGAAATTTATCTGCTCTCAAAACAAGTGTGTAATATCGCTTCTTGGAATGTTTCTCTTGTAGCGTTTATTGTCACTTATTCAAAGTCAGTTATAAATTCTTGCACACGAAACTGGAAGCAATAATCTTCAGTGTTTCTTGATTTGTTAAAGAATGGATGTGTACAGTGCGCGGCAAAAAACCTGCAACATGAGCGGTTAAGTTCATCGTGAAACTACGCCTAACAACCTAGGTAACCAACATAACGTCTTCGTGGCACTAATCACGCCAGGTGAATCTCGGCTTCCTCTCCGTGCACACTTCTTTTGGAGCAAGAAATGCGCACATGACTATAAACCACCAATTTCATACCAGAGGCAGTGAAGAATGAGGTTCTAATTTCTCCTCTCATCTCACATCACGACTTTAAAGAGAGAGAGAGAGAGAAAGGTGAAAGTGACAAAAACAAAATAAAAAAAACATAAGAAATACAAAAGGAAATGAAATGAACGTATATATTAACAAATCACTCATATGCTTCAAAGGGGGCCGCGACATTTCTTTTAAATGAAAAGAATGTAATAAGTGAGAGAATCGGCAAAATATAGGTACATAGTTTTGTAATTGGGAGTTCTAATTTGGATTCTTAACTTTCTAGAAATATGCATTAATGGCAATTATAAAAGTGTATGCAATTCACTACCGTGATTCGATCCGAGAATCTTCTACTCATAAGTTCTCTACTTCAGCTACTAGGCTGGCACATCCGTTCTTCACGTTGCCTATCTTTGAGGAGCTGAAATGTTTTCAAACAATTGCTATAACTCAGTTCCTAGGAGGCTGCGTAACTTACTATTTTGCATGTGTTCATCTCTTCCCAAATTACACAAATTGTAAGAATTTCAAGAATTGTAAGAATTATAAGAATTGCAAAACTCGTCGGTAGGTTCACGGACTTCCCTCATGAGTAGTCAAGAAACCTTCTATGCTTAACCTTCTGTCGTAATGAACTATTTGAAAGAAGATAATAACATAAAAATTCAGATTAGAATATTACAATAAATAAGTGTATCTTTATATATATATATATATATATATATATATATATATATATATATATATATATATATATATATATATATATATATATATATATATATATAGATAGATAGATAGATAGATAGATAGATAGATATAGATATAGATAGATTTTCCAAGTCATAGTATATAGGAATTATACAAAGAAGTATAGAAGAATGTATTGGCTCTGGATTCGAACTTGCAACGTTTGTTGTGGAAGCATGCGTGAATAGAAAAAAACTAATATAGGAAGGAGGTTCGAACACGAGAACTTGTGGGGAGTATACTATTCTACTAAACAGCTCGACCACATCTTACTCTCCATGTGACGTTTAGATACATGTTATCTAAAGAGATTTCACTCTACCTGTTTCTTTTTTCTTGCTTGTCATACGCATACGAGTGAGTTTGTGGCGAATAATACCATATAACAGTTCTTGCCGAGTGTGAAACACGTTTCTCGGAGAAGCCATAATCTTATATGGAACTGGACTGCACAAATAAAATAGATTAAATCTATAAGGTGTTTCAGGGTATGGATGAGAGTAAAGTGTTTCATAGTTATGAATTTGTATTTGTGCTCATCAGTCGATGGGATTTACATTCTTCAAAGATAAAAATATATCGCATTTAAGAGATTGGAAAATATTTTGTTATTAACAGTAAGTGAGTATTTTTGCATGGAACAATAGCTGATTAGAGGCGCATCTACTTGTTCTGCGCATGCTTCTTGTAGTATGACGTCATGTTTAGCAATATTGTGCATTATGCTATGTTTAAAGACGTCCCAGCAGTTTTACGTTGGTGTGTAAGGATGGCGCAATACGATCATCCTGTACTTCAGAGCGTTATCGCAATCATTGAACATGTGAAACTGAGTGTTCCTGAAGCATGCACTCGATTAGGCGTGCATCATTTAACAGCGTTCAGGTGGTGGAAAAATATGAGGAAACTGGACGTCTAACTTGAAAATGATGAAGTGGCCGGCCACGAGTTTCCTCATCGAGACGAGATCAACGATTAATTGATACTTTCTGTCAACAACCTTTCATGTATGCCCTATAACTGATACAGTTAATAGCCTTTCAGGTGATGTAACTACAGTCCGTCGCCTATTTAGGGCCAGAGGTTTAACGGCCTTTCAGGTCACTGTTAAAATAGGAGACTGACAGAAGATTTTAAAGTCGATAGACTGGCGTTTGCTGAGACATATATTGCTCGTCACTGGGACATTGTTGTCTTCACAGCCAAGAAAATATTTTTCACTGGAAACGTTGGGCTAACACTGTGTACCGCCCAATTCGAGACACTATGTATTCTAGAAGGTCATATTTTATTTGGGGATACTCATGTGAGAAACAAATGTAATATTTATGGAATCAATCCTATCAGGAAATTGTTTCCTCATGAGAGCTCATTTAGTTTAGGATTCCAAGTTAAGTTATAGAACCATGTTTCATATAGTCTCGGTTATGAAAAGGATGTTAAACTCCCAATAAAGCAAATGATCAGTCTTAGAACTCGTAAGTTTCAGGAAAGATGATTGGTTTGTGCGGTGTCGTGCCGTGAAAAATCAGCGCCCGGTGAAAGAGTATACGACGACACTCCTGTACTGTACATGTGAGTGAAGTCAACAGACCAGCCGCGAACAGCCACCATGGTTGGCACGAAACATAAGAAAATTTTCAAAAATTAATCCTGTTTCTCCTTGATTTTGAGCACTTTTTAATTACTTTTCCCCTTCCATTTTACAGTATGTGCACATGCATTTTCCTAACATGAGTAATACTATAGGACCACTTCTTAAAGCAGGAAGAGGATTTAAGTAATTTTTCTTTCCTTCTATTCTTTTCTTTTTCTTCCCGAATTATGCGCCGGTTACTTCGGAGTACGGGCTCGAATAGTGGGGTGCAAAATACTCCGAAATATGGCTTGGCGGCTAACGTGTTGAAGCCGCGATGTGAGATGAGAAGAGAAATTAAAATTAGACTCATTCTTTCACTGCCTCTGGTGTGAAATTGGTGGTTTTTAGTCACGTGATCTACGCATTTCTTGCTCCAAAAGAAGTTTGCAGGGGAGGAAGCCGAGGTTTACCTGACCTGATTAGTGTCACAAAGACATTATGTTGGTTGCCTAGGGTGTTAGGCGTAGCTTAGTATGAACTTAACCGTTATGTTGCAGGTTTTTTGCGCACACTGTACAATCACTGACTTCTGCATTGCATTAGAGAAGTGGAAACAATGACCTAAATATTTTCCGTGCAATGTACTGTATATAACTATGAAAATAAACGTGGACAAATTTTTGAATGTTAAGTCCATCACTACCTTTTCGTTCCTTTCACTTTACAGAAATTCTCTTTCACTTTACGGAGTGCTGGTATACCAAGCATTTTGACTTTCTCAATAATTTATGAAATAATTTGTTTGTTAGGTATAATTTGTATATGTGATTACAATATTACGATGGGATCAATTTATCAACATGTAATACAAATATCGGCGTACTTCTGATATAGTACAGGCTTTCGACAAACTTATGTAAAAAAAAAAAACTCTCATTCTGCAAAACAGGAAAACACGCATCGGATTATTTTTCTGCTTTTGGAAACATGACAACGCTAAGCGTGAAAAAAACAGTTTGAATCTCTTTCTGCGAAACAGAAACACACGGGTTTCAAGTACTGTTGATTATCTTGATTATCTTACAGATTGTCACTGAACCAGTTCCCGCAGGCAGAACACCCCTTCATCAAGCAGCTTTGAATAATCATCCGGATTGTGTACTACTGTTGTTAGACGCCGGGGCAAATGTAAATGAGAGGGATGAAACAGGACTCAGTGCATTGCAATTGGCTGGATTGAAGGTGGATGTAAACAATCAACAGGAAGTGGAGAAGTAAGCATTGTTCATCTTACTGTTAGATATCAATACCTAACGTTACTGTCTTTTTAAGGATAGTTCCAAAGTTGAACCTTGAATCTGGGGACAACCTATACATTTCCTGAAAGTGTTTGTCGAGCAATTTCCAAAACAGGTTTCAATTCCTTGCTCAGTCAACAGCAAGTCATTTAGTATCACAACTAATGTGACTCATTGTTATGGCTAGGTGTGATACATTTGGTATATTTCAATTTCTATATTTTTCTCGGTTTCACTTATATAAGTTGTCAGATCAGCACGTTCATTATATATTCGTCAATTGCCCATCTAGATAAATTGTTTGATAGGTTACATGGTACACTCCGCATCAAAAATTGCGACAGCTAACGCCGTGCAGCTAGGTTATCCAATATACATCTTCTTATCTCATAATCGTGTCTGGTAAAGAGACCCCCTCTCTCTCCTCCTTTCTTCTTTCCCATACTAAAATTAGCTAACAACATGAACGCAATTCTAATTTCAAACTACACATGTATTAGTATCGATAAAATGAAATAACAAAACCGAGACGAAACAAGATTCATAACTTAATTTAGGGAGAAACTGACACACACACACAATGAAAAATTGAAACCAATGTATGTCTATTACACAGAGATTCAGAAATTGAGACAGAGACAGAGAAGGAGAAGGCGAGAGAAGAAGAAAAAAGGAAGAGAGAACAGATAATAATGTGGAATTTTAAACTTAGTAAGAAAAAAACCTGACATTATAAAGTTCCGTTACCAGTAATATAGAAATATCGTTTGTTTTTATATATTTCTTCAGGATTGTTCGAATATGTCGAGGATGCTTGAGACATTCATTCAGTCTCTTTCATAAAGCATAGCATACTCAATTTCCAGTAGAACTGTAGATCTCACAGACATATCTAAGTTAATGTCAAAAGTTTAACACAATGCTTTGTCTCCGCGTGGTTCGGTTGTAAATTCGGTAGTGCTCATTGCACATACTCATGCAAACTACATTCTAATAAACCCAGTAGGTAGCGTAGATCATATCTTCCATTCCAGACTACTAATGCAAAGTGAACAAAAAAAAAGAAAAAAAAAGAAAAAACGAAAAGAAAAAGGAAGAAAGAAAGAAAGATAAAATTGAATGAGTGCTATTTTACTGGTAAATTTTATCGGAAATATCCTATATTAAAAGTCCAAACCGTATCATAATGAAAAGTTGCAAACATTCAAATGGAAAGTTGGATGTTCTTTATAGATGTAGCAGACCTTGCATGTTTCAAATTTCAACGTGAATAAATGACATTGAATTATAGGATGGAAACAAATTTGTGACGAACTCTTATAAAAAAAATTTTGTTTTCAAATAACCAAAGAGGTTGCAATTTTCTAGTCTTTCCCGAAGATTTATCTGTTCCGAAATCCAGCATCACTTTCATCTCTTGCGGATATAACGTTGTAATTTGCACAGATAAAATAAACACGCTAGAGCTCAAACGAATCATAGTGCCAGTCGGATGATGTTGGTTAGCTTATGGACCACCATTGGATCGTGGATTCAAACCCCTCGTTACCCGGTAATTCGACTGAGACTCGGTAACCCAGATGATAAAAAACATATGTTGCTTATTACGTTGCCTTTTCAGAGATGACCAGGACTGGAGATGTTATGCCCAGAGCACGAAAAACTCGACGCTGAAGTTGCCAGTTGATTACATTTTCCAGATCAGGTCTATCGGTTTATCGGTTTTAACTTTGGAACATGCACACGAAGTGCGTGTGCACGTGAGGGAGGGGAGAGAAGTGAAAGATGCAACGACAGGATAGTGAAACGTCAAGAAAGAAAGAGAGAGAGAGAGAGAGACGAATATAAGTATGAAACATACTTATCATTACAGTGTATGATTAAGAACGCACACACTGTTTATTCGAATTCTCGCCAGTGATGCTTTGTAAGTTCTCCAACAGAAGATAAATCTCTGTTTGCAGCCATTATTTTGTCCGAAAAAGTTAAACTACCGGACCGGGTACCGAACTCAGATTTTCTGCTTGGAAGTCGGGTACTTTACGACTACACCACCGATTGCTTTACCCGAACTTTGTCCAAGAAATGCTGTAATATTTCTTTCTGAGATCGATAACACGAAAACTGTTTACTGCAGATCAATGAAATGTCTCCAATGTCCTGGTAAATCCCTTGCCTTTTGCCAACCAACATTCGTAAATCGTCTCTATCCTGGTAAAGGTGTTTGCTTCAACATTTTTAAGCATTGCACGTCTAATATGAGAAATCGATTCTTCAATATCACTTTGTAAAAAATGCAACTTTGGCGTGAAGAAGACTTGAACCCATGCTGGACAGCTGCATTAATCCTAATTCCATTACGTTACCGCTACGCTATTATGCCACCTGAACCCAGAAGCCAAATATTATTTACTTTAGACTTGATCTTTGGAAGGATCAAGCTTCTTTCTGTAAGGTTATTTGTACTTAAATGCACAACAAAATTCATTTATTCGACGACCTAGAGAGAAATTAGTGCCCACTAATAAAGGAAACAACATACAATCCATTAGAAATTACAGAAATAGAAACATATTATGAATTAATTTCGCCATACAAGTTCAAAAGTACACGAATAATAATAATAATAATAATAATAATAATAATAATAATAATAATAATAATAATAATAATAATAATAATAATAATAATAATAATAAATATTATTATTATTATTATTATTATTATTATTATTATTATTATTATTATTATTATTATTATTATTATTATTATTAGCATCAATTGGCCGCTTTGCTGGGCTAACTTGAGAAATAATAATAATATGGTCCGCACCGTTATTCAGTCAGTTTTTACTATTACCAGAGCGCTCTTTGATATCGGTAATTTTCTTTCAGTTTTATATATCCCCTCCCCTTCCCATGTTACGGAGCACGGCATCTTTAGTGTCATTGTTCATCTCAGCCACCCGGAAAACTATGAATTCGGCATTGATATTGGTTATTTTGATCATTTTTATATGTCTTCTCCTCCTCCATGCTGCAGGCTGAATTTGGATTTAAAAGGCATCAAATGTGTCACTGTTCATCTCAATGACTCCAAAAATTATACACTCGATACTAATATCGGTAATTTTTCGTTTTCTTTTAAATGTTGCTATCCTTCCCCCTTCCTTTAGTTACACCATCAAAATAATATGAGGAAAACCATCTCGGGTTCGATCTTCATCTATGTTGAAAATTTTATCGAGATTGGTACGGTGGTTCAACACTTATTAAATTTTATTTATGTTTATATATCCCCCTTTCCCATTCCCCTTCTCTAAGTTCTAGTGTCAAAGTGAAATAATAAAAACCATATCAGGCCCGAACCTCATCTATGTTAAAAATTTGATCGAGATAGGTCGTGTGGTTCAAGAGTTATTAAGTTTTATTTATTTTTATATATCTCTCCCCTCCCGTCCCCTAAGTTTTACCGTCAAAGTGATATGATGAAAACCACTCCAGGCTCGAACTTCATCGATGTTGAAAATTTGATGCAGTTCTGTCCGGTGGTTCAAGACTTATTAACTCATTAACATAGTCACTTTTATTGTTAATTTACATTGATTTTTGTATATCTCCCCGTCCTTCCTCTTCCCTACATTTCACCAACAGAGTGAAATGATTAAAAGCATTCCATGCACAAACGTAATCTATCTTAAAAATTTCATCCAGATTGGTCGTTTGATTTAAGACTTAAGTTTTCTTTATTTTTTATATTTTTCCTTCCTCCCTAAGTAACACCATCAAAACGAATAGATAAAATACTCCCAGGTTCGAACATTATCAATGTTGAATATTTGATCGAGATCGGTCGGGCGGTTCAAGAGACTATAAGTCACAGTCACTTTCAATTTTATAATATACAGGTAGGTTATTATTATTATTATTATTATTATTATTATTATTATTATTATTATTATTATTATTATTATTATTATTCGTGTACTTTTGAACTTGCATGGCGAAATTACTGCATAATATATTATTATTTCTGTATTTTTTCCTGGATTGAATGTGGTTTCCTTTATTAGTGGGCACTAATTTCTCTCTAGGTCGTCGAATAAATGAATTTCGTTGTGCATTTAGGTGCAAATAACCTTACAGAAAGAAGCTTGATCCTTCCAAAGATCAAGGCTAAAGTAAGTAATATTTGGCTTCTGGGTTCAGGTGGCATAATAACGTAGCGGTAACGTAATGGAATTAGGATTAATACAGCTGTCCAGCATGGGTTCAAGTCTTCTTCACGCCAAAGTTGCATTTTTTACAAAGTGATATTGAGGAATCGATTTCTCATATTATTTCTCATATGCAATGCTTAAAAATGTGGAAGCAAACACCTTTACCAGGATAGAGACGATTTACGAATGTTGGTTGGCAAAAGGCAAGGGATTTACCAGGACATTGGAGACACTTCATTGATCTGTAGTAAACAGTTTTCGTGTTATCGTTCTCAGAAAGAAATATTACAGCATTTCTTGGACAAAGTTCGGGTAAAGCAATCGGTGGTGTAGTCGTAAAGTACCCGACTTCCAAGCAGAAAATCTGAGTTCGGTACCCGGTCCGGTAGTTTAACTTTTTCGGACAAAATAATGGCTGCAAACAGAGATTTATCTTCTGTTGGAGAACTTACAAAGCATCACTGGCGAGAATTCGAATAAACAGTGTGTGCGTTCTTAATCATACACTGTAATGATAAGTATGTTTCACATTTATATTCGTCTTTCTCTCTCTCTCTTTCTTTCTTGACGTTTCACTATCCTGTCGTTGCATCTTTCACATCTCCCCCTCTCTCTCACGTACACACGCACTTCATGTGCGTGCGCATGTGCCAAAGTGAAAACGGAGCAAGAGACCGATAAACCTGATCTGGAAAATGTAACTAACTGGCAACTTCAGCGTCAAGTTTTTCGTACTCTGGGCATAACATCGCCAGTGCTGGCCATCTCTGAAAGAAATATTGTTTAAACGCAACGGGATAAGCAACATATGTTTTTTATCATCTGGGTTACCGAGTCTCAGTCGAATTACCGGGACGCTACTGTTTTGAATCCTCGACCCAGTGGTGGTCCATAAGTTAAGCAACATCATCCGACTGACACTATGATTCGTTTGAGCTCTAGCGTGTTCATTCTATCTGTGCAAATTACAACATTATATCCGCAAGAGATGAAAGTGATGCTGGATGTTCGGAACAGATAAATCTTCGGAAAAGACTAGAAAATTGCAACCTCTTTGGATATTTGAAAACAAAATTTTATTTATACTAGCTCGACACAAATTTGTTTCCATCTTATAATTCAATGTGATTTATTAACGTTGAAATTTGAAACTTGCAAGGTCTGCTACATCTATAAGGAATATCCAATTTTTCATTTGAACATTTGTAACTTTTCATTATGATACGGTTTGGACTATTAATATAGGATATTTCCGATAAAAATTTACCAGTAAAATAGCACTCATTCAATTTTATCTTTCTTTCTTTTTTCCTTTTTCATTTCGTTTCTTTCTTCTTTTTTGTTAACTTTGCATTAGTGGCCTGGAATGGAAGATATGACCTACGCTACCTACTGGGTTTATTAGAATGTAGTTTGCATGAGTACGTCCAATGAGCACTACCGAACCACGCGGAGACAAAGCATTGTGTTAAACTTTTGACATTAACTTAGATGTGTCTGTGAGATCTACGGTTCTACTGGAAATTGAGTATGCTATCGTTTTTGAAAGTGACTTAATGAATGTTTCAAGCATCCTCTATATATTCGAATAGTCCTAAAAATATATATATATATAAAATCGTTATTTCTATATTACTCTTGGATTTCTGGTAACGGAACTTTATAATGTTAGGTTCTTTTCTTACTAAGCTTAAAATTCCACATTATTATCTGTTCTCCCTTTCTTTTTCTTCTTCTCTTGCCTTCTCCCTCTCTCTCTCTCTGTCTCATTTCTGAACCTCTGTGTAATATACATTCATTGGTTTCAATTTTTAATTGTGTGTGTCAGTTTCTCCCTAAATTAAGTTATGAATCTTGTTTCGTCTCGGTTTTGCTATTTCATTTTATCGATACTAATACATGTGTAGTTCGAAATTAGAATTGCGTTCATGTTGTTAGCTAATTTTGGCATGGGAGAGAAGAAAGGAGGAGAGAGAGGGGATATCTTTACTAGACAAGATTATGGGATAAGAAGGTGTATATTGGGTGGCCTAGCTGCACGGCGTTAGCTGTCGCAATTTTTTGATGCGGAGTGTACAAAAACGCTCAATAGATATCGAGTTACTAATTAGGTGAAAACTAATCGGGTGGTAATTTGAGCTCATTTCATCGATCAGGAAAGGTCTTTCTTTGTAGCTATATAGAACCGATTGGTCACCCTTCAGGATTTAAGTCCTCTCGCTGTGACAAGTCTCTGGTAATGACAAGGCTGGATATTGTTTACCGGTAGTTGGCTTTTGTTTTTGGCCATATGTGAGAGCCATGTAACTTAACGTCATGGCAGTTACGTGGCCCTCACACCTTACAAACAAAGCTCAAATCCTGGCAGCACCATCTTGTGACGTGTCCTTGGGCTCATACCGGATTTACCACTAGGCCCAATAAGCCTGGACATAAGGGCGCACGTTGGGCGAAAACATAATAAGCAAGACGAAAAATGGCCAAAGTTGAACAATAATAAAAATGAACACGAATAAGAATGAATTTATTATTATTAAAGTCAGAGTAATAATTCCTCTAACGGATCTATTAGCTTCGATCATTGATGGTTGAAGTTAAGGAGAATTTTAACATTTACGCGCAGCACTCATCCACATGTGCGCCTCACAACACCATATCATCATATAAACATTCCTTAAAATTTTCATCATACTTTCGGTCGCAAGCGATTTTCTGCTAGCGACAACCGCAATAGCGTGGCTATTGTGCTTTTTGGAAACCTTCCTTTTCCATATCCCGGAGACTTTTCTGCGTCATTCCTACGAGCTCTGCTCTCCAGACTGATCAAGCCAAGGGTGTGCAGAGCTACGGGTCTGTCCGGAAATTTCCTCCTACCTTGGTGGCTATCCAAACGGGTCACCTCACCTTCAACATATCTCATCACATCATTGGACACTGCTTTGGTGCTTTAAGTTAGGGCTTCGGCCTACCTGTTCATCTCCATAGCGGATCCTCTTCCGATCACTGGGGATTCGATGGATGGTCGTCACGGAGGATTACCCCCAGTCTTTCTCGCTCCACCGGCACATGCCACAAAGGTGGAAAAGCGGAAGGAGGGCGGCAGACATCGTAGAGCCTCAGAGCGCTCCAATGCCTCCACCGTCTCGAACGCCTCCAGCCGATCACGATCGCCCATTCGCACGGAGAACTACGCTGACCGTGTCGGAAATTCACCGCCAGCAAAGAGACTGCATGTAACTGAACCATCACCGTCAACAGCTAACACCATGGACCTGGGAACTGCGAATATATCTTCAGAATCATCTCTAAGCACTCCCTCAACATCCGATCATCAGCTTCATTCATTCTTACTCCAAAAGTTTGACCCAAAATTCGAAAATGTCAAGTTTGTAGTTCTGCAATTACGCAAATATCTTCCAAGCATCAATCTCATTAGAGTCGTTAAAACCCATAACGGAATTATACTGCAGTCGCATGATCCAAAATTTGCCATCACTGTCCGTAATAAGGCCTCCTTTGATATTTTCGGTAAGAACGACACCATAGAAACTCTTAGTTCATCTCGGCGCAAACAACCTCCACCACCTAAGAAACCTCCTCTCCTTTCTGTGGTTATAAGGGGTGTCGATCCGTCGTACACCGACGACGAAATTTCAGACGAGTTAAGGGCAGAGGGTCTTACCATCACAAAATCCCTTCGCATTCGCAACGATCAAGGACCCACATATATGGTGCGGATCCTTAGTGCCTCTCAAGAGACCATTGATATCTTACTTGCTAATGGAGCTTACATCTATAAGCAACGACATCGTGTGGAACCCTCTCGGTCCTCACCCCCGTTACCCATTCGTTGTGAGAAGTGCCAAGCATATAACCAACATACTACTGCCAATTGCCGTAATACTGTCGTATGTGGCTACTGTACTGGCACACATCCTACTCGCTCATGTACGAATCTAACTCAGCCACCTCGGTGCGCTACTTGCAACGAACAACATCCCACTTACAGCTACAAATGCAAGGGTAAACCTGCGCCAGAAACATCCCATCCAGAACTAGTAGCTCCACTGCGAACACATGATTCATCCACCAATACCGACTTTCCCGTAGAATCGACCCCCGTCACTATTGATAAACTTCTAGCTTTTACAACTCTAGCATTACAAAACATTCATCCATTTATCCGTCCACATATCTTACAACAAATTACTCATGCTGCCCGCATCATCTTCCACGCCTCCTTCAATGCGACCTATTCAAACACTGATGTCTATTTTTATACCACAAATCTTTCGTCCAACCAATAACTATTTCCACATACTACCTCTTATCATGGGTATTGTCTTTCTGTTCCTGAACATTCGATCATTATCCAAACACAAACTGCTCTTTGGCACGCTCCTGTTGGAAGAAAATGTGAATGCCTTCCTTCTCAACGAAACTTTTTTAAAACCTACTGATACAATCCGCTTTCCCCGTTACAACATCCTTCGCTGTGATAGCCAGATTCTTGCTCAACGAGCTAACGGCGGAGCAGCCATTGGCTTCTACCATACTTTGACCTTTCGGCGCCATACCTGTCCGCTTCCCAACCTTCCAGAACATGTTATCACAACTTTGTATTTCCCAAATATCGCAATCACTCTCATCACAGTTTACATCCGACCTGGACATCAGATCCCTCTTGCTTTTTTTCAACACATCTCAAATACTTATAAACATTATCTCATCATGGCAGACATTAATTTCCATAGTCGCACAGATAATGAACGTACTATGTTCTTACAGTTTCTTACATCGCATACAACAGGAAATTTTCATCATCTACAAAAACCGTCTCGTCCTGTCTCTCAGACAACGCCTGACGTGGTCATTTCTTCAAACTCTATAACTTCCCACTGCACAGTCGAAGTTCTCGATCTAATTGGAAGCGATCACGCACCTCTCAAACTTACTTATCAAAACACGCACGCCCCTCAAATTGCCAACACACCACTTCCTCGATTAACACTTCGTTACGACAAAGCCGACTGGAACAAATATCGGGATCATATTTCCCAATCTCTTGCTAATCAAAACCCACCAGCTACGGAAGAGCAGTTGTACGAGAGCATTACTACAATCAGTTCTACCATTTCTCAAGCATCAGAACTCTATATTCCCTGTTCAGCTTCTATTCCATACAAACCACAACTAGCACCGCAATACTTAACTATGATTCGCCGCTCTCGGCAGCTCTATCGCGAATATGTGCGTACTCGTAACCCAGGAACCCTTCATCACCATCATCAACTGCAACGCACTGTTCGAAATTATCTCAAGGCATATAAACTGAGAAACTGGGTGAAAATTTGTAACAACCTCAATGACACTAGTCACCCTTCCAAATTCTGGAAACGCTTTAACTCTCTGTGCGGTAAATACACTAAACCTCACTATCCTCTACTCCATAATGACACACCACTTCAGAGTGATCAGGAAAAAGCCAACGCCTTTGCAGACTACTTGCAGGAAATTTCCACACCCACACCACTTTCCAACATCCCCGCTCAGCATCCTGTTTCCCACCTACCTCTGAACTCTCCTCAGTTACAGCCCAATATATCACATACGCTTCCAAATCATCCACTTACAACACCCATTTCCACAGCTGAAATCATCACTGTTGTTGATCGAAAACGAAACTCTGCTCCAGGTTTTGACAATATAACCTACCGACACATTAAGGAAAGTCCTCCTATACTCCTGACACTTCTTGCCCTCATTTATACTTTCATTTTCCGTACCGGATTCTTTCCAATGGACTGGAAAACCTCTAAAACACTCATGTTCTTGAAGCCAAACAAGCCACCCACTGCCACATCTTCCTATAGACCTATTCAACTGACATCTACTTTTAGCAATTCTAGAACGCATCATCGTTAAAAGATTGCACCCGTACCTAGAATCAAAAAATATCTTTCCTATTCACCAAGCAGGTTTTCGCCCATCTTACTCTATCAATGATCAACTCCTTCGCCTCACCAGTCTCATCACAAATCATTATAACTCCGTTAAACCATCCTGCCTACTTCTGTTCGACCTTGAAAAAGCCTTTGATAAAGTCTGGCATCTGGCACTTCTTCATAAGCTTCTACATTTCAAGTTTCCCATTACATATATTCGCTTCATCTATCACTTTCTTATATGTCGTCTTTCCTACGTCAGCATCAATAATCAACTTTCTCATCCTATCTTCCTTCTGTCAGGAGTACCCCAAGGTTCTGCTCTTTCACCGTTGTTATATATCATCTTTGTGGCCGATTTCCCCGTACTTCCTCCTGATGTATATTTATTTCAATATGCAGATGACACTGCTTTTTTGGCCTTAGGAAATACTATCCACCAGATCAATCACGCTCTCCAGGAAGCCATTAATCGGTTCACTAGTTGGTGTCGGAAGTGGAGTCTTACAATAAATGCCGCAAAAACACAGGCCATTACTTTCATACCACCCCAAAAACGCTCTAGGGCTCACCGCAACCCGTCACTGCTCTTCCTCACAGTTAATGACACTCGAATTGTTCCAACTCGAACCGTTACCTATTTGGGCATTCTTTACGATTCCCACCTCACATGGAAACCTCACCTGAAGAAAGTAGCTGCCAAAGCTTATCAGCGCCTGAACCTCCTAAAGCGCCTAACTGGCACTACCTGGGGCCTACAAGCTAAAACAGTTCTTAACACATACAAAGCATTCATGCGCCCAGTCCTTACCTACGGGTTTACCGCCTGGGTTTCCGCTCTTCCTACATACTACGAAAAGTTACATGTCCTTGAGCGTCACGCATTCCGCATCGCACACCGTATCCAGTTACCCAGTCCAACCCGCGACTTATATAATCTCATCACATTCCCCGACATCACGTTTCATCTCGAATCCCTTCGTCAGAAGTTCATCACAGTCCGATATATTTCTCACCAGCCATTACTCCTCGATACAATGCATTATCATGCTCTTCATCCTGTTCGTCCTCGCTATGCCTACTCCCCACTCAGTCTGCTATTCACTCTCTACTGCTATACACTGCCACCTGCCCACCCAGATTTACTGTTACTCGACGACTATCAAATTCATGCCCATCTACCTCACTTATTTCCATCATTTTCAGCACAGTAAGTCCTTCTGTCTCTAACAGGGCTCCTTATGTCCTCATCAGCCTAGAGCAGCCCCTAGGCAGAAGATAACTTCATCTGTCTTGCTAACATCTCCTGTGTTGTCCTGTGTATCGCACCTCACTCCATCACTCACCTTCATTATATTCTAAAGCATAGCTGAACATATACTAATCTCTACACCATCAATATTTTATATTTATATTTCGAAGTTTGTTTTATGTGTATGCAAATATCTATATTTCTCCATGTTACTTTCGATATATTTATATTTCTTTATTTATCTATTTTTTTGGTTACTTTCTTCATATTTTCATCTCTTAATTTAGGTTCCTTTCATTCTTAACGTAACAACTCATCATTTACTTAATATATAAATGTTTACCTTACCACAATTTTATGATTATGATCGCAAAGATCATAATGTCCAGGTTTGTGATAATAAATAAAAAAATAATAATAAATATACAAAAATCACTTAGCCCATCAACCTGCTAATCCTTAATCCCTATCCCATAAATTCCCCCACCTAGAAGAGGGTGTAGCCCTCTAAGAGGATGCTAGCCTCCGGCTAGCAAAAAAAAAAAAAACCTTAAAATTTATTTTAAAACACTGAAGCAAAGATATGCATAATATAAGTTTAGTTCTTTTTTTAATTTTGTACGTCGGGGGTGAACGGCGCAAATACTTTTTGGCTTGGAGATGGCAAAATATTATATCCGGCCCTGCCAATTCTGCCCAGAAAGTTATGGTAGCCTGTTCCCCCTTCTTTATAAATAGAAACCTCTTACACCTACCGTCACAATTTCGTCATTTCAATCAAAAGGGAATGCATTTTTTTGTTTGACAATTATTTTCTTTAAATGTTAGTGGTGCTAAGCTATCTTTCACGGTAATCATTCTTAAAAATATTTTCACTTTCTCTTCTCTGGATTCACTTATTCTTCTTTTTGCTAATATTTCTGACTTTCATATACGATTTCCTTCTTTTAGTTTTCATTGTTTCCAATATTTCTAACTTTCATATACGTTTCCTCTCTTTTAATTCTTTATCTCTCTGACGACCAGCCCAAATCACTTAATTTAGAAACTGAAAATTTGGACAGTAGATGAAATTTATGGCATTAAATCAGTGTGGAAATTTAAGCACTTCGAGATGGGGGAGAAGTTAGTGTGTGCCTTAAATATACTTGTACAGCTGGCCACAGAAATTCCTGAGGTGCAAAATCCGTGAGATAGGCAACCCAACTAACGCCACCTCCAAGATTACTTACGCCTGGTAGTAGCTAGCACAGCAGCTACTGTTAAAAGCACAAATCGTAAAGAGTGTTTTCGTGCAGAAGTGGACCGAAACGCTGGCTGACGAAATAACAAAAAGGAGTCTTTGGATACTTGTACTCACAGTACTTCTTGTTTATATGATACACACGTAAAAATATACACAGCCACTTAAAAAAACTCGGATATCAGAGGCGCTGATGATAATATAATAGTCGGGGGACTTAGTTAATCTTATAATTAACTCAAATGAGGATTATATAAACAAGTTTACTTAGTTCAAATAACTATACATATCCGCATATCAAATAATATACGAATAGATCATGCGGCACATATGGTAGGTTTTTTTTTTAACTAACTCAAATCTTTGTGCTGAGTTTTGAAACTATTAACAGTAATCCTACCTGCAAATCAATTAAAAGTATGGATGTATCATTTGGGGGGAAGAACCGAATCCCCAATGAAAATTTCGGGGGTCTAACAGGGCCTGAGCTCCTAGGTTCCAGCGCTACTGATTCATACGTAATACTACTTCGAAAGAAGAAATTGTTGATTTCATTATTCGTTAAATATATTTTGAAAATGCTAAATATTGGTAATTTATTTGTAAATATTAAAATTGCAAAATTCGATAACACTTAAACGATTTGGAGAACTTACCGTACTAAGCATGTTTCTCCTTAGGTTGCAAATTTAGCTGAGGGTTCGTGATTTGTTTAATAATTGAGAAAATTTACACATTGAGACACAAGGAGAAAAGAGAAAAATATAGTGTCAATAAAAACAATTTTAAAATGCACGAAATTAACGGCTAATATCAAATGTAGAGCCATTAACAGACTTAAATCTGTAACTCGTTCTCTCCATTCATTTTCCTTCCTTTATTTTCAGGATTACATCATCACTGAATTTCTTTTCTAGAGATTATCTTTTATTTAGCAACATCAAACTGGAGCTTAACCTTGTAAATGAAACATTTTAAACGGCGAGAATCGAACCCGGGCCGCCAGATTAGAAAACTACAACTCTAACCACTCATCTAAAGCGTTACTTCTTCCTTCTCGCCTAAGTAAAGAGCCTTTTCTGTTCGCTCAAAACAGTAGTTTGTTAATAGTCAGATTGATTGGCCGAACACGGGAATATGTAATTGATTCGGAGGGCATTATATTATTGTATTCACTAAATTATATCAACATTACAGGTTTTTTAAAAACAACTGATTTTTTGCAAAACTCCTTTTTTGAATCAAATACGGCGCGTGTATTATACTGGTAAACAAACTAAAAACAAATCGATTGCTGCGTAGTAATCGTGGTTGTGGGGTCAACGCGCTCGACCAGTAATCTGAAGGTAGGCGAATCGAATCGGATCCACGAACGACCATTACTCTTTTTTATTTTAGAATTTTTGATGGCGATTGACTGGCGATGACACACGTTTTATTATCTTCAGATATTTGAATACTCGGATGATTCAATCCGTGAACTACCAAATCTTCAGGAATAATAATAATAATAATAATAATAATAATAATAATAATAATAATAATAATAATAATAATAATAATAATAATAATAATAATAATAATAATAATAAACTAATAATGATAATTATTATCTCATAGAAGATTAAAAATTACAAGCTTATTATCGCTCAGGGCATAACATTACAACCAGAAATGCAACATTTGGAAATAATATTTCGGTTAGCTTTAATGTTGCTCACGAGAAGAGGAATTTCTCATCTCGTTTCTGATACAAAACAAACAAAATGAGATGAGAGTTAGCATGTTACATTTAAGACGAGACAAGGCTAACTCAAATTAGCATCTCGCTTTGGAGATGGAAATCGAGGCGAGACGAAAAGTATCGTAAACATTTCTCGTTTTATCTCGAATCTCGAAATATTGTATGTCCATTCTTTAAGTAAAAATTGGTTTGAAGATTGAATCTTATACGCTATTTTGTTACTTTGTATTTCGGAGCTCATTTAATACATTATGGTCTGTGTGAGTGTTTTTGAAGCAAAGCTTTTTAATTACTTCTGCATATCCTAAAAGTTAGCTTATTTTGCGCCTTACTGTTCAGTGATGCTAAGGTATTTTAATTACAGTTATCTTCCGCAAAACGTACAGTAGAATAATTTGTACATCAAACTTCAGTAGAATGCTTTGTTTAAAATTTTGGTAGTTGCAGAGGTGTCTCTAGGAGGTCCAGACTCCTTCCCGAAATCCCGACTTATCTGTAAGTTTTGTCTAATTTTAGACAACTTTAAAAGATTATTATTATTATTATTATTACTGAACATTTAAGACCTCAATATTACATCGTATTGCAATGTAAATAAGCGTACTGAAGTTTATAGGAAAAGAGAAAGCAAGGATAAGAGATAGTGATAGAGAAAGGATAAGAGGGATTAGTGTCCGAAAGGAAATGAGAGGGGAGAAAGAAGGTGTCAGCTCCTGGACAATATTGATATCGAAACTTCGGATGCCTAAACAGAAATTAAGTAGAATTTGTCTTCACCACGATACATAGTAACACGCTTTCTTTGCATAAAAGTCTTTGGATTATATATGTGTTATATTGATATTTTAACAAAATATACATACCAATATAAGAAAGAATAGCTCCTTTTAGAAATCTTGGTTGAACGGATATATGGAATGTGTTGGAAATGGCGAACGAAAATATTATTATATTTAGCAGTGGAGTAATAGTGGAAGACGTTTGGAATAATTGCTCGGAAACAATATCGTTTCAAACACATTTATGACTCATACTAGGCCCTAAGCATAACCCTTAGGGGTCGTATTCATGAATTGTTTGCTAAACACGTTACGTTTTCCACCACAGTACGAATCAAGGTTGTAGACAGCCATGCGACGTCAATTTGCTAGTATTTCCCCTGTGAAGAAAGCCGCCTCCACTCTAAAGTGTAAGATCGAAAGAAATTGGGTATTTTTCATTTTGTTACACATCAGAGGTATGAATATTGTAGTTCATAAAAACAACTTATCGCAGCAAGAATCGAACACGGGATCCCTGAATTACGAAACGAATGCTCACGCCACTACGCTAAGACTGTTTTGTTAAATAACACTGTTCAACAACGAAAATATAAATTGAACAAAATCAGCTAATTCTTATTGATTTTGTGATGCTGATCACGAATTTGAAAGTTATTTTCGAATATTAGCTCTACTTTTCGTTTTACAGGCATGTCTAATAATAACGCTTTAAAATAAATATATTCGCTTCGTTTGGGGTAAAATGTTACACTGATCCGGCAACACTGGAGAAACTATATGAACGCTTGGTTTCATTGTGTTCCTTATCTCAGTAGTGTTCTGCTGTTGTTAGAAAAGACAGGTTTAGTGCAGTTATCAGCGTTTTGGGTGTGACGTTTATGTAGTGCAGGACATAAAAATACAACTACAAGTACGCAAAAATACTGGTATTTCGAATGTATATTTTTAAATAGTTGTCGGAACTATTTCAAGTTACATTTTGAGGATTTCAATAAACAAAAATGCCGCGAAATTGTGTAAACAGTGCGGATAGCTTCTGCTAGGTGTGTGGGAAAGTGACATTTTAATCACAAAAGCAGACTATAACACCACTAATAAGAAAAGCCTATCAATATTACTTTGGTTGTAAAATTGGAGACCAAGATAAATCTTGGGCACCCCACATTGTGTGTAACACTTGTGCCAGCAATCTAAGAAATTGGATTAATGGGAAGGGGCGCTCAATGCCTTTTGCAGTTCCCATGATTTGGAAGGAGCCAAGCGACCACATCAGAGACTGTTATTTTTGTATGGTTCCTTCCGTCAAGAAGGGAATTTCCACGAAGAAGAAGCGGGCCTTGATCTATCCTAACATTCCTTCTCCAATGCGCCCTGTTCCACATGGAGAAGGACTACCTGTTCCTGACCCACCTAAAGAATACGATCTTTTCTCTGATGATGATCAAGAAGTTGAAGCTCCTGAATCAAGTACTTCGAAGGACCCTACGTTTGTTGTAGAAGAACATCCATGTGAACCACATAGACTTACTCAAGAGGAACTAAGTGATCTAATCAGAGACTTGGACCTCTCGAAAAGCAAAGCCGAAATTTTAGCGTCACGCTTACAGCAATGGAATTTATTGCAGGAAAAAGTAAATATTTCAGTGTATCGGAATAGGGAGAAGATGTTCACTTAATTTTTTACTATGGAAGACACACTTGTGGCATGTACAGTTGTAAATGGTCTCATGAGGGAACTTAAAATTAATTACGAACCTACGGAGTGGAGGCTCTTTGTAGATTCGTCCAAGGTGAGTTTAAAGGCAGTGCTTTTACATATTGGAAATGAACTTCCTTCAATTCCTGTAGGTTACGCAGTTCATATGAAGGAATCTTATGAAAACTTGAAACGTTTACTTCAAGCCATTAAATATTACGATTTTCAGTGGCTCATTTGTGGTGACCTTAAAGTAATAGCACTGTTGCTAGGTATGCAGTTAGGGTATACAAAGTATTGTTGCTTTATATGTGAATGGGTCAGTAGAGATCGTGGATCTCATTACCACAAAAGTGATTGGAGTACCAGAGAAACTCTTCACCGGGAGTGAAAAATGTGCAGCATGAACCACTGGTAGATCGTAACCGAATTTTGCTTCCCCCTCTACATATTAAATTAGGTGTTATGAAAAGTTTTGTTAAGAGCATGACCCAAGAGGATGAGGCCTATAAGTACCTAAGAGGACAATTCCCTCGATTAAGTGATGCCAAAGTTAAAGAGGGTGTTTTCATAGGGCCACAGATTAGGCAACTATTCAAAGATCACAAGTTCGACGAAATTCTCCAAGGTGAGGAAAAAGCTGCGTGGGAAAGCTTGAAGAGTGTTTGTTCACAGTTCTTGGGAAGACACCGAGCAACAAATTACAAACAACTGGTAGCAAAGTTGTTATTGTGCTACGAAAATCTTGGTTGCAATACGTCTCTGAAACTCCACTTTCTTCATTCACATCTAGACTTCTTTCCCGAAGACTGTGGAGCAGTAAGTGACGAACATGGTGAGCGTTTCCATCAAGATATTGCAGCCATGGAGAAGAGATATGAGGGAAAGTGGAGTTCTAACATATTGGCCGACTACTGTTGGACTATAGCAAGGGATGCTCCAGATGTAACCTACAAAAGGCAAGCTAAGCGAAGACGCTCAAAATAAAATAAACATAATCCTGTACAAGGGATCACTTGAAATTTTTGTCTACATTGCAGTGTAGTTCTTGCACAAAAAGGTATTTGTACATATTTTTCATGTTTTGATGTTAATACTGATTTTTATTACGGAATTGTTAATGTTTAACTTGACCACGGTTACTTTATTTTCTGTATTGCTGTGAAACTGGTATTTGCGCAATTTTGAAAAAGGAAGTACAAGGGTATAGAAAGCTATAGGTTAGGGTACTTCTTAACTCCCCAGCTTATCACATTACAGTGAAATGGATAAAAAAAAGTGAAATGTAGGTTTTTACAAGGATTTTGCTTAAATGTTCTATAAATATTAATACATATGTATATATACAGCTACTGTTGTACAAGGGCGTTTTTTTCACAACCTGAGCTAAGAAAATTTTTCTATTGTCATTTCCTTTCATATTATGTTTAAATGATTGTAAAAATCGCAATTTCAAAGAACTAACATACTTTCCATCAAAATTTGTTGAACAGTGTAATAGTCAAAAAACACTCGTTTATGAAGCAAATTGAACACGTTTACGATAACGACGAAACACACTAATATCTGTCATGATAAAATACTATAGTCGAGAGACTTCAAATTTAAATTAAAAAACAATAATATACATATAATGCCTGAAACCACTTTCTTTTCTGAATCACCGAAAGTATTTCCGTATCTTGATGTTATTGCAATTACAAATATCAATATCCAAAAATGCCTGAAGTTCTTTTTTCACTTACAAGGAGAAAGCACACTTTGGTAAATTAACATCGGGGCCATTTTTAGTAAGGTGATAGTGAACATTTAAAGTGTTCATACTAAGAACTGGGAGAGCGCAATATCCTAATATAGCATAGATAAAGCGTCTTAAAATTTTCGATTCGCCGCATATGTTATACATTGCGCAAATTTATTCAATGACCGCGTGGTAGAGTCAGAAGCGTTTGTGATTCACGTTCGAAGGATTACGGGTTCGATTCCCGCTGGTGTCTCCTTTTTTTAATATTTTTCTTCAACCAATAAAGTAGCCACTTGTAGCTACAGGTAAAATGTTGGTTCTCCATATTTTCATAATCAATTTAAACAATAGAAGTATTCAAATCAGTTGCAAAATCTTGCAATATTTCATGGTAACTGGCAACAAAATATAATCTATTTCGTAAATATATTGATATCACGAGGTATATTATGCTTAGCACAGTCGTTGTGTAAAATATGTTCTTATGCTTCCTGTCTACATTTGTTGACAGTGTGTGTATTACAAACACTGGCACAAATTGCACGGGGGTGAGGGGGACATGTGCCCTCCAATCTTGGAACTGAAGAATTGTGCCTCTAATAATCCGATTTGAAATGTGTTTTTTTAGGGGAAATATGATGAATTGTGTTCGATTGCCACAAAAGAAAATAAGATAAAATTGATATTCCTCGGAATAAACCTCAAATCTGCCCGCTTCACAATGTTGAAGACAACTCTGCTCCCCTGATCCTCCACAGTATTGTTTTTCAACATCATAAATATTTTGAACATCGCTTTAAAAAATATGGGAACGGTTTTATCCGTCCTCCCCCACCCCCGAATATTGGAGACTGATATTTGCCACTTAGTAGAAGCGGAATAAGGGGTAATCTCCTTTGGTTATAGTAACATCCAGTATTACCAAAGAGGATTTCCTTCTTATCCCCCTGTAATTTTCACACTGTCAACAGATGTAGGGACGAAGCGTCAAGAATATTTTTTACACAACGACTGTGGTAACTATAATATAACTTGTGATATCTATATATTTACGAAATAGATACATGGGGACAATTGGGAAACACGAATTGCCTTATTTTACATATACAATATTTACACAAGATTTCAATCGTTTCGATCCACTCTTTTTCGTACTTATACGATAATACCTTTGCGGAAGAGGCCTTGGCCTCAACACTGTTTTTCCGCACAAGCTAAAAGCACATGTTTGCTTATGTTTTGCATATTGTCCCTACAAAGGTTTCTTTGCAATCCTCCATTTCTTTAGGCACTTCTGACTTATTCTTATTAGCACTTCAGATAATTCGTAATCAAAGGTTTGGAAGTTTTTTTAAAAGGAAAATACGAAACACATATTCTCTCATTTTATGTATGCAATATCTGTGCACAATTACATTCACTTCAATCCACTACTTCTTGCATTTAGGGCGCCAAATTTCACAATTTTGGGTAGAGGTTTTTACACTCTAAAACAGTTTTTCAGCAGAAAATAAAAAAAAATTCTTTTCTTTTTGCGTATTGTCCCTACACAAAGTTTCGTTGCAAATATTCATGACCTTTAGACACTTCTGATATACTGTTATTAGCAAATTTGATATTTCGTGATCAAAGGCTTTCCGGAATCCGTGCATACCCAACCTTTTTTCCAGAAAAATATGAAACACATATTCCCTCATTTCGGGTCTAAATATCTGTGCTCAATATCGTTTGCTTCGGACCATCCTTTGATTTTAGGGCATCAAATTTCAAAATTTTGGTTGGGGGCCTTTGTCCACTAAAACCATTTTTTCCACAGAAAATTAAAAAAAAAACACTTATTCGTTGTTTTTTTTTGCGTTATCCCTACACAAAATTTCGTTGCAACTCATCATGTCTTTTAGGCACTTTTGACATACTGTTATTAGCACTTTTGATATTTCGTGATCTTTGCGTTTAATGTTTCGCAATTATACCTGTTAGGTTAAGCGAGACCATGATTAAAGCAAGTGAATTAGGATGGGCAAATTAGTGGAAGGAGAAAACGGGAGGAAATTGGAGTGGCCCGGGAAAACCCACGAGCACGATGTTGTCCACTTCAAGCTTACTTGCCTTGGGAACGAACCAAGTACCCCACCCTCAGATCACAGTTGGAGAGGGTCGGTGGGCCAGTGGGTGGAGTTTTCTGAGTGGAGCTGTGGATCGAGGGTCAGCAGCATGTGACCCACTGCGACACACCATGACGCATTGTGACCCACCATGACATACTGCGATCCACCGACCCACTCTTATCTACTGACCCACTCTACTTACTGCATTGTAGACGGTATCTTCTGAAGAGTATATTTTTATTTCACCCTCCACCCTAGCCATAGGAACTAAATATACGTTTCTGATTGGTTGCAGTTTGCGATTGTCCAAACCTTCTAGTGTATGTATTGTGGATTATAGTAATAGAAGAAAATTGTCACTTGGTTGTAATTAAAGAAGATAATTGAAGAAGCAGCTGAGGTTAAATTAATATCATGGCAGTCAAGCCTGTGGGGCTTCTGACCCGTTGTTACTACTACTACTACTACTACCTATACTATGGATTCGTGGAGCAAAACTGGACGCGTAACGTAAGTAAATAATTTTTTGAGTATTATTTATCATATTTTAAAGGAAATCGTGTTATGGAAAGTTAATAAAAAATAAAATATAAGAATTAAAAAAGTTTCTCTGAGGCGGGTTTGAACCCACGCCAAAAGTAATTATAATTACTAACCAGTTGTGCTAGCACTCTCAGCCACGAAGACCGACAGCAGTAGGCAGTTCATTTTTTGCGATATTTATGGTAGGTGGAGAGAAACGGATAACTTCAACTAATCACAACCGCGTATTTAGCTCCTATTGCTAAGATCGAGCGTCCTTTAAAAATATGCTTCTGAACACTGGTGAATTTGTCTACGTTTTACTTTCAAGGTCTTCATTACACTTCCATTTTCATTTGTTTGTGTTCACTTACCTGAGGTGAGTATCTCTAACAAGTGAAAAAAGAACTTCAGGCATGTTTAGACATTGATATTTGTAATTGCAATAATAGGAATAGGACTTATACTACTACTTGTCTTTCAAGACACACAGCCTGTGAGTTTTTAGAGGAGCTAACTACTGGAAACAATACATTTTTGGATCACTATAATATATAAACTATCATATAAAAAATGGATGTAACTATGTGTGCCTGATCATTACGGCCAAATTGCAAAGTCAAATGAAATGACTTTTGGTATATAGTTAGACCTTAATCCAAACAGGGATGTTATCATATCACTTTCATTATAATAATGTCTCAAGAGGGTAGTGAGGACCCGAATTTCTGCGAAAAAATGAATATCTCACATGCCGTTAAACTTACGGAGCTGAAATGCGGTGTATTAGCTCTCTATTGAAAATGAACACAACGTCTCATAGTATTTTTTAAAAATTCTTCTTTATATGCAGAGGGCGGCACTTTCTATATATCCAAATTGGTAGTGGGTTCGCTTGTAAAAATAATTGAAAATGATCGATATTAGATAAGAAACAAATTCACAAACAAATTGAGAAACAGAAACTATACGCTTTCTACCATACTAATTGCTGAAGCTAATGTTTATTATATGGAGCGCTTAGGGCACAGGTCAATCAAGCAATAAAATTTGTAATGTACGTTTAATTACACGAAAATTTTGGGTTTGGACTGTACCTTGGTCTACTTACCTTGATTTGGGACTTTCAAACATCATGCGTTTTTCCACTGAAAAATACCTATAATTCAACAAGGAAGTAATTATACCATGATAGTTTAATTGAAATTCATCGAAATTTGCCACATAACAAACATTTTACCATTTTATATCGTAGAGGTCAGATCCACCGTTATTGTAACAGACCGGTGCTAGAACGAGTGACCGTAAAAATTCAAACTCCGATTAGTTAGAATTTCACAACCTGGTTTCATTATTACAAGTATAAACTCTTTAGTCAGTAGAGAAGAAGCTGTGTATCATGTGTGTGAGTTGATAGCGGTGTGTTTTGGTATGTGGTCGGTCGGAGCGGGTCGGTGGGTAGTGGGTCAGAGTGGGTCATTGTGTGTGGTGGGTCCGAGTGTGTCATGGTGGGTTGTGGGTCCGAGTGGGTGATGGTGGGTGGTGGGTCATAGTCGTCACGGTTGGTGGAGTGTCATGGTGGGTCATGGTGAGTGGTGAGTCAGAGTGGATCACTGTTAGTGGAGGGTCATGGTGGGTCATGATTGTTAGTGGGTCAAGTTTTTATTGACCGACATCATCACTGCCTCAGATAGTTCAGTGCTCACGGACCCGTGTTCAATTCCCGGTGGGAAATCCTTTGAAATGGTATGTCCTCATTGTGTCTGTGTTCGTCTCCCTATCGCTCAAAGTTACTGGAAATAGATTAAAACGAGTATTACTAAGTATAATAAAGAGAAGTTACGGAGATACTTTCGGTGAATCAGAAAAGAATGTGGTCTGAGGCATTATATGTATATTTTTGTTTTTTATTTTAAATTTGAAGACCCTCGACTATAGTATTTTATCATTACAGAAATTAGTGTGTTTCGTCGTTATCGTAAACGTGTGCAATTTGCTTCATAAACGAGTGTTTTTTGACTATTATTTAACAGAACAGTCTTAGCGTAGTAGCGTGAGCATATCTTTCGTGATTCAGGGATCCCGGGTTTCATAGTTGCTGCGGTAAGTAGTTTTTATGAACTACAATATTCATACCTCTGATGTCTAATAAAATGAAAAATACCCAATTTCTTTCGGTCTTACACTTTAGAGTGGAGACGGCTTTCTTCAAAGGGGAAATACTAGCAAATTGACGTCACATGTCTGTCTACAACCTTGATTCGTACTGTGGGGGAAAACGTAACGTGTTTAGCAAACAATTCATGAATACGACCCCTAAGGGTCATGCTTAGGGCCTAGTATGAGTAATAAATGTGTCTGAAACGATATTGTTTGCGAGCAATTATTCCGAACGTCTTCCACTATTACTCCACTGCTAGAAATAATAATATTTTCGGTCGCCATTTCCAACACATTCCATATATCCGTTCAACCAAGATTTGTAAATAGGAACTATTCTTTCTTATATTGGTATGTATATTTTGTTAAAATATCAATATAACGCATACATAATCCAAAGTCGTTTATGGAAAGAAAGCATTGTTACTATGTATCGTGGTGAAGACAAATCCTACTTAATTTCTGTTTAGGCATCCGACGTTTCGATATTAATATTGTCCAGGAGCTGACATCTTCTTTCTCCCCTCTCATTTCCTTTCGGACACTAATGGCTCTTATCCTTTCTCTATCACTATCTCTTATCCTTTCTTTTCCTTTTCCTATCAACTTCAATACGCTTATTTACATTGCAATAGGACGTAATATTGAGGTCTTAAATTTTCAGTAAAATTAGGCAAAACTTAGAGATAAGTCGGGATTTCCAGGGGGAGTTTGGACCTCCTGGACACACGTGTGCAACTACAAAAATTTTAAACCAAATTGTTCCAGTGAAGTTTCATGTAGAAAGTATTCTTTTGTACGTTTTGAGGAAAGTAACTGTAATAAAAATAACTGAATATCTTTGAATAGTAAGGCATATAATAAACTAACTTTTAGGATATGCAGAAGTAATTATAAAAGCTTTGCTACAAAAATATCTACACGGACCATAATGTATTAAATGAGCTCCGGAATACAAAGTAACAAAACAGCGTATAAGATTCAGTCTACAACTGTTACTTCAACAATGGACATACACTATTTCGAGAAACGAGATAAAACGAGAAATGTTTACGATACTTTTCGTCTCGTCTTGACTTCCATCTCCAAAGCGAGACGATAATTTGAGTTGGCCTTGTCTTAAATGTAAAATGTTAACTCTCGTCTCAATTTTGTTTATTTTGTTTCAGAAACGAGATCAGAAATTTTTCTTCTCGTGAGCAACACTAAACAAAACCGAAATATTCTTTCCAAATGTTACATTTCTATTTGTAATGTTATGGCCTGTGCGATAATAAGCTCGTAACTTTTAATCCTCTATGACATAATTATTATTATTATTAGTTTATTATTATTATTATTCCTGAAGATATTGTAGTTCAAGTATTGAATCATCCGAGTATTCAAATATCAGAAGAAAATAAAACGTGTGTCATCGCCGATTAATCACAATCAAAAATTCTAAAGTGAAAAAAAAATGTTTTGGTCGTTCGTGGATCCGATTCGATTCGCCTACCTTCAGATTACTGGTCGAGCGCGTTGACCACTTAATCACGATTTCTACGCAGCAATCGATGTGTTTTTAGTTTGTTTACGAGTATAATACACGTGCCGTATTTGATTCAAAATAAAGGAGTTTATTATGTTTTTAAAAAACCCTTTAATGTTGATAATTTAGTGAATACAGTGATATAATGCCCTCGGAGTCAATTACAAATTCCTGTATTCTGTCAATCAATCTGACTATTAACAAGCTACTGTTTTAGGCGACCAGAAAAGGGTCTTACTTAGGAAGAAGTAATGCTTTAGATGAGTGGTTACATTTGTAGTTTTCTAATCTGGCGGCCTGGGTTCGATTTCCGCAGTCGCCTTTTACCATGTTTAAAATGTATCATTTACAAGGCTGAGCTCCAGTTGGATGCTGCTAGAAGAAAGATAATCTCCAGTGGAGAAATTCAGTGATGATGTATTCCTGAGAATAATGGAAGGAAAATGAATGGAGAAAATGAGTTACAGAGTTAATTCTGTTAATGGTTCTACATTTGATATTAACCGTTAATTTCGTACATTTTAAAATTGTTGTTTATTAACACTATCATTTCCTCTTTTCTCCTTGTGTCTCAATGTGTAAATTTGCACAAATATTAAACAAATCACGAACCCTCAGCTATATTTGCAACCTAAGGAGAAATATGCTTAATACGGTAAGTTTTCCAACTCGTTTAAGTGTTATCGAATTGTGCATTTTTAATATTTACAAATAAATTACTGCATAACAATATTTAGCATTTCAAAAATTTTTTAACGAATAATGAAATCAGACAAGTTCTTCTTTGGAAGTAACATTACGTATCAATCAGTGGCGCCGGAACCTAGGAGCTCAGGCCTTGTTAGATCCCCAAAATTTTCATTGGAGGCTGGGCTCTTCCCCTGAATGATCAATCCATACTTTAATTGATTTGCAGGTAGGACTACTGTTAATAGTTGTAAAACTCAGCAAAGGCTTTGTGTTTATTTAAAAAATAACCCATTACATATACCGCATAATCTATCCGTATATTTTTTGATACGCATATACTGTATGTATAGTCATTTGAAGTAAGTTAACTTGTTTATATAATCCCTCATTTGAGTTAATTATAAGATTATTTAAGTTCCCTGATTGTTATCTTCTCATCGGCGCTTCTGGTGTCCGGATGTATTTTTCTTGTACTGTGCTGTGTACTGTGAGTGCAAGTAGGCAAAGACTACCTTTTGTCATTTCTTCAGCTAGCGTTTCTCCTCACTCCTGCACAAAAACACACTTTACGATTTGTTCTTTGAACAGGTAGGGCAACTTCATGCTGCTGTTCTAGATACTCTAGCAGGCGTAATTAATCTTGTAGCGGGCGTTAGTTGAATTGTCTAACTCACGGATTTTTTACCTCAAGAATTTGTGTGGCCCGCTGTACACCCAACCACAAAAGTATCTCCCCCCAAGTGCTCTAATTCCATTACTTGGGGTCCAGGTAATTTGCAGTTGTGAGAACGTCTAGACAGATGCAAACCAACTTACACGTAACTTTTCTCGTACTGACAGCAGTTGGTAGCCCTGATCCATGTGTTTATCCAGGTAAAATGATAAAGTAGGTGAGTAACGAATCAGTTCTTCCATTCTAAGATGAATCTCTTTGATTCTGATCGTATTTTCCAAAGAACGCCATATATTTATCTTAATATTACTGTGTATGTAATGTATTATTTCTTTATATACTGTATGTTTAAAGAAATAATAATACTGATCACGCATGAATCAGAAAATGTTTGAGAGTAGCTGAAAATATCAAATCTAGAACAACTGCTGGAAATAAGTTAGAAAATGATTGCCTTCATTGAGAGACCTTCTCCAATTCTCCTCATTCCAATACCTTTTTCTTTCTGGAGGAGATAAGGTCTTGCTTGTCACAGTGAGTGTGTATTGAAATTGAAATTGAAACATTTGAAAAAGTTAGACCTGACCGGGATTTGAACCTCGGTCGGCCGAATGGAAATTCTATGCGCTAACCACTTACCTACCGCGTCACTTCATCTGCCATCTAAACTACTAGCTAGTTAAAAGTATTGCATGTAAGACTACACAAAATAATCGTACTAATACTCGTATAAGGAGACGTTCCTTATGAGTGTCACAATGACTTACGAGGTTTCCTTCTTTAATTCAAAAACAAGTGGTATAGAACTTCACCAGTGAGGAAAATATCACGAAACGTTCTTCAGGATGAGGCTACTTCATTGTTTTTAACTGGTCCCGATTTACATTACTGCAAATCTTCCTCACCGTAACTTCTAATTTCTAAAGAAGAAAAGCCGGCAGACATTATTTTCGCATTCTTTGAATTGCATCAACACGTGTAGATATAGTGTGTGCTATGTTTATCTAACACAACTTCTAGTTTATTTCCTTATCTTTGTATAAGAAATTGATGGCAAAGTGTGAAAGCAAAGAACTGCCATTTCAGTAATCCAGCTTCGAATCCCGGCTTGACATTTATTTTTTTCTTTATTGCAAGGTATTGTTTAGGAAATAGATATTATTATTATTATTATTATTATTATTATTATTATTATTATTATTATTATTATGCGTATAATTGTATGAATTTTGATGGCAACTGTCGCCGAATATTATAAAGTGAATATGCGTGTGAAATAAAGTAAATAGATGCATGCAATTTTATTATAAAATTATATGGCAAACGCATTTTATCTTATCTCAAACCGTTATCGTCGAATATACACGGTTAAAGGAGCACTCTGTTGGTCAAATTAAAAGGGATCAACGATTTATCCCTCTATAAGGAGACGTTGCTTATGTGAGTGTCACAATAACTTACTCGAGACTTCTTTCTTTAAACAAAAAACTCATATAGACGTTCCTCAACGAGGAACATATCACGAAACATATCATATCACGGAACATATAGTTTTCAGCGATGGTTCCTATTTACATTACAATTCTTTAGGTATGGGCACGAGTCGAGTTAAACTCGACTCGAATGGAAACTCGAAGTGAATTCGAGTCGAGTCAAAGGTAATTTTCTCGAGTCGAGTTCCAAGTCAAGTCACTGTTCTGAGGTCGAGTTTCAGTCGAGTCGAGTTTGATAAATGGCTAGCTCGTTTAGCTTGTTTTAACTTCTTTTGAAATCATTACCTGATTAGACTGGAAAGCGAAAGCTATGAGAAATGCAAGCAGTAATGTGGAACATTTTTAGTGTTGCTCATGAGATGGGACATTGCTCGCATCTCGTCTCGTCTCGATTAACGAGACGACAATGGATTTTTATAACGAGACAGCCTCAAATGTCGTAAGCACTAACATAAGTATATACTGTATTTCTTAACCACCAAGGCTAAGAAGTGCACGTTCGAAGATTTGAGCCGAAGCAGCCCAACCCGGGTAGTGATGTTAACCGACTCGCTCGATTCAACTGAGCGAACAGCTCGAGCCGACTCGGTTGAGATGAGGCACCTACTCGGTTCAGGTGAGCCATTGGCTCGAGCCAGCTTGGTTAGGGTAAGCCATCACCTCGGTTGGATCGGCTCGAGCCGGCTTGGGTGGGTGAGCTACTGGCTCGGCTCGACAGGGAATGAGCTGTGAGCCGATCCGTTGGAGCCGTTGAGAACCCTAAACCCGGGTCAAGCAGTTTTCAAAAGTTTGGCCGGCGCCCTCTAATTTGTAACGATTTTTGGTTTGAGACCGGATGCTTGCTTCTCCGGAACTCAAATCCAGAACCTCGTGAACGGTGTCCTTGCATCCTAGACCTCACGACTACGGAGGTCAGCAGGCAACTAGCGTTTAGTATTCAGATATACCTATCTCTCATGTGTATACATGGTGTTGTTATAATAATAATAATAATAATAATAATAATAATAATAATAATAATAATAATAATAATAATAATAATAATAATAATAATAATAATAATAATAATAAGTAGAAGTAGTAGTAGTAGCATCATTGATGATAATTATATTATTTACTTGAAGAAAGTACTTGAAACTACTACACAGCACTTGGCTCGATTTTCCTCGTTTTGACTCAACTCTAATCGACACTCGAGTCAAATTCGAGTCAAGTTGGAGGAAATTTTTCGAGCCGAGCTCAAAGATGTTTGTTTTAGTCGAGTTGAGTCGAGTTGCAGTGATAACTCACTCGAACTCGCTCGTGCCCATCCCTACAATTCTTTACCTTCTAGTTTCCAAAGAAGAAAAAACAATAGAAATTATTTTCACATTGTTTGAATATATCAACACGTGTAGTGTGTGCTATGATTATCTAATGTAACTACTAGTTTATTTTCTTATCTTTGTCTGAGGAATTGATGGCAAAGTGTGAGAGCAGAGAACTGACATTACAGTGAACCTGACTCGAATCCCGGCGAGGCCTTTATTATTTTTCTTTATTGAAAGGTATTGGTTACGTAATTGATGTTGTAATTCCGTTATTCCTTTATTATTATTATTATTATTATTGCAAAGTCGAGACTTGGCTATATATTTTATATTTTATGAATGTTCTGATTGGATTTCACGTCTTTTTGTTGAATAATCAACACACTCCATTGAAGGGGACTTGGCGGAGGGAAATATCATCCTGTTGCTTTTCATTTGTTTACTTGAACGCTACACCAAGCCTGGATACTACATTTCACCTTTCTATATCTACGGGAAGTACCGTACCCTAATGGTTGTGATGATCATAAGAGAGTAAATGAATAAGTGATGAGATCAATGAACTTTGCGTATTAACAACATTTAAAGTATCAGGTTGTCGGAAAAGTCATGTTGTATTTCGGTAAAATATGACAAATGATGATTTGTATATATACTGGAGTTATTCGGATCATGCAATAGTTATGTCATGAATAGCTAAGATGTTGAGCGTTTTTGTATTAATATTTCTCTTTGGTTTGGTTTTATAGATTTGACAACACATAGAAGATGGAAGACCAAAAATTGCATGTTCTCCAAAGGAAGAACGCGCGAATAGTGTTTGTGCTTTTTACTGTCCTCAATGGTTCGGTGTTTTTGTCCCTGTTCTTAAAAAGTTGCTATAAAAACTGTAAAAGTCAGTAAATTGATATCCCATGTCAAATCAACAATTCATCAGACTTCACCATCTCAGATTTTTGTAGAAAAATGATGCACAGCTTTATTACAGTGGGAGATGAAAAAACAAATATTACATCTTTCCTCTTGAAAATGTCCCCATACAGGGTGTTCAAAAATGTCATAAGGGGCATTTTTTCAGTTACAGTGATTATTAAAATTTTTCATAAAATGGTTAATATGTGCACTAGAGACGTGGAACAAACACCATTAGAAAGCTTAAATATTGCTCTACAAGTTGTATTATATTTTTAAAAAACTGTAAAATAAAAAGTAACAATTGAAAAATTCAAATTAAAATGTGAATTTTGAATTTCGCGTAGAAAACCCATACAGTAAACGTCGCCAACAACTAGTGGCCCACTTGACGGTAAATGTCGATCGTCGCTATAGCGACGCGTCGAAGGACTGCCGCTAGTGTGCCACTGGCGGCAGGGTTTCGTCAAGTCGAAAGAGATATCTAGAGTCGGGGTATTGAAGTTACCACGCATAGCAGCGACGACTTCGTTTTGGTCCGCCATTATTCGATTTGTTGCAGAGAATCGCGAAGCGACCAACATGAACTATCGCCAGTCATATGCATGCAGTTATTGTTATATATTATTTTTCCTGATGAATTGTTCCTAAAGTGAGCTACGGGGGTCAAGAGCAACCCCTGGCTCTACATCATGAAGTGAAAAATCTTGAGATGAGTGCGTATAATTGTATGAATTTAGATGACAACTGTAGCCGATCATTTGAAAGTGAATGTGGGAGAACCAGGAAATAAAGTAAATAGACGCGCATCATTTTGTTATAAAATTGCATGTCGAACGGACTTTATCTGATCTCAAACGGTTAGCGTCGAATACACATGGTTACAGGAGCACTCTGATTAGCCAAATTTAAAATACCTCAACGATTTATACCTCTACAAGCGACTTTTTCTTTATCGCCTCCTTGTCCACGTCGGAAGAGCACGCGCCTAGTAATCCAAATGTTGATGGTTCGCGCCGACCCCGGGACACTTCTTTTTAAAACTTTTTAAAATGTTTTTCAGATTCTCCTTAATGTAAACAAATTACGCATATAGGCGATTTAACATATTTTGGAAGAGTAATTTTGTGTTTCATTGGCGTTTTGTCGCGTCTCTGAAACTACTGGGCCGCTGGTGGTATAATTTTCAAAACGGAAGAGGGGCCACCGAGGATCGTCGCTGTGGGGCCGCCAGTTTTTGGCGAGATGTCGCTAGTTGCCCATAGGTGATCCACCGACGCTTACGGCATGAAGTACGAATTAACGTGAATCCGTACCACATGAGTTGTACGGAATCGGACCTGGCTGTATTTCTTCTTTCTCAACTAATATCGATCATTTTCGATAATTTTTACAAACTAACCCACTATTTATTTACCATATCTAGAAAGTACACCCCTCCCCATAAAGGAGAATGTTAAAAAATACTAGGAGACGTTCTCTTCATTTTCAATAGAGTTAATATACTGAATTTCAGCTCCGTAAGTTGAACGGCTTGTGAGATACTCAATTTTTTAAAATCAAATATTCGGATCCCCACTATCCCTTAGGATATTATTATAATGAACGCAATATGATAACATCCAAGTTTGGATTAAGACCTAACTATATACCTAAAGCCATTTTATTTGACTACAATTTGGCCGTGAAGATTAGGCACACATAGTTACATTTATTTTTTATATAATAATTTATATGTTACAGTGATTCAAAAATGTATTATTTCCAGTAGTTAGCTCCTCTAAGACTCACAGGCTGTGTCTCGAAAGCCAAGTAGTGTGTATAAGTCCTATTGCTACTATTACTATTACAAATATCAATATCCAAAAATGCCTCAAGTTCTTTTTTCACTTAGATATAGTCAACTCAGGTAAGTAAACAGAAACAAATGAAAAAGGGAATATGAGGCCTTGAAAGTAAAACGTAGACAAATTCACCAGTGTTCAGAAGCATATTTTTAAATCACACTCGACCCTACTCATAGGAGCTAAATACGCGGTTCTGGTAAGTTGGAATTATCCGTTTCTCGCCACGTAGCAGAAATATATAAAAAATTAAATGTCTGTAACGAGCGGTCTTCGTGGCCGAAAGTAGTAGCGCAATGGGCTAGTAATTATAATTGCTTTTCGTGTGCGTTCAAACCCAGGCCAAGGAAAGTTTTTTATTTTTATATTTTTTTAAAAAAATTTCAAAACATTTTGTTTCATTAAAATAAAATGAAAATAATACTCAAAATAATGATTACGTTATGTGTGCAGTTTTGCTATACGAATCCACAGTATATGTAGTAGCAGTAGGAGGAGAAGGAGCGGGTTAGAAGTCCTGCAGGGATCGTTTTGTTCCACTTTGACAACCATGATGTAAATATATCCTCAACTGCTTCTTCAATTTTCTTCTTCTTAAATTCTAACAAAGTGACAATGTTCTTTTATTACTACTTTAATACACAATACTTACCCCAGAAGGTTTGGACAATCGCAAGCTGCAACCAATCAGAAACGTGTTTTTAGTTTCTATGGCAGGGTGGAGGATGAAAAAATATGCTGTTCAAACCATACTGGCTACAATGCAGTGAGCAGAGTGGATCACGGTGGGTGGTGGGTCGCTATGGGTCACGCTGGATGATGGGTCCCAGTGGGTCACATGCTGTTGACCCACGACCCACTGACCCACTCAGAAAACTCGATCCATTTTACCCACTGACCCACTCCAACTCTGGATTTGACACTACATAGAAGATGGAATACTAAAAATTGCATGTTCACCATATTTTATTGTTTTACTTCAGGCAAGGGAACAACGCGCAAATAGTGTTTGTGAGTTTTACTGTCCTCAATGTTTCTATGTTTTTGTCCCTGTACTTAAAGAGTTAGTTGAAAAACTGTAAAAGTGAGTAAAACGCGTAAAAATAGGAAGCAAGGTTTTGAGGAAGATTCGTTAAATTAGTTAACTTAAAAAAATAATCCAGTGCTCTAAAACACCAGATTCCAATTAATATGAGTATCTGTCCAATGCCGTGCCGTGCAAAATCAGGGCCCGAGGCCAGAGCATACGGCAGCGCCTCCGTATATATGAGTTGTCAATTTAAAGTTGATTTGTCTGGACTTCTTTCTGCATAATACCTTACTATTTTATCATGACTGAAATCAGAAAGTTTCAGCATTATTACACTGGAATCGTAAAAGTGTGTAATTGTTGAATTCACTCCAGCTCCATTTTTTCTTTCTCCCAGAACAGTGATGTCTGAGAGTAGTGGCTTAAACGTTAGTTTCATAATGTTGGGGACGCAAGTTCGATACTGGCTGTGGCAATGCAGCCAATTTTTATAATTTGCAATACTGATACTTCTGATGTATAAAAACATTAAAAATATTCAATTTCTCTGGGTCTAAGAGTTGAAACGACTTCCTTCACAGGTGAAATGCCAACAACACAAAGTTACGTCATTTGTAACTGTCTGGGAAATAACGTGTTTGGACAAGAATTGATGAATACATAAGGGCTAAACACGTCCTTATTGCTGTAGTATGGGCCAAAAATGAGTTCCAAAGAATTGTTCCTAGCTGTGCACAAATTGCAAATAGCGATCGAACTTACAACGCTAGTCACTGGAATGATCCTATTTAAGATGCCACCTCATCTTTCTACCTAGAAGAAGAGCGAAACAAAATGCATTACTGTAATCAGCTAACAAATATTTCTATTCCATTTATTGTTGTCGTAAAATGTTCGTATCGTATATGGAGTAAGAAAATTCTTTCAAAATGGGCCCCTCGAACGGTGGAGAGCTTCTCTGGGGGGCAGTTGCCCCCTGCCCCCACAAGTTGCGGCTCTGCCGATGGGGTAGCCTCAACTTGAAGAATGTTTCGTGATATTTTCCTCATTGAGGAACGTCCATATAACTTGGTTTTGAGTTAAACAAGGAAATCTCGAGGAAGTCATTAAGACACTCACACAAGTTGCTTATATTTTCTTGTTTATATTGTTATTTATATTTTGTTTTGTCTTATATTTGTGTATCTTGTTTATTTTTTTCCATTAAACGATTTTAACTAAGTACTAGTTTAGGTGAAAGGTTAAGTGACGTGGTAGATGAGTGGTTAGCGCATTGAACTTCTATTTGGTAGACCCGGGTTCGAATCCCAGTCATGCTGGAACTTTTTCAAGTGTTCCTGTTTCAATTTCAATTTCAATGCATACCCATTGTGACAAGCAAGCTCCTCTCTTCCCTAGAAAGAAAAAGATGGAATAAGGAGAACTGGAGAAGGTCTGTCAATGGAGATAGTGATTTAGAAACTTATTTCCAGCAGTTGTTCTAGATTTGATTTTTTCGTCTACTTTCAAGCATTTTCTGATTCATGTGTTATCAGTGTTTTTATTTCTTTGAATATACAGTATATAAAGAAATAATACATTACATACACAACACTGTTGAGATAACATGTGATGTTCATTGGACAATACGCTCTGAACCAGAGAGATTGATCTCAGAATGGAGAAATATTTTGTGCGTCATCTACTCACAATTTTACTTGCATAAAGACTTCACTCAGTGCTACCAACTGCTGTCAGTGCCGAGAAAAGTTACGTGTAAGTTGGTTTGCATCTGCCTAGGCGTTCTCACAACTGCAAATGACCTGGACCCCAAGTAATGGAATTAGAGCTCTTAGGGGGGAGATACTTTTTGAGTGGCTGTACTAAGAGAGTACTCTTACAGCCGAGGTATACTGGTTTGATGGTTTTGATTACCACTAACCTTTATAATATTTGTATATTATTATTATTATTATTATTATTATTATTATTATTATTATTATTATTATTATTATTATTATTATTATCATTGGACTTTAGTTTCCACGTTATTATACAGTCTTCAAAATAAGAAAAAAAACTTGCACCACACTTTCCTCTTATCAAGTAAATAAATATTTTTTTCTTCATTAGGACGACATATTTTCTTATTAGTATTACGGTAAAACGATAGTACATTTCTACTTTTATTTGTTGCATGAAGTATCCCTATATTTCGCATTGGATAGGTGGATACCCTACTCACCAGAGTAAATGGAAACTGCCCGAGTAATAATAAAACGCTGAAATAGGCGATTAGCAACGAAGGAGCCTCAGTCTGTAAGAGCATTCACAACGAAACGCTAATAATGAAAAAGTATTTGTAGAAGCTATGAAAAATATCACAACATACTGTAAAACAAAATTTTCGTTGCGTTGACGCAAACCGCTACGGAACGAGATTCCAAATATCCGAAACAATTCCCATAGAACCCCAAAATGCGCTGTCATTACTCATATAATTTCCCTTTACTCTTAACTCATACCCAACAATCCGATTTCTCTAGATGCAACTGCTGTTACCTGGTAGCCCATTTGTACGCTGTGGGCGGAAGTGGAGCGAAGGGGAATGCGGTTTAACGATTCTTCTTATAGTATCTAGAGAGTGGTTTCTGCTGCGTTTTCACATCGAAGACCTTTTGAGTTCGCGGGACAGATGGCGTACAAAGAATTTACTAGATCTTTCTAAATACATATAGCTCTCTGAAACTTGTATCATTGAAAGAAGACACTAAAGTATAAAATTATTAATATAATTTTGTTCCGGTTTATATTATGATAACTTTATCATGTAATATTCTGGGGATACCCGCGGTAGTCCACAAAAAGCGCCACTGTCTTGCAGACTAGGTGTTAATTTATCAACGCAGGAAAGAAACTTTTACTCGCAGAAAGATACCCCTGTACAATTTGGAAAAGGTTATGAATTCTCAGTTCACAGTATTTTTTTTCTCACAAAAGTCTTGAAAAATCTGTTTTTTAATCTATCGTGGCGGCCATAAGTCTTTGAACAGGTAATGGCGACTGCTTTGAAACAAATGCAGAGTATGGGAATTAAATCTGTCATATCTGTAGTTTCGTGTGGAGTAGAAACGAACTTGTGAACCAAAGATTTAAGAAAAATTCAAGTTATTAATATAAACTTTGCTGAAGATTATTCAATTATATCATCATAAAAGAAATACGAAAGACGTTTTGAATCGAAGAAATATAAAATACAACTTTGCAAGCGGAATCAAAGAAACCTAACGTACCAGACTAAAGACAAATCGTTTACCGCGTAGTGATCGCGGTTCAGTGGTCATGGCACTTGAACAGTAATCTGGAGGTTCTTGGTTAGAAACCACGTTGGTCAGTTTTTTACTTTAGGATTTTTGATGGTGATTGATCGGTGATGACATACGTTTTATTATATTCAGATATTTGAATACTCGGATGTTTCAATACTTGAACTATCAAATCTTTAGGAATCATAATAGTAATAATAATAATTATTATTATCTCGTAGAAGATTAAAGGCTGGGAGCTAATTATCGCTCACGCCATACCGTTACAAGCAGAAACGTGACATTTGGAAAGAATATTTCAGTTTTAATATTGCCCACGAGAAGAAGAATTTCTCATCTCGCTTCTAAAACAAACAAAATAACATGAGAATTAAAATTTTAGATTCGAAACGGGACAAGGCTAACTCAAATTATCGTCTCGCTTTGGAGATGAGAATCGAGACAAGACGAAGAGTATCGTAAACATTTCTCGTTTTGTCTCGGTTCTAGAAATAGTGTATGTCCATTCTATAAGTGACAATTGCTCTGTAGACTGAATCTTATAGGCAATTTTGTTACTTTGTATTTTAGAACTCATTGAATTATGGTCTGTGTGTATATTTTTGTAGCAAAGCTTTTATAATTACCTCTGCATATCTTAAAAATTAATTTATTTTATGCCTTACTGTTGCGTGATACACGGTTATTTTTATCACAGTCATTTTCTAAAATTTCTTTCATTCTCATCATCGACGTCTTCTGTAGCTTAGCCGGCATAACCATTACTTAAAAACAAATTCTCTTACGGCTGTTGTAAGTTCACTATCCCTACTTTCTACATGCAATTTGCCTGGAAACTTTCCGTTTAACATTTAGCTAGTTGTAGGGACGTATGTAGAGGGTATGTCCTGAGGGTCCTGACACCTCTCTCCAATCGCGACTATTTTGTAACTTTTGCCTAACTCTAGGGACGATATTACAAATTTTAATACAATCTGTCCTCATACGGAATTTGTCTTCTATATTATTATTATTATTATTATTATTATTATTATTATTATTATTATTATTATTATTATTATTATTATTATTACTAAATATTTGAGACCTCAATATTAGTCCTATTCCTATGCAAATAAGCATACTGAAGTATAGAAAAATGAAAAGAAGTTTTTTGGACTCTCTATAAGGATGAATTGCTTTATAAGAGATACTTTGGAAGGAAAAGAGGAAAAAAAGTTGTCAGCTACTAAACAATATGAAAATCGAACCTTCAGATGCCTTAACAGAAAGTAAGTAGGATTTGTCTTCATCACGATACATAGTAACGCCCCTTCTTTTGGTAAAATACATTGGATTATATGTGCGTTATATTGATGTTTTAGGAAAATATACATACAAATGTAAAAATAGAATAGTTCCTATTTACCAATTTTGGTTGAAAGAATATATGGAACGTGTTGAAAATGGCGAACGAAAATATTATTATTGTTTCTAGTAAGAGAAGAAGAACTTAGAAACAATTCTACAATAACGTTTTAGACAAATTTATGACTCATACTAGGCCTTAAGGATGACCCTTTTGTACTCATAAATTGTTTGCGAAACACACTAAGTTTTCAGACTGTAGGAATCGAGAATGTATACTGTGACGTCATGTTGTTAGTTTTTCCCCTGTGAAGGAAGTCGTTTCAACTCTAACTTGCAAGAACGAGAGAAATTGACTATGTTTCATTTTATTATATATCAGAAATATCAACATTGTAAATTATAATTTTTTTCGGAATATCCTCGGAGGGAATCGAACCGCGGACCCCTAACTCACGAAACGAATGCTCAAACCACAACCCTAAGACTGCTCTTTTAATAAAAACTCATATATGTAGCAAATTGCAAACGTTTACGATTCCAATATTTTATTAACGATGAAACACTGATTTGGATCATGATAAAGTACTATAGTCCAGAGAATTGAAGTTTAAATTTAAAGAAGGACCAAAAGTATTTCCGTAACTTATCTCTATTATATTTGGTTATTCTCGTTTTACAGTTCTTTCCAGTAACCTTGAACGACAGGGACACGAACAAAGACACATCAAGGACATTTAATATTTCAAGGGCTCTCCCACCGGGAATCGAAGTTGAGACCCCGCCTAATAAACTATCTGATGGGTGGGGTATCTGGTTCGCTCCCAAGGCAAGTAAGTTTGAGACGGACAACATCGTTCTCGTGGGTTTTCTCGGGACACTCTTACTTACTTATTCCACCAATTCGTCCATCATAATTCACTTGCTTTAATCATAGTCTTCCTCAACCTAACAGGCATAATCGTGGGACATTAAATGTAAATATTTCATTTTCAAGCTGTTAACCCAAACCAATCCGAATCGAAAAACAGTTGTATTTTCTATTGCTCATTAACGTTTTTTTTTTTTTAAATATATAGAGAAAAACACATGGGGAATCGTAATTACATTCAAAAGTGAAACAGCAAACTCATAATACCTTAACCTAAAACGAAACAATTACATATCGTTTGGAACTTTTCCAAAATATGTACGGATATTCTGAAAAGTGTCACTATAGTGTCTGTTTTCAAACAAAACAACCAAAATACTGTTGGTTTTCTGAAATAAACGGACATATTCTGTTTCAAGTTTAAACTGAGTCCAAACCAGTTAACCAGACATAGCGTGGGTCAATGAAAAGTTAACCCACGACCCACTAAGCCAGCACCCACCGTGAACCACTCTGACCCATAACTCACCGTGACCCACCATCCACCATGACTCACCCTGACCCACTACCCACCGACCCACTCTGCTCATTGAATTGTAGACATCATCTGAACAGCATATTTCTTTTAACACTAGACCCTAGCCATAGAAACTATAAACAGGTTTCTGGTTGGTTACCAATTAGAGTTGGAATGGGTCAGAGACCAAGTGGTTCGAGTTTTCTGAGTGTCAGTGGGTCGTGGGTCTACAGCATGTGACCCACTGCGACCCACCATCCACCGCGACTCATTGCGACCCACCATCCACCATGACTCACTGCCACCCACCACTCGCCATGACCCTCTGCGACCTACCGACCCACTCTGCTCACTGCATTGTAGATAACATCTGAACAGCATATTTCTTTTAACACTCGACTCTAGCCATAGAAACTAAAACACGTTTCTGATTGGTTGTAGTTTACGATTGTCCAAACCAGGCCCGCAACAAGAGGAGGGCTAGGGATGCCTGCACCCCTTAAACTCTTAGTAGCCCCTTCAGACCTCAACACAGAAAACAAAATTTAGGTATGTGTAAGAGAATTTTTAATCACTTGTCCCCCCTAACATATTAATGGGCCCTTCAAACCTCTGTGGCTGGTTACGGACCTGGTCCAAACATTCTGGTGTATTGTGTATTATAGTTGTAATAGAAGAAGATTGTCACTTCGTTGGAATTGAAGAAAATTGAAGCTGCAGTTGAGGTTAAATTTACATAATGGCAGTCAAGGTGGAACAAAACGAGCCCTGCGGGTCTTGTAATCCGTTCCTATACTACTACTACTACTACTACTACTACTACTACTACTACTACTACTAATACTACTACTTATACAGTTGAATCGTATAGCCAAACCCCACACGTATCGTAAATAAATTACTTTTTGAGTATTATTATATTATAAAAATAAAAAACTTTCCTTGGCCCGGGTTTGAACCCACGCCAAAAGCAATTATAATTACTAGCGCACTGCGCTAATACGCTCGGCCACAAAGACCGACAGAAACAGACATTTGATTTCTGCTGTATTTAAATATGCTACGTGGCGAGAAACTGATAACTCCAAATAACCACAACCGCGTATTTAGCTCCTATGAGTAGGGGTGAGTGTGATTTAAAAATATGCTTCTGAACTGGGGTGAATTTGTCTACATTTTACTTTCAAGGCCTCTATTTGCGTTTTTCATTTGTTTCTGTTTATTACCTGATATGAGTATCTCTGAGGAAAGAACTTGAGGCATTTTTGGATATTGATATATATAATTGTAATTCATTTTTGAATCACTGTAATATATAAATTATTATATAAAAATGAATGTAACTATGTATGCCTAATCATTACGGTCAAATTGCAGTCAAACAAAATGAATTTTGGTATATAGTTAGGTCTTAATCCAGGCAATTTATCTTGTTCATAACTGCATCTACATATTCTACCCTTCGTCTTCCTCTTCCTAGTTTTCCTTCTGCTTTTCCCTTTATCAACACGGTGATCCAATCGGAGTGCCGAATAAGATGGCCAAACATGCTGTTCCTACATAATACCTGAAATTTTCTCAGCTAAGAAAAATTTCACATTCTTTAAATGATCGTCCACTTCTTAACACTTCTATACATGAAGTCAATCAATTTTATGGTTAATGAGGAATTGTTACTTGATCACTGATATTTGTTTAGAACGGAAAATTTTCCGGAAAAGTGTAGGGGAAAATTTTCTGAAATGGAAAATCTTCCGCGGAAAATTTTCCACATTACATTAGTATGCATAAGTATGTTCCTTAACTGAAGGGAGTAACCGAAAAGGTTGACGAAATCAAGTACAGTTTCCTGTAAGAACATTATATTTTAAGCTCGCTTTTGTGCTGTAGTCTTCTACGGAACGGATCGAAGCTATTCCCTGTTCAGCGTAAGCTCTAAATTCCGATAAACAAAATAATTGTATCCTTCCCCTTGTCACAAATACGATTGGCTAGTGATGTATCACTCCCACTCCCCACGGGGAGGAGCAAATTATACACGTGCATTTTGACTATACTGTCTCGTGCTGTCCAGATACTTTCAGCGGTAGCAGAAAAGAAAGGAAAAAACTCGAAAGATTAAAAAATATGTAATGTTCTGCTTTAAAATCTGAAAGATGGCTGACGTGAATCCCGGTTGCATATTTACCGATTGCAAATGGTTCAGTATTCGCGAGCTACCCTGAATTATTTTCGCGCGCTACCTAGCCAGTTGTTTCAAGTGAGTCATGTCAAGTGTACGGAAAAACCTGGGCAAGTCTTTAATTTGCTTATTTCATGTTGAGAACAGGAACCAACCAATCCCTACGGGGCTTCTAACCCGTTCCTGCTGCTGCTACTACTACTTCTACTAGTAGTAGTCACTGGCGCAAATCCCGGGGGGACGAGTGGGACATGTCCCCCCAATGTTGGACCTGGGGGGGACAGTCCCCCCAATAATCTGACTTAAAAAGTGCTTTTTGGGATAGCTTGAAGATTTGTGTCCGACTGCCACAAAGGAATGTAAGATGAAATTGATTTCTCTTGGCTTTTCCATTTTTTTAAAAGAATCGTAATCTGTAGTATTTCAAACTTAACTTCGTGCTGTAGAGCGTTTACTAGTCTCATCAATATGTATTAATTCCACTTCCACTACTTGGGCACAAATTGCAATAAATGCCAGACACTAGGGTGCGCAGGACATTGGGAATGTGGGTGCCAGATCCAAAGTATTACCATATGGAATGTCGTCCTTCCCCCCTTCCCCTAAGAAAAGATAGCATCATTGCATCCGACGCTGCGTCGGCGACGCACGGCACACATGCAGACGGGAAATAATTAACACGTAATCTCTTCTCAGTTTGTAATAATTCTACATAAAAAAAAGTTTGTCTAATGGGGGTGCCAAGGCACCCATGGCACCCACGTTGCGCACGCCTGTGATGCCAGAGGAGGATATACCCCTCTCCTCATGCTGAAAAGTTGTCTCAGCTATAGGCACGGGCACAAATTCCAGGGAAATGGGGATACATGTCTCCCCCAACATTGGAACTGGAGGCTCTCCCAATAATCCGATTTGAAAAGTGCTTTTGCAGAAAAGTGTGATGATTTGTGTCCGATTGCCACAAAGGAAAGTGAGATGAAATTTGTTTCTATTGGCTTTTTCATTTTTAATAAAAATTAAGGCGTGCGACTGTGCGTGACGTAACTTGATATGAACTCTTCTCTCCTTTTTTCCCCTAGGCCCTAGCACACAAAGAATATATAGACTATCCAATGTCAGTAGAACCCATCTTTTCAGTAAATGGGAATTTAGTCTATTTGTAGTATCAGCCTAGGCATCTACTCATGCTTCGTAAGCTAACTCTATAGCCTATGGAACCCGGAGGTTCAATGCCGCGTTCACAAAAGCTCTTCACTGACTTCTATCCTTAGCCAACTGGATCCAGTTTTTACTTTGTATTCCTATTTTTGCGAGATCCATCTTAATATTGTCTTCACATCTGCGCCTAGGTCTTCCTAATGGTCGTTTTCCGATTGGTCTTACCGCTAACACTGTGAAAGCGATCCTACTTTCTTCCATCCTGGCTACATGACCTGCCCACCTAAGCCTCCTAGACTTGATGACCCTAACAATGTTTGGTAAACCGTGTAAATTATGTAGTTCCTCTTATAAAGTTCCGCCATTCTCCATTCCCGTTCCTCTTGGGTCCGAATATTCGTCTCGCGATCTTGTTCTCAAATACTTTCAGTCTATGTTCTTCCTTTAGAGTAAGCGACCATGTTTCGCAACCATACAGAACAACAGGTATGATTATCGTTTTATATATTTTAGGCTTCAAATTTCTCGACAGAATTTGCGACGACATGAGATTTGAACCGAATAGTAACACGAATTCCCTGTTTTTAGTCGACATTTAATTTCTTCGTGAATATGATTTTCGTCTGTTAATATTGATCCTAGATATTTGAAAGTATCCACTTTATCAAAAGAATTATTTAATATTTTAACGCATCCATAATTTATCGTATTACGGTCCCGACGCACTTCCATGTATTTAGTTTTCTCTGCATTTGCTTCTAAACCCATGCCCCTGCAAGCGTTTAATAAGATCTGTGCATTTCTTTCTATTATTCTCCTGTCATTCCCTATTAAATTTACATCAGGATATGCCATAACCTGGTGAATACCGTTCAATTCTAGGCCCTGGTTGCTATCTTTGATTTTCCTTATAGCGTATTCCAGGACAAAAATAATAATGGCGACAACGCATCTCCTTGTTTCAGGCCATTCTCGACGGAAAAGCTCGTGGCCAAAAATTTTCCTACCCGGACTTTACTTTGGGATTCATTTAAACATGCTTTAATAGATCTAATTTGCTTTTTCGGTATTCCAAATTCTGTAAGAACGTTGTACAATGTTTCTCTCCTAACCGAGTCGTAAGCCTTTCTAAAATCAATAAATAGTTGATGTACCGGGTTATTGTATTCCCACTTCTTTTCGAGTATTTGGCGAATGGTAAATATTTGGTCGATAGTCTCGTCCTCTCGATCTCGATCGATTTCGTCTAAATCCACACTGATAATCTCCAATCATTTCATCTGCGTATGGGGTCAATCTTGCTAATAGAATGTTTGAAAGGATTTTATAGGATGTTGACAGAAGAGAGATGCCTCGATAAGTCAGTTTTGTCGCCTTTCTTGTGAATTGGAACAATGATTGATTCTTTCCACTCTTGTGGCAATTCTTCCTTGTTGTAGATAAGGAGAATGAGTTTGTGTATCTTGTTCCACAATTTTTCGCCTCCAGCTAAAATTAAGTCAGCCGGAATTTCGTTTACACCCGGATATTTGTGTTTCTTTAATTTCTTTATAGCGATTTCTACTTCTATTCGGTTGGGTTCTGGAATATACGTTTCTGCGGTATGTATCTCCCTTTCTCCACGCAGATTAGTTTTTGCTGCATGTTAAGCAAATCGTTAAAGAAATCTTTCCATCTTTTTAAAATGCTATCTGTATCAGTGAAAACTGTTCCATCAGCTTTCTTTAATATAAGCACGAGGTTGATAGCCTTTCTTAAATTCGTTGATCCCTTTATACATGTCCAGAATGTTTTTATTTTTACTATTATCTTCAAGTTCCTAAATTTTAGCTTTCAAAAAATTGCGTTTCTTTGTTCTAAAAGTTTTGGCAGTTTCCCGCCTGATGTCTACGAAATTTTGTGTGGTTATTTCATTCGGATTTTGTAGTCAACGTAATTTTGCTTGTTTTCTCTTTTCTGCTCGTTCGAACCATGGTTTGTCGCTACGTATTTCCGCGTGTCCCAATTTTTCTTTTGAGAGAGGATGCTTCGTAAGCAAAGAAAAGAATTCAATTACTGGAATATTTTTCTCCAGAATCTTAAGGTTACATCTGTTAACTAAAGAGGATATGACATGCGTTAGATTTCTGTAACGATTCCTTTAATTTTTATTGAGATCAAGGGGGCCGATCCTGGGAAGTCGGAGGCCCCCCCAAAAGCTCACGTGGATTCCCTGTATTTTTATGAATATGTATTTTCTCTTGTTATATGTATTGTTTTATGCATTATTTATGAATGCCCCCCCCCCCCCAAAGTTACAGAGAAATCGGCGTCCTTGATTGAGATTATCATCATTTTGCTCAAAGAGTATTGTTGCGTCATACATAGTTATATTCTTTCTTCATAGTTTTGAGGAAATCATTATTTCTATTATTATAAAACAATTTTAACGTGGATCGTTGTGGATGCCTAATTAGAAACATACCAATTATAAATATGCATGTATTCAGATTTCAGAATATGTTCACGGCAGTGATTTGTAATACTGATATGTACTACTACTTCATCTACATCGCCTAATATATAAGATACTCTACAACAGTTGATCAGATTCATCTACCGTAATATGAGTTTCATCTCCCTTCTCTAGAATAAGCCTCAAATCTGCCCACCTCCTAATGTTGAAGACAACCAATGGCGTATTTAGGATTTTGTTTCGAGGGGCTATGCCCAACACAAGGAAGGAAGTGGACAATTGCCCACCTGAGTTTGAGAATTAAATATATTTTAATTTATGCATAAATTGAAGTTATAATGGCAAGAATTGCAGACCGATAAATCCTATGTGATATGATACAAAAATTTAGAAGTGAATCTAACCATTTATTCTATTCATACAAGAAAAAGGAAGCCTCCTCTTGGCCTTCCAAATTTCCCGGGCTAATTATTCCCCCGTTTCAATTTTTTAAAATTCAAACAATTCCTTCTTTTAAAAATAACTAAACGATATAATTTTTCCTTTGTTATAATAACTAAAGTCCTGTCATGTTGATATCCGCGCAAGTTGGTGTGAAACACCAGTTTTGCTTATCAACTCTTCTTAGTTTTGGTGTTACTGATGACGGCCGACTTGAATCAGAACTGACAATGGTCGATAAAGTATGATAGACGAAATGAAAGAAAGTAGAAAAATAAACACACTGCTGAACAAGACTGCACTTATTTAATATAAAAACACATTTACACGTGACGTTTCGATCTTCTAGCCAAGATCCTCATCAGACGTACACTGAGTGATACAAAAAATTACTCAAGTATATATACACAATTCATCTCCCTATCTGCTCTCTCATTGGCCCGTTCAAACAGCCAATCAGAAGCGTGGAAATCTATCTGAACTGACCAATGGGACAACATAACATTCTACCAGAAAGAAACAACAAGGAGCAAGCAACCATTGTATATATTAATTCATATACATTTTTCTGTATTTATCAATAATATTTCTCCATTCTTTATTAATGCTGATACCTTTGGTTCAATTCATTAAGTTTACATCTTCTTCCTTTTCTATCCACCAGGCCTCTTTCCACTTTCTCGGCCACAATCTTTTTTCCCCGTTCCAGCACAATAACTTCTTCCCAGTTCACATCATGTCCCTTTTCTTTTACATGTTTAAAGATTGCGTTTGTTTCTCTGCCATATTTCACATCACTTATATGTTGTTTAATTCTTTCTTTCAATAATTTCCCTGTCTCACCAATATATTTCATATCACAATCCTTACAATTTATACAATAAATGACACCTTTCTGATCTCTCTCTTCTTTTTTCTTCCCTTTGCTTTTGACCATGTCCAATACCGTTCTGCTACCTTTTCTATACACCTTGACCCCTTGCTTTCTTAACATCTTTTTTAAATTCTCGGTATCTTCTTCTAACCGTATAATGCCTTTCCATACCCCCTCATTGTCCTCCCCGCTTTTACCTTTCCCCGAGACCATAGATGCTTTAACGATATCCCTTTTACTATAACCATTCTCATACAGTTGTCCTTTAAAGATTTCCACATTCTCTTCTACATTTTTGTTACAAATTTTGGAAATTCTTTCTAATATATTTCTTATGAAATTAGCTTTTGTGCTTCTATCTACATTACTTTTCTTATTACAATAAATACCAGCACTACATTCTTTCTGATGCCATTGAGTCTTAATGCTCTTCCCTTCCTTACTCATTAAAATGTCAAGATAACATAATACACCATCCTGCTCTGTCTCTAGTTCTAATTCTATTCCCTTCTCCTTATCTTCAATACTACCAACGAACTCTATCAACTCTTCTTTTGATTCTTCCCATATCCCAAAACAATCATCAACGTATCTACATAAAAATCGAATCTTTTCTTTCCCCTTTTCTATCACATCCTTCTCCCACACATTCATAATGATATCAGACAATACCGGACTTATCTTAGATCCTATACTTAAACCATCCTTAATCTTATATATGTCATTCTTAACTTTACAGAAACCAAACTCCCATATTAAGTTGAGGGCTTTTCTAACTTTCTCCCATTTCCAGCCTTTAACACATTCTCCCCCCATAACTCTCTTAATCGTATCAAGTATAGCACTTCTCTTTAGACTAGGGAACATTGCTTTAACATCTAAACTAAACAAAATACAATCATTATTAATTTCAGCATTACTGGTGTAGTTTATTACTTCTCTATAGTCTTTAACTGCCAAAGTCTTTTGTCTGTCTCTTACCCACTCTAACACTGGTTTCAATTCACTTTCTAGCGGTTCCAAATAATTATACCTACAGTCCATAACTGGCCTAAGCTTTACTTCCTTTTTGTGTATTTTTGGAAAACCCTTTAACACGGGCACTCTTCCATCTTCATTCATCCATTTCTTAAGTCCCTTCCTTTTACATTCTTCTTTTAATTCTTCTATGATTTCTTCTTTCTTCTTGTCAACTAATTCATATTGTCCATCCACCAAAACCTTCACCTTGTCATCATACCACGCTTTATTCATTACCACTGTCGCCCCTTCCTTGTCAGCTCTCTCTACCACTATGCCCTTCCTTTTCCTAATGCTATTATATCTTCTTCTTTCTTCTTTTGTCAAATTCGAAGATCTCCTGTGGATTTCTTTCTTTACCAAAACCATTGCCTTCCTTCTTAACCTATCCATGTCCTCTTCTTCTTTAACTTCGTTCAACGCTTCTTCTATAGAATAGACTATGTCATCGACCCTGCTCGTTCCGTCTTTCACTTTAAATTTACAACCCAATGAAAGAAAAGATTTCTCTTCTTCTGACACTTGCACTTCCCCTATCACCACTACCCTTTCTTTGGTCTTCTCCTCGCTTATGCCCAACGCTATTAATTTGTTTTTAAGTCTTTGTTCTACTTTGCCACTAAAACACATTTCCCATTCTCTTAAATGTTGCACTAACCAGTCTCTTACAAAAATAGATGCCAAATCTACTCATTCTACTTCTAATTTCTGTGTGAAAGCCTTACTCACGTTTAGTCTCTTCTTCAAACCAGCAGTCAGGCTCCTTACGTTCTCCATCTCTGTTCTCCTTATAAGCGTCCTTAACCTCACTGACTGTCCTTTTATATTATTCCTTTGGATTCTCAAACTCCTAGACACCATACACTTCTGCAAAAAACCCACTTGCTGCTCCATGTTGATTTCTCTCCTTCTTCTGTTCTTCCACTTCTCAACAGCCCTTTTCAGCTTCGGGCCCATTTCAAACTGACACACACTCATAGTCAACGTCTTGCGAATAAAATCAGAAAAATAAACACACTGCTGAACAAGACTGCACTTATTTAATATAAAAACACATTTACACGTGACGTTTCGATCTTCTAGCCAAGATCCTCATCAGACGTACACTGAGTGATACAAAAAATTACTCAAGTATATATACACAATTCATCTCCCTATCTGCTCTCTCATTGGCCCGTTCAAACAGCCAATCAGAAGCGTGGAAATCTATCTGAACTGACCAATGGGACAACATAACATTCTACCAGAAAGAAACAACAAGGAGCAAGCAACCATTGAATACATTAATTCATATACATTTTTCTGTATTTATCAATAATATTTCTCCATTCTTGATTAATGCTGATACCTTTGGTCCAATTCATTAAGTTTACATCCTCTTCCTTTTCTATCCACCAGGCCTCTTTCCAATTTCTCGGCCACAATCTTTTTTTCCGTTCCAGCACAATAACTTCTTCCCAGTTCACATCATGTTACTTTGTACTACATATAGGTCATAACTCGTGATGTCCTATCTGTATCGGTCAATAAGATCAGAGGATATCTGAAACATTTGGGATCCGCAAATATGCATCCCGGTTCAGCGAGTGTTGTGGTGATACACTTTTACTCACTAAGCAACAATTGTTTACCAGCGAAAATCAAATATATATATATATATATATATATATATATATATATATATATATATATATATATATATATATATATATCTTTTAATCTTTCGAATTTTTTCCTTTCTTTTCTGCTGCTGGTGTATCTGGACAACACGAGACAGTATTGTCAAAATGCACGTGTATAATTTGCTCCTCCCCGTGGGGAGTGGGAGTGATACATCACTAGCCAATCGTATTTGTGACAAGCGGGAGGATACAAATATTTTGTCTATCGGAGTTTAGAGCTTACGCTGAATAGGGAATAGCTTCGATCCGTTCCGTAGAAGACTACATAGCACAAAAGCGAGCTTAAAATATAAAGTTCTTAGAGCAAAATGTACTTGATTTCGTCAACCTTTTCGGTTACTCCCTTCGGTTAAGGAACATACTTATGCATACTAATGTGAGGTGGAAAATTTTCCGCGGAAGATTTTCCATTTCAGAAAATTTTCCCCTACACTTTTCCGGAAAATTTTCCGTTCTAAACAAATATCAGTGATCAAGTAACAATTCCTCATTAACCATAAAACCGATTGACTTCATGTATAGAAGTGTTAAGAAGTGGTAGATCATTTAAAGAATGTGAAATTTTTCATAGCTGAGAAAATTTCAGGTATTATGTAGGAACAGCATGTTTGGCCATCTTATTCGGCACTCCGATTGGATCACCGTGTTGATAAAGGGAAAAGCAGAAGGAAAACTAGGAAGAGGAAGACGAAGGGTAGAATATGTAGATGCCGTTATGAAGAAGATACCTGATCAAAGTATAAAACAGTTCTCCCAAGAGAGGGAAAAGTTTTAAAATTATCATGTTGCCCATCAACCTATGGTTGAGGTGAGAAAGAAGATGTAGGAACAAGTAAACCAATTTTTCATGAATCGAAAAAATTTCTGTCGTGTATGGAAAAATTGAAAAACTTTTTATAAGTCGTAAAATTTTCATTATTTTGAAGCAAAAAGTAAAACAACCTTTTTATGAATCGTAAAGTTTTATTTCTCTGTAGAAACAAGTCAAAGGAATTCATGGATCGGAAAATTTTCATTATGATGTAGAAACAACTGGAAAAACTGTTCATAACCCGTACAATTTTGAATCACATAAGTATAGTGATGTTAGGTTGAAACATTTCCACTATGTTTAACTGCACATTAAGCTATAAAATTGAATTCCTGTAGAGGAAAGTTACACAGCAACAAATAATTTTCCAATTAGCTTTCGGGAACCGGAAAATTTTCTAATATTTCGAGTTGGCAAGTAAAAATTTACATAGTGTTTCTCAGTGCAGGGAACATAAATAGAGTTCGTAGAGTTAAAATACCCCATTCTATTGTTTAAAATTTAACAAGAAAGCGAAAAGAAGCCTTTGTGAATTTATAATTATTACAAACACAGAAAATTTCACTTTTTTTCATATATACGCCTGCCTATGTAATGAAATAACTACATCAAACATAAAAGTTCTAGTTCCTTATGAAGATTATTTTTATAACAGAAATTAAGAAGAAAAGTTTTTATTTTATTTTGTTTAAAGCTATGGGAAAACATCGTTTTGCGCGTGTTGAATTAACGAAATATGATTTTGTGATATCAAAGGTGAACTTTGAGGGAAGAATACATTGAAGTTTTAGAAGCATTTTTTGCAGAAATGAAGAATCGTTACAATATTTATCAAATAAATTTTACGTCTAAGCAATGATGTAGGAATAAGTGAAGTACGCTTTTATGAATCGGAAAATTTTGCGTTTCAAAATTTTCTGGAAAATTTACATCACTGCTTATGCATGTACTATTTGATAAACGTATAAGATCAGAATTTACAGATAATTCATTTATATATTTAAAAAAACAAATGACATACGGTAGCTTCACTTTTCATATATTTATAAATTTTAATTTATATAATTAAGTTAGTATTGTGGGAAATTGAAGAGCAAAATGGGAATTTTTGACATCCGAGATGGAATTTTGTAACGTATCAGGTTGGCTTCACTGTTCGGTAGTTGTGAGTTTTTTCAGCAGTGTGCTATACATTTAAGGACTAGCTCGGGAGAGTAATGCTCCCGGAAGTACGAACGAAATACACAGTTATGATTGGTTGGCGTTATCCATTTCTTGCCATGTAGCATTGAAATAGCAGAAATCAAACGCTTGTTGCTGTCGGCTCTCGTTGCCGAGCGTGCTAGTAACGAATATCGCTCCTGGCGTGGGTTCAAACCCGGTCCAATGTAAATTTATTTTTAAATTTTCATAACACTTTTTTTATTAAAATAAGATGAAAATAATCAAAAAAGTGATTTACTTATGTGCTGATAAGTAGTAGTAGTAGTAATGGGAATAGTAGTAGGGATAGTAGTAGTAGGAGGAGGAGGAGGTGGAACGGGTTAGAAGACCCGGAGGGTTCGTTTTGTTCCACCTTGACCCCCATTATATAAATTTTGTGACCAACTTAAAACAGCTGTCTAGAATAGCGCATAAAATAGCTGGCTAGAGTGACGCACGATAAAACGTACTTCCGGGATCATTAATCTCCCGAGCGGGTCGTTAAATTTATGGTCTCTTCTTAAGTAAGTTATGTATGTACGTATGTCTGGCACCTTAATTGTTTCGTACTTTGAATTGTAGTTTTCTGTATTGTGTTTCATTTACTATCTATTAGGTGTTACGTCATTTTTCTGATTTATTTACGCATAAAATAAACAATTTTCTCAAAGTCTCTGTTTGAGGTATTGAGAATCATAATGGGATCAGAACGATAAAATGATTCTTCACTGCACTGTACGTTTTCAAATGAATACATTTTTAAGAATTAAAATGAGACAAGCGATAGTTAAAAAGAAGCTAAATATTTATTCATTATTATATTAATAATGATACTAATTACCTCAAGGTGTGTGATATGGGGACCAATGTAGTTGTCATCTTTTTTTTCAGTGTATCTACCTTTCGTAATCTGAAATGTATCTTACGCGGTTATAAGGCAAAAGAGAGTTCCTAATACAGTAGAAAATAGCCGACATTACAGTAAAAAAGAATTGTTTCCGTTTGATATAAGGTTTTCCATTAACATTTACTGCCTTCTTTCATATTTCTGAAACAGAATTAGATGTATAATAGACAATAATCTGAAATAAGTTTTTAATTTGTCATTTCAGCTATGAAGAAATAATAAAAATATTGACAGATCGTCGAGCAGACCCAAATGTGATGGCCAATTTATTAAATTATCCAGAAACTCCATTGCACACAGCCATTAAGTTACGCTCAGTTAGTGCCGTAAGCGCATTGTTAAAAAGACAAGCTGATCCATCGTTGTGTGGGAAAGAGAAAAACACCACCCTTCATGAAGCTGCAAAGACTGGTTATATTCCTGTCCTAAAGGCATTATTTGAAGTTAGTAAAACTGCAATACTCGTTAATAGATTCGACATGCAAAACCGAACCCCATTGCACATTGCTGCTTCCTTAGGTGAAGCACCAGTCTTAATTCTTCTGTTGAAGCATGGGGGAGATCTTACGATAAAAAATAACCTTGGTCAAACAGTTGTGGATGTGATATTCAAAAGTCCAGAGCCACAATTTACATTTATTCGCATTTTAAACTCGTGTATAACATACCGAAACATGACCTCTGATTACAATGCTTGTGAAGTTACTATCAACTTTCGATTCCTGATCGGCGACGATACAAAATCAAGCCAAATGGAGGTGATACAAGCCATCGTCAACAGACGGGAAGAAGATCACCTACTGTATATTTTCCAGCATCCCGTACTCTGTATTTTTGTCCATTATAAGTGGCTCAAATTGAAGAGAATTTTCTACGGTCTAGTGTTTATATATTTTATATACGTAATATCATTCTCCTCTTATATATTCTTAAATTTTTACCAGTTTGGTGCAACTATTGGGGACCACAATGAAATGATTGATATGAGTGATTCTGTGATCGATGTGTTGTCACGCATTTCAAAATATGTTATTTATATATGTGTGGGAATTATCAGTGCATATGCGCTTCTGAAAATTCTGATTTCAAAAGAACTGTTTAGGCGAGAATATGAGACGAAGTTTTTTATAGTCTGTGCAATTTTCTCGATAGTTGTTGTCGTTTACGGCGTAAGAACAAGAAAAAGGGAAGAGTGGGTGTATCACTTGGCTACATTTTCGATTTTGTTTGTGTGGATTCAATTTATGCATCTTGTAGGTCGGTTTCCTGAAGTCGGTTATTATGCTTTGGTGTTTTCGAAAGTTGTGAAAAATGTTTTGAAGGCACTAGCTACATTTTTACCTTTAATTATGGGATTTGCCATGAGTTTTTTTATACTCTTCATAAATCACGATGATTTCAAGGATCCTTATCGCTCTTTAGTGAAAACAATTGTTATGGCTTTAGGAGAGTTCGAGTACATGTATGTTTTTGAGTACAAAAAGAATTACGTTCCTCTTACAAGTCGGATAGTGTTCGTGACTTTTGTAGTACTGGCATCCATTGCCTTGATGAATCTCATGGTTGGTATCGCTGTAAGTGATATTAATAGTCTCCAGCTTGTAGCTCGTGTGCGTTTAGTTCTGAAACAAGTTGATTTTATAACTCATCTCGAGAAGATGGCCTATAACCAATACTTCAGCAAAATACCAATTATTGGAGGAAACAAACTAAAAAGACGAGCGAACGTTGTTGCAGAAGTACATTTGAATCCAGGATCTCCAAATGAAAAGTTGTCACCAACTCTGAAAACTTTATTACTTGATACAATAGAGAACCTTGATGTGGACTCCGATAGTAATGGTTCTGCATCAGAGATATTTGCTGATTTTGAGGGCGAACCAGAGGAAGAATTGAGAAAGCCTAGAGAACCAATTTGGTTACAAAGCATAGAGGATCGTTTAGAAGCAATGTTTCGGACAATAATGCGGGATTTAGATGATCTGAAAAATATGGTTAAGAAATATCCCCTGATTGAAACTAATTCAGACATGGAATATTCGATTGTTCCAGACGATGTAAAATCTCAGACGAAAAGGTTACAGAAAAAAGCCAACGAACTTATGAAGGAGTTAAAGACTACAAGAGACGGTGTGCACAAAATACCAAAATGGAATAAAGGAATTACTATGAAATAAAGGAATTAGTTTTCGTTTTGTGTAAGAGTAGTGCTGCCATTCAGTAACATAGATCTACCAGACTTCCAGGCACCAACTATGGAGTATCCTACTAAACGTTCCGAGACTTTAGATCAATTCTCTTTTATATACAGAGCTACTTTCGCATAATCTATATCTTGGCTCGTGCTATGTGCAATATTAATAAAATTTAGTGTACGTGTACAAATAGATCTTAATTTTAACTTATTTGACATATTGTTTGCAGTTTCTAGCGTAATGTTCCAATGTGACAGATTAAGATATTGCTGAAGATGTCACTCTAACTTTAATGACTCTAAGTGTTAATAGTAGCAAGTGCGTGAAAGATTTACAAGAAGATTGAACTCAAATATATTCTTATATATAAGTACCAATATATTTGTTCAAGGGAGTTGAACTCCCTAAACTAATTAAATTAAATTAATATGTCTTAAGGAGTTCTAAGCTATAGCAGTAGTTTTCACGATATACATGCTAGAAACTCCGTAATCAACAACTATATGCAACTGGTTGGATGAGGTTTTCTTCAAGCAGAGCTGAAATAATGGTGACTTACCTGTGAAATGTTTCTTGTCTCCACTGATCCAATTATGTACATTCACATCTCCCTGTTTCCATCTGCTAACGCATAGGAGAGGGAAGACTACTATCAGATCTGGGAGATCGTTTTAACTGTCAATGACTGCTAGATTACAATATTGTGAAAGATATCTGCAATATCCAAATAGTTGGATCTAGTCTACTGAAATTTTTCAATCCTAACAATGTTTAGGGAGTAAAATTCTATTATCAAATAATTCGAATAATAAACAAATGGTATCAAATGACAAGCTAAAATAATCTGAATTGATCTGATTTTTTTTTTACAAGATTTGTAATGTTATATTTAAGTTCCATGTAAGTACCAGTATTATTCGTATTTATTTGTTAATAACGGATATTTTAGCATACATGTTGTGTTTTATTTACTTCTATTTAGTTTGTGTTGCTTTTAAATGCATAATACTCTCGAACGTGTAAAATATTGTGTGATCCTTGTACTTAAGTTTAAACCAGAGCGCAAAATTTCAAAGTCAGACGCTCTCGCCAATCCAATAATGATGGTCGCCAGTATTTCTCACGTACAAATTATGAAACTTATCCCATGGCATTAAGTTTGACAAAGAAATAGATTACTTCAGGGCATAAAATTTCAAAATCAGACAATTAGATTCAGGACAATCAATTTTAAATTGGACAATTCATATACATGGTAAAAAATATCTTACCTTAAGACTTCACGTTTGTGTAACACACTCTCTCTCTGCACTGAAGTACCAATTGTCGATTGCAGTGATAACGGTATCTCATGCAAATATCTATTTTGTAAAAAATATTTTACGTATTTACTTATTTTGTTATTTATTTATTTAACACTGACATCGTTACGTGATTGGTTGATATATTCTAGAAACTGGGCTGAACCCCCAGCTGTTCTAGCTTTAAACAGCGGGGGGAAACAATCTCTCGCGTTTGCGCGCCAGGAGACAAATTACAACGTTGTGGAGACCAGACTTTCCATGTCCGTTGTGAAGACCTCACTTTCGATGTCCGTTGTGAAGATCTCAGATTCTGTTTTCTCTCACTCAATAACAATCATTTTTGTGTGAAACAGAAACTGCGCGGCCCTGTGAGTTTAGGCAAAAACTATTCTACTGAATACTGGTCACCAGTTCTAAATTTCTAGTCGCCAATAGCAACCTAGCGACCGGAATTTTGCGCCCTGGTTTAAACCTTGCATCATTTTAGGGTTGTGTTCGTTATTGATTGCCAGCGTGTAAACAGTCAGCGTGCCTAATGCTAGATAATGACTCCTATCTTTAATCTGATAGTCGTGAATGGTAGATTATGCTGAATAATATTTTACATTCGCGGCTTTGTGTGGTAGACCGGGTAGGCACGGGTCTACCCAAAAATTTTGAAAAATATATAAACCTTAAGGTGGATCACCACCCGGGAGTCAGTACATATTTTAGCTCATTGCTTAAGTACTGCGCAATGAAACGTTACGTATTATAAATATTGTACTATAAGATAGAGTAATGTTTCAGCTACAGCACAAGACACTGATTCATTTGGTTGTGGTCGAAAAAATGTAACAAATATAAGAAAATATTTGATTCGTTTTGCAATGAGCACACAAGATGGCACTTGTTGTTAGAGCTTACTAGAAGTGCTCCGTTTTATGAAATGTTTATTTGAATATGTATAGTATTTTAAAGTAACGATCTTCTCACGAAATAGATATATCATTTGACCGTTTTTCGTGTTATGTTTCATATTTTATTTAAATATTAATTTACATTTAAGGAAATAGATTTTGAGACGAATTTTGCGCAGAACGTCATAATGCGTTGTGGCCAAATTTGTACGTTTAATGTAGTAGTTACAATATGAAAATTCCTGGATTCTATCGTTGCAGTTCGAGAAGCGGAATTGCAGTAAGGGTCGAAAACTAATTTCTCTAGTAAGTATCCAAGCAGAATTCCATGATTACTTCCTTTATTATTTGGCATCAGTAAACACTCGACACTATCTGGCAACGCCACACTATTCAAGCAGCGTTTACCATAGCACTGGGAACACCTAGTGATCCACCTAAAGTTTTACGTTTTACTATTTCGTAACCCATTTTCCTCCTCTCCTTCCCTTCTAATCGCTACAATAACACCAACACTGTTGAACAAGAGTCCAGGTATCTAAATTCTGTCCAGGACTCTCCTGACAAAATCGGTATGGATGATTGGTAACCCTACAAACGAGAAAGGAACGGTTGTTTTAGAGAGTTACTTAATTATAGTCGTAAAATGGCGTTTCTCGTGAGTTGGTCTTTATTAAAATCTTTAACCTTTGAAGAGTGTTTTATGTTAGGTTTTATGATGAAGATATTCTCATTAATATGAAAATCGAACTACCGACAATTACAATTATCATTTAGCATCGAGGCTCATTCACCATTTTTTTTCGCTCTTTCTTACTACAAAACACCATGAAAAGCGCTCTAGCCTAAGTTAAACATCAGTTCCTCTTTGACTTGTTTTCCACAATCTATAGCCAAAGCGTTCTGCATTTTTTACTAGTGCTATTGTTTACATAGTTCTCGATAATACTTGGTTCTCTTTCTTTTTACTATCGGTAACATACAACTAGCCGCGTCCTCATTTTTGTGTGTGATAACGAAAAGGGATAAAGAGGTCAAGATTATCCCGATCGCCATAGTTTGGTAGGTCACCGATAGTTGACAAAGTATGTGACAGGACACGCTGCCCCATCAGCATTTGTGCACCCGTTGTTTTCGCGAGTTTTGCGTTTCGCTCACTTCGAGTGGTGTGACTGAGCGCTCCGCTCAGTTACCTTCTGAACACCACTGTTGTCTAAACTTCACTGGCAACATTGTCAACACATGACGAGCAGCAGTATTGTGAATCGAAAGCAAGTGGGCACGTTGAAGGAGAATAATAAAAGAAGAATGCAGCGATGAAGAATTAAGAATATAGAACAAGAATTGTTAAAGGACTTGTTTTGTTTTAACCTGCCGGTAAAGGTAAGAAAACTGAATGTGCTCGAAAAATAACAAGTAAGCCATATTCGTGAAGAAGCCAGCCACTGCAAGTAAACATCTCATGTCACGTACTAATGTCAACGAAAAGAATTAAAACAAGTGATATGTGTATACGATATACGACACATTAAAGCATGCTTTGCACTCGTAACATTATAGAATTCTTTTGATATTACCGTAAAAACATATGCGCATATAAAATGTAAATCTACAATATTGATTCATTATTTATGTAAGCCGATATAATATTATTCATTTCAAATACCTCACTCATAATCTAATCTATTTTATTGGATACTGCATATCAGTGCTACAAAAAGTAAACATAAAGTTTCTTGCGCCAGTCAATATTAGTAGAGGTTAATAATTTGTATATACTCTAAAGGATTAGTAAATATAGAACGTCGTGCATATAATGAGCGCACAATATGAACGCATTACTTTGCATTGAATTCTTTTAGTCTTAAGCTCAAGTTTGAAACATATATCCACAAAAAGCGCTTGAAAGAAAATCAATCTATATTTGATATAGGCCTATATAATAGCGGAATATTACTTCAAATTATAGCTATAAAAATATCTAATAACCACAGTAGTGATATAACTGCATTATTTCTGAAAACTGTGCTAGCTAACATATTTATCTGTGAAGAATGTTTGAAATATCAGTAATAAGTTGAATTCAATTTAAATAAAAGTTCGCCAGTCGCGACTATCAAGTGTCAATCAGTTAGTCACTTTGCATTCAAATTAGTATTTCACTAGTGAATCATCTGTTCAGGCAAAGACAGAACTGAAGATAGAAACAATTATACCAAGCGGCAAGTATAATATAATAGTTTAGTGCATCCGTAAAAAGGAAATAATTAAAAATAATACATATAAAAATAAATAAGAGATCAAGTTTCTCTAAAACAATTCTTTATAGACATTTGAAATAACAATTTGCTACTGTCGTCTGGACTTTGTTTTATTCTGAAAAGACTTAGAAATATAGTAGAGAATTCTTATTGCATGTATTATTATTATTTTTGTTGTATATAGTATTTTGTGTGTTTCATTGTTCTAAATATCATGCTTCTTTTAATTACTTGTCAATCTCAGTTTTATGTTGAACGGTATCAATAATTAAAGTGAGTGACGTTACCAAGTACAATTACAGTACCAAGTCGTTATTGAAGCGACTATTTACGTCAAAAGATTGTTTATTTATGGCGGGCATTATCTGTTGTGTATATGAATACTTTTTGTGATAGAATGTGGTATTATAGAAACAAATATAGTAAATAAATACGTATGGTTTTTAATAACAAGTTTACGCAAGTGTATTCTGAGACTTTTGAGTCTAGATTGCACCATCTCTCTACGTCCACGCTACGCCGGACAACTTCGTGAATCACAACATTGTGGAGATTTATATTGAAGGCTCGAAGGGTAAGTTGTCGACTACGACCCAAGAGTGTTGTAGTATTAATATTAGTATTCTTATTTGAATTCACTATTTCTTGATACACTGTTTTCGGAGCGTGCGCTCCTGCTACCGAGATTCCGGATAACGGGAGGTTATTAAAATTTTGTTTCATATTTTAATCACTAATACCCTCCATCGTTACCGTCACCGTTACATTTTAGATTATGAGACTTAGACGCTTGTGAAAAATAGTTGCAATCAAGAGTGTGAATTTCGTGGACCGCTAGTTGTGTAGTTTACTTCGTCGTAAAAAAAGTCAACATGGGTGGAAATCGGCGTAATCGACAAAGAGACAGTGCAAATGCAAGTGAATCTGGTGGTGCGACCATGTCAGACTCACATAAGGCAGTGTGTTGTGAGGACCCAGCTAGAGATGAGTATCATGTACAATGTTGTCAGTGTGATCGCTGGTTTCACCGCGTGTGTAGTCAAATGACAGAGGAAGAATGGAATGCTCAAAATGAACTTGAGGATGATGCACCCGTTGAAGCATTATGGAAGTGCGGACAGTGCAAACCACATAAGGTGATGGAGAAGGTAGAACGTAGTTTGTCTTTGGATGCGATGGAGCAGATGCTTATCCGTATGTTTGAGAAGTATAATGAAAAGGGACAATGTGAGTTGAGGTCAAAAATCAAGGAAGATTTTCAGATGGAGATGAAGGTTATTCAAGAGGATTTACGGGATAGTAGAGAGCAATTGGAGAACAAGATTGAAGAAGTTAGCAGGAAGTGTGACAGGACGAGCGCCTCGTTAACTCATCAGGTAAATGAATTGTTACGAAAGATGGACGGAACTCAGCAGGAGATTCAAGATTTGAAGAATACCGTTTTTAAACTCGAGGAAGTGGCGATACTAACAGAGAAAACGGCGAGTCAGCAATTTGAAGAAGTAAATAGAAGAATCGATCAGGTATCGAAGAGCTGTGTAACAGGTATGGCACAATGTCAGGACAGGATGCAGGATGAGATTGCAGATGTGAAGCATGAGGTGTTACAGATGACTACCGCACAGATAGAAGATCGTTTGGCCAAAGAAGAGTTAAAAGTCGTGCAGAAGACTGATGAATGTAGAAAGGTAATAGAAGAGGTTTCTGGAAGAATGATTAGAGCCAATGCAGTGATGAATAATCAACTGCAAGAGTGTCGCGCGGAAGTGAGTCAGTCGAAGGCTGTCATGTGGCAAAACACTTCGGAACTGTGGAAAGTACAAGAAAAGTTGGCTTGTCAGGAGGTAGCAATCGCGTCACTTCAACAAAGGATCGAGGAGGAATGGCGAAGACATAGTTCAGGCGTAGAAGAGGAAACAGAAGTGAAGCGGCCATACAACCCTGCTCAATCTCCAAGCTTAGATGGAAGGCGCAATAGAAGTGAGTCCAGTGGTACCTGCTGTGGAAGAAGTGCCCTCAATAGTACGGCGGCTTCTCGGAGCAAGGAAACTGAGGTGCACCCAAGTTATCGGAGAAGACGACGGAGACGGATCAAGACCAGTTCGTCTGATAAGAGCGGGTATTCAGAAGAAGATGGGTGTCCCACGAAGACGGAAAGGGGAAGGAACCGACAAAGAAGACAGCTTCCTTCTAATGGCAACGAGAATGGAAACGCCAGAAGACTAACGAACCGTCGCGGAGCCTATTCGGAAGCAGCTCAGGACTACAGGGAGGAAATGGAAAAGGAAGAAGACGAAGAGGAACTGAAATTGCGATTAACGGATATGAAATCGTTCACGCACTATCCACCAGAGAGAGGTGATTTGTCAGCTCAAGCATTTATCATACAATTTGAACGAGAGTGTGGTCTAATGGGTGTGCGACCTAGTCAGGCGCTTAAGGTATTACCGTTCGTACTAAGAGACGCAGTGCTATCATGGTATTATTCTAATGTGAACAAATTCCTCACCTATGCCGACTTCAAGCAAATGTTCTTAAGGCATTATCATTCAGAAGATGTGACATGTGCTAAGCTAACGCGCCTTAAGACTGTGCCATTCAACCCTAAGGTTGACGGGAGTGTTGAACGTTTTGTTACGAATCGATTCTGTCAGATTAGGGACTTGGATTCACAAAGCAGTGAAGCCCAGATTTGCAACACTATCATAACCTTGCTATCAGTTCAGTATCAGAGACAGTTGGTTTCATCACGAGGCCAGGAGCTAGCAGAAATTCTTGAAACAGTCCGACGACTTGAACTGATTCATGACACATGGGAAGCAAGACGGAAGACAGGAAGAGATGGCGCTAGAAGATGGGAGGACGGTGAAGAGGTGATTACTCGTAAAGCTAAAGTAGGAGCTATATCGAAGGACCAGGAGGATAACAAGACAGAGCCTGCGAACACAAGAGAAGAATCACCGTACGAAGATCGAGATGGTGCACGAGGACGCGGGAACTATCGACGCGGCAGACGAGGTGGTCGTGCACGTTCTTGGAGGGGAAGTAGACGGCCAGGAAGGAAATGGCACACACACGAAGAGTATGAAAGAGATGACCCGAGATCCTCCCAAGAGGATATTCAACACCGTTGGGACCCTCGAGGAAGTCCAGATTCAAAAAACTAAATGAAGTATCCACCTCGTGGGTCGGAGGTAGGTACGATTTGTGTTGTGAGAAGACCCATGAGAAAAGTGTAAGTAAGGATATACCTGAGGAAGTGTATAGTGGTGTATATAGTCCTTTATGTGTACGTGAGTTTGAGTGTAGGAATGAAGTAAATATTTTTCGAGTTAAATTTCAATGTATAGCTGGACAAGAGTGGGAGTATAACACAGATTGTGAGAATATTGACGACTTGAAGACTGACTTTGAACAAATAAAAGAATGGTCTGGTATCATACGAGTATGTGTGTTGGATGAAGTTGTGCAAGCTCTTGTTGATAGCGGTGCGGAGGTGACGTTGTGTAGTCTAGAGTTGTGGAGAAGGGTTACGAAGATTATATCACATCCGAAATTGAAACCAGCACCCCACGTAGTTCTTGTCGATTATAGTGGAACCAGGAAGAAAATGGTAAAAGGAGAAGTATATCTTCCTGTGACAATTCAGGGAATACAGACGGATGTTCGAGCTTTTGTGGTCGACGGGCTCAACCAATATCTTCTACTGGGTCGTGATTACATGAGCAAGTGTCAAGTCAGAATGAATTTTGGAAATGGTATGGTAACCATTCAAACTGGGGAACAAGAAGTCGTAGTACCCATGGTTCAAGCGAAGGAGGAAGAAAATACATGTAATAATATGATTAATGAGTTGAGTGTGGATTACCATCAACCTGTAAATGTAGAAGTATGGAGTGAATGCGAATGACATCCAGAGGATGTATGCAGCTCACAGGTATGTGGATGCGATCGTGAAGATCTAAAAGAAGTTTTAAATCAGTGGAACAGCGTATTGATGCAACAAGAAGATTCGTATAATGAAGCTAGGTCAAGGCAAAGAGAAGATTGCAACCTGAGACGAATTACGCTGGCACAAATAAGGGATCAAGCTCTTGTGGAATCTTTGTATGACCCACTTGTTCAGGAGATTCAATGTTCGGCTTGCTGTCCAAAGAGAGTGGAAGTCATGGAACTCACGGAGAAAGCGACTGAAAAGAGTCTGTACGCTACCCCAGAAGAAGTGAGAGGAGTGGTGGAGAAAACTCCTATTGCTCCGGAACACAAGGAAATGTTGTTCAATGTGCTGATGAAGAGAAGAAAAGTTTTCGCCCATTTCCCAGGAAAATGTTACAAGTTTAAGTATACAATCCAGGTTACCACTGAAGATCCAATTGTGAAACGACCTTACCCAATTCCACTGTGTTATCGAGATAAGGGAGGGAGCAGATCCAAAAATGGTTGCGTCAAGGTATCATTGAGCCTGCAGTGTCAAAACATCATCATCCCCTGGTAATAGTCAGAAAGAAGAACTCGGATGAGGTTAGAGTCTGTCTTGATTTGGTCCAACTTAATAAATTCGTTTCTTTGACAAATCTGAAGGTCGAACGCCTCGATGATCTCTTTGCAAGATTTAATGGGATGACCTGTGCAACGTCCCTTGACTTGGTGCATTCCTACTGCCAGATCGAGTTAACTGAAGACTGTAGGGATCTTGTAGCATTCTCTTTTGAAGGTCAGATGTATCGGCATTGCAGAGTACCCTTTGGTCACAAGAATGGTGGAGCTTGTTTAATGGCTGCGTTGCAGAGAGTGTTGGGAGTTGCTATTCTTGAAAAGATCTTACTGTATATAGATGATATTTTAATTCCAGGGACTGATCCAGTAGCTCATATTGAGTTGTTAGACCAAGTATTGTATAAGTTAGAGGAAGCAAATATGACGGTCAATTTAAAGAAATGTACATTTATGGTATCTGAGGCAAATTTCTTAGGTTTTGTGGTAACACCTGTAGGGATAGCGAAAAATCCAGAGTACGTGGATCTAGTAAAATCATTGCCAAGGCCAACAATTATAAAAACATTACAAAGGACCTTAGGATTTTTCCAGTGGTGCTCCAAGTTTATACATGATTTTGCTCGTAAGTCAGCACCATTATACCAGCTGCTTAAACAAGGGAAGAAATGGACCTGGTTGCCTGAACATACGAATTGTTTCGAGGAAATAAAACATGAGATCTGTAAAAACATACTTTTGGTGCATCCAGATGTCAAAAGACTTCATCATCATAGTTGACGGCTCAACTATTGGGACTGCTGCTATTTTGACACAAGATTATGAAGATGGGAAACGAGTTATTGGTTTCACTGGACACATACTTAAGCCTTGCGAATCTCGCTATACCATTACCGAAATAGAGATGTTGGGTGTTGTGAAAGCTATAAGAAAATGGCGTAATCTATTGATAGGGCATCATGTGATCGTACAAACTGATCATCAGGCTTTGGTGCATTTTAGGAGCATAAAATATTGGAATACCAGGCTGTATCGGTGGTGTATTGAAATGCAAGGTGTAGAGTTGGAAATCCAATACATACCTGGAATAACCAATGTAGCAGCGGATACTTTGTCTCGTATTACCGTATGCCAATCACCTAGAATTGTTACAATTTTGAATTTTCATGTCCTTCCAGGAGATTTAGCAAATATGACCAGTGAGGATTGGAAGCAATTCCAGCGTGAAGATCCACAGGTAATGAAGTATATTGATGCTCTGAAGCAAGATCAGACCAATGTGCCAGAAATAAGTTGGGGTAAATCAGTACGGCTGTATTATAAGATCCAACAAGGTGTGCTGTTAAAACGTGATTTTCATTTGAAAGATAAATGAAGAATAGTTGTACCCAAAAGTTTAGTAAAGAGAGTACTGAGATGTTACCATGATGACAGGGGTCATTTTGGATATGCGAAGACACACACGATGCTTCTAGAAAATTTCGTTTGGGAAGACATGTATACTGATGTGCGACAATACATCCGCAATTGTGTATTGTGTATGAGACACAAAGCTGATCCTCATCCTCTCTCAAGAAAGTTACAGTCGGTCACCGTTTCGAGAGCCCGAGAGTTACTATCAGTTGATGTAGTAGGGAAGCTTCCAACCAGCAAGTCAAACATGGCATATGTATGCACTTGCATGGATGTGTTTACCAGGCATCTAGTAGCGTACCCAATGAGACGAGCTACAACTGCTGCAAGTCTGAGGTGTCTGGATTTGTATTTTATGCATCTAGGTATTCCGGACGCCATTATATGTGACAATGGTCCATGTTTTGTATCTAGTAAGTTCCTAGGATCAATGGCTAGTAAAGGAGTTAAAGTGTATCACACCACACCATACCATCCTCAAGCAAATCCCGTGGAGAGGATGTATAGAGAAATGAATAGGCTTTGGAGGTTGTATTGTGCTGGACAACATGTGGATTGGAGTAAGCACTTGTGGAATATCGTTATGGTACTGAATTATACTATTGTAGAGAATCTGAACGTTGCTCCAGTCCAAGCACATCTAAACGTGAAGGATGTAACGCCTGTGATGAAACGACTGTTCCAAGAGGAGACTGATGAAGACGGAAATTCGTGGAACAACCGGCTACTTATGATTGCACACCGTAAGAAGTCTCAGATGACGAAGAAGAATCAACGTACCAACGAAAAAATGACATCGGATCGGCACGCTAATGTAGGCGATCTTATATTCCTCAGGGCACATCCCATCAGTGATGCAGCAGCACAGTAGATAAAAAAGATGTTCGATCTGTACTCAGGATCGTACTTATGTGTTCGTAAGCCAAGTCTTAAGGTTGTGAAGCTGATTGATCCGAACAATAGGAAATCGATAGGACATAGGATCCGAACATCGAGGTAAATTGTGGAAGCCCACTAAGGAAGAATACTGGAAATGGCGGAAGAAGGCAGAGAACTGTGCCAGTCAACTTTTGAAGGACTTGCCTGATGAATACTGCGAATAGATTGCGGGTTGTACATATTTCGAAATATTGTGTATATATGTATATAAGTGTATGTGTCAGGTTTAATTTGCGTATTATCTTGTTCTTATCAGTATCTGTGGAACAAAGTGAAAGTTAATCTGTGAATGCTTAGTGACGGCGCAGGGATCAACCTATTCGGGCGCCATATGTGACAGGACACGCTGCCCCATCAGCATTTGTGCACCCGTTGTTTTCGCGAGTTTTGCGTTTCGCTCACTTCGAGTGGTGTGACTGAGCGCTCCGCTCAGTTACCTTCTGAACACCACTGTCGTCTAAACTTCACTGGCAACATTGTCAACACATGACGAGCAGCAGTATTGTGAATCGAAAGCAAGTGGGCACGTTGAAGGAGAATAATAAAAGAAGAATGCAGCGATGAAGAATTAAGAATATAGAACAAGAATTGTTAAAGGACTTGTTTTGTTTTAACCTGCCGGTAAAGGTAAGAAAACTGAATGTGCTCGAAAAATAACAAGTAAGCCATATTCGTGAAGAAGCCAGCCACTGCAAGTAAACATCTCATGTCACGTACTAATGTCAACGAAAAGAATTAAAACAAGTGATATGTGTATACGATATACGACACATTAAAGCATGCTTTGCACTCGTAACATTATAGAATTCTTTTGATATTACCGTAAAAACATATGCGCATATAAAATGTAAATCTACAATATTGATTCATTATTTATGTAAGCCGATATAATATTATTCATTTCAAATACCTCACTCATAATCTAATCTATTTTATTGGATACTGCATATCAGTGCTACAAAAAGTAAACATAAAGTTTCTTGCGCCAGTCAATATTAGTAGAGGTTAATAATTTGTATATACTCTAAAGGATTAGTAAATATAGAACGTCGTGCATATAATGAGCGCACAATATGAACGCATTACTTTGCATTGAATTCTTTTAGTCTTAAGCTCAAGTTTGAAACATATATCCACAAAAAGCGCTTGAAAGAAAATCAATCTATATTTGATATAGGCCTATATAATAGCGGAATATTACTTCAAATTATAGCTATAAAAATATCTAATAACCACAGTAGTGATATAACTGCATTATTTCTGAAAACTGTGCTAGCTAACATATTTATCTGTGAAGAATGTTTGAAATATCAGTAATAAGTTGAATTCAATTTAAATAAAAGTTCGCCAGTCGCGACTATCAAGTGTCAATCAGTTAGTCACTTTGCATTCAAATTAGTATTTCACTAGTGAATCATCTGTTCAGGCAAAGACAGAACTGAAGATAGAAACAATTATACCAAGCGGCAAGTATAATATAATAGTTTAGTGCATCCGTAAAAAGGAAATAATTAAAAATAACACATATAAAATAAATAAGAGATCAAGTTTCTCTAAAACAATTCTTTATAGACATTTGAAATAACAATTTGCTACTGTCGTCTGGACTTTGTTTTATTCTGAAAAGACAGAAATATAGTAGAGAATTCTTATTGCATGTATTATTATTATTTTTGTTGTATATAGTATTTTGTGTGTTTCATTGTTCTAAATATCATGCTTCTTTTAATTACTTGTCAATCTCAGTTTTATGTTGAACGGTATCAATAATTAAAGTGAGTGACGTTACCAAGTACAATTACAGTACCAAGTCGTTATTGAAGCGACTATTTACGTCAAAAGATTGTTTATTTATGGCGGGCATTATCTGTTGTGTATATGAATACTTTTTGTGATAGAATGTGGTATTATAGAAACAAATATAGTAAATAAATACGTATGGTTTTTAATAACAAGTTTACGCAAGTGTATTCTGAGACTTTTGAGTCTAGATTGCACCATCTCTCTACGTCCACGCTACGCCGGACAACTTCGTGAATCACAACATTGTGGAGATTTATATTGAAGGCTCGAAGGGTAAGTTGTCGACTACGACCCAAGAGTGTTGTAGTATTAATATTAGTATTCTTATTTGAATTCACTATTTCTTGATACACTGTTTTCGGAGCGTGCGCTCCTGCTACCGAGATTCCGGATAACGGGAGGTTATTAAAATTTTGTTTCATATTTTAATCACTAATACCCTCCATCGTTACCGTCACCGTTACAAGTATTGTTGGCGTATTTGAGTAGTGAGTGAACACTTCTGTGTAGCGAGTTACAAGTTATAAACAATATTTCACCTGAGATGCGAAAACAATTTTCAACAAATTATACCAATATGGGCCTAATAACCTGTTTATCAACATGTGATCCAAATTCTGGAACTTTCTTAAAATCTGAAGTTATATGCTCTACTGCCGAACTTCATGGTAAAGACGAAGAGTTTATTTCCAGTGAGTTTTTAGTAGAATATATATCATCACAGTATAAAGACACGTTAGGACACTACTGAATTAAATGATTCTTTCAAAGAACTGAAAAATCTTATATAAATTTTGTTGGTACTTCCAGTGAGTACGGCTTCAACAGAAAGAAGTTTTCAACAATCAGAAAAATAAAATCGTTTCTATGTCTACAATGAGTGGTATACAATAGGTGTGATAGCTATTGAAAGAGAAGAAAGTTATTTTCTTATTATGTTATCTTGAGACAGTGGTGAAAAAGTTTGCGTCACTAAAAGGAAGTTTACAATTTATGTTGCACTAGGCATATCTTTCAAGTTCAGTTTCATTTCGTGCTTTTCAAGGTAACTTGTAATAATGCGTATTTTTATAATTTACGTATATGTATGCATTAAACTAGTATTAGGCACTAAAGGTTCAAGTTTAAAGTTATTTTTAAGGATTTGATTCGTAATTAGATGATTATTTTTTATATCAATCATACCAGATTAATATTCAAATTATTCAGATTATTCCAAGAGTGTCAATGAATATTTCCTACTGTCAAATGTGTATATGTATCCCTGAGCGAGGGAGCGGGCGTACCCAAAAGTAAAATCCTAAAGCCCCCTTTCCCCCAGGAGACTTGCTCCTAGTAAAAAAAAAAACTAATAACTAGCTTAAATTCTCAATGGTGAGTTACTAGATACGTATTTGTGATAACGCTAGGAAGGCGATGGCTTTTGTGTTGTTGAAATAACACTCTAACAATGGTAGACAATTGAGTTTCTTTTTATCACACAATCAAGTATTGCTGTGCAAACGAGGAGAATGTAGATCGAACAATAATCCTGATAAACATACAATAGTTGTTTACTGATCAGTCAACACTGCTCGAATAGGCTTCAATAGCTCAATCTTAGATTTCCTATCTCATTCTTGGGGTAGTTTACGCATGTGCATTTACCCCTATATGATGTGTGCATTTTATCCCAAAAGCAGACCAAAATATTCAATTTTGCAACATTGACTCAATGCTATTATCAGTGTCATGTGAATTGCAGGACATTACACACCAGACTTGGTACTTAATATGCACGTCCCTCAATCTGCTTAATAATGCACAGTTTTTTCCTCGCAATCACTTGTACGATAGGCCTATATTACGATTATATCAAACTTTGCTGAAATATGAAAACTACATTTTTGTCCTACTTACCATCAAAATTTTATTTCCTTCTTGCAATAGCTTTTCAACTAAGCACTTTCACATACCACACTTACTATATTCACGGATGTCGTCAATTACTTAGCTACACATAGTATTGCGCATTTTCCCCGCATGTGCATAGTATACCAAATTACAATATTTTATTATTTGTTGAGTCTAATTTCTCAAAGAATTAAAAGCTTTTGAAAATTTGCTCAATTATATATTTCGTAAAATCTATGCTACAAATGTTATCGGTCCTTATAAAATGAAGTCCTTGCTCATTTACTTAATAAACATGTGTTCAGCTGTGTGGTCTAGCTAATGCTCTAGTAGAAGTCAAGCTAAAACTTAATCGCTGGTGACTATAATGTTCTTTAAGAGCTACATTTGGCAGTAGACAACCCCTCTGCCCCCCGAGCCTTTGGGGCGTTCAGTGACTTTTCACTTTGTAGACATTCTTTACATTTTCATGTGAAACACAAATATTACAGGAAAAATAAGAACAAATTGGATAATGATAAAACCTGTCTCAGACGAGACTGAAGTAAGGCTGCGATTCACAATCTAAAATTCACGACCTTACTTAACGATCGTGAGAGACGTAGCTTGCCCCTAGTTCAGGTTCAAATTTTCTGCTGTCCTTTGGACCCTGACTTGGAAGAAATAGAAGCAGTTTCTATTTTCTTCTGGACTTGCATACAACTACCAATTAGAAAAGAGTAGCGCCTGACGACATTCAATTTTATTTCTCTCTGTAATTTCAAAACAATGCTGCCTGGACAAGAGAAGCATTAATAGTATTAATAGAGTCATACGAAAAATATGATTTTTTGTATAACATGAAGCACGAAGCATTTATATTATTTAAAAAAATGTAAGAATAAAGACCTTAGAGAAGGTATGCAGTGAAGGTATCTGCCCGAACACTACAGGCCTAGGCGAACTAGAGGGGGGCCGGCCATTCCCAAAAGCAAAGCTGGCCCTCGCCAGAATTTTTCTACTGGACAAAAATAATGTTATTAATTTACCTAAATTTACGCATAACAATTTTAGTTACGCTTGCATTCGTCGGTCCAATGCCAAAACCGCGAATTTTGCTATTTTTACCTAAGTGCAATTTCATTTTACTTGGGGCACAGAGAATCCAATACCAAAGTCCCATTTGTGAAATATGAGTATATTATAAGTTCTCGTCAAATTCCTAAAACATGTACCTAAGTCTATATACGGATTTTTCGGGGTGAGTTGAATATTGAAATGCTTATAACTCAAAGTCAAATTTAGCACATTCACGGTTTTGGCATTGGATCGACGATATTTAATAGTGGCTATACTCGTCTACCCATCGATTTTTTTAAAATATGGTCTAGTGCGTGGTGGAAAGACTACAAGGTGGATGCAATGCAGTACTACATTCTTGTCACTCTGGCGCATGACGTCATCTTGGTCGCAGACATGGCCAACGAGTCAGATGAACTTTTAACAAGCGCTTGCTCGCTGGTATCTTACACGCTGGTATCTTCTATTTGTAGTGATCTTCAACGAATTAAAAAATTTTAGTACAAACAATAATTATATAAACGTAATATAATCAATGCTTAAGCTAAGTGAATTCAAAGGAAGATATTTACAATAGCAAAAGAAACAGCAATATCAGTTCATATTAAACAACTTTGAAGCTTGAACAAGCCAATATTGCTCACTACATTTTCTGCTTTTTCTTTCTTTTCTTTTTTAAATATCTGAAGTAATACATTCGAGTATGTATAGGCCTGATAATCTATAACACAGTGCGTCGTTAATGCATTTCATTATTATATATTTATGTATGCTCAAGTATATTTTGGTAACACATTGATCGGTTTTGATTTACTATTATTATTATTTTGCTTGAAAGAGAATTCTTTACTGATGACCCCAGATAAATTTTGAGAATGTCTCAAAGGAGAATTCATGGTTTGCGTAAACAGAGACGCACGTACGTATATTTTCGTAATGCTTGGACAGTTTTTCTAAAAGAGGTTGCTCCCACGTAAGTTTCATCAGAATCTTAGGGGAGATTAAAAACTTTATTGAACAGGGACGCACGTATTTAATATTTTATACATGGTATTTATTTTTGATTTATAAAAAAAATCATCTTATTTGAAATCGCTGATCGCTTATTTATAGAATTTGCATTTGAACAAAAGGTTTCGTGAAATTGACAGTTCTCTGAATATAGTGTCAAAATTTACGCCATAACAAACTGTATTATTAAACATTTGTACGAAATAGAACGTTACATATACTATTGTGTTCTTAAAATATATAGAAATAAATATGTATATACAAAGCACCTCAAACAAAGAAATTGCAGCAACATGACTATTTCAAGCAAGGAACAAAGTACTAGGCGTAGGTGAAGACGATGTAGGAGTGTTACAGCTAGACTACAAAACATAAACCATAAAATTACATAATTTTCTTAATTTTCTTGATAAGTTTTCTCTTTTCTGTCCCGTGGACTAAAGAAGACAAAAGATAAATGCAAGTGAATGATTATGTGGAATTTGGTGGAATGAGAATGCGGGAGTACCCCGAGAAATTGACGGACACGATGTTGTCCACCACAAACTCACTTGATCGAGAAGCGGACCTTCTGCCACTGAGCCACAGTGCTTCCTTGATTGGTTGAGAATCTACCATATTTTTAAATTTACTGCTATCATTCTTAATTTTGTAATTCTGGAGGGGCCCCCTAAATATGTATATATAATTATCCAAAGTTATGATTAAAAGGAACAAAAATTTCCAAATCTGAGTGTAAAAATGTCCCGACAATGTCGCCCTGACATGGTAGGTGGATACTTTATTCCCTTGATCTAATACAGTACATTGCTATATATCTTTGTAACCGTTAGTCGTTATTACGAAACTTCTATTCGTTAGTTAATTTGAAGTGCAACGTCCCGTTTCAGCACCGAGGCTACAGGGAATGCAGACCTCCAGAATGAAATGGGATCTGAATTACTTTAACGCGTTCAATGCTCTCCATATGCGTAACTCGCGGGAGGTAAACCTCCTAGATCATCGTGCCTCCCTTCCTGAGTTATATGCCTGCCTCTGTGGGGAAAATTTTTGTCTCAATATCTTATGTAGAAGGAAACGATGATAGAAATGATCATCTCTGTCGCTCCCCCTCCCTCATGATATCGAATCTGGGTCTTTCCTCAAAGTTCGTCTTTTTAAATCGTACTATTGGATTTTTGTATGCAGAATCAACACAAGCTACTGTAATCCTATATACTATTATTACATACTATTAATACTAAAAAGAAACTACATAATGAAATCGCTTTCTTTATAATTTCATTTAACATTGCATTTATTTATTATTTTTATGTAAAACTTACCATATTTTAGGTTTATTTTGTCCTGTCGCCTGCAAGCTAAAATCCATTTCTGGAGACATCCCCCCTCTTTTTGAGGAAATCTAAAGTATTTTATATTAGTTCCTTTAGTTTTTCTGTAATAATTACTACAGCCATACAGTTAGGCATTCTCGATATCATTTAACAGAACAAAGTAACAAAGAATTTCCACTTGTCACTTAAAGCCGCGCCTTTTCTCGTTCTCCCTTGCAAACCAGATGACGTCACAGCCACGACAGCGCTCCAGGCGACACGCGCATGCAACCACCTTGTAGTCTTTCCACCATGGTCTAGTGCTTGGATGTAATAAAATCCCTGGACCAATGTGATAGTAAGCAGTATAGCGGTCTCACAACTTGCGCTATATCAGTTTTTTTTATTATTATTATTTGATAGCTTCTTTAATGTAAATTATTTTTGTATTGTTTCAAGTAATTAACATTATTGACGTAGTAAGTTTTTTTTAATGATAAACCAGTATTATTGTTATTATTTTATTTATAGCATAGTAATGTTTGAATAGTTACGATTGTCACAAATTATTAAGGTACACTAAAAACAGAAAGGAAAGAAGCCGAATTCTTAAACTGCTAAACTCAAGCGATTGCTGCCTTCTACATACATGCATATAATACCCATTCAAAAGTCACTATTCAATAGAGTTTGTTGCTTTTCCTTATTATTATTATTATTATTATTATTATTATTATTATTATTATTATTATTATTATTTATGAACTGAAGTTTGTAGTTAGTCTTAAGGTATAAACTGTAACCAGGTGCGCACCCAGACATTTTTGGTCAGGGTGTCGAAGGTTGGGAGAGATATAATATTGCAAGACACAGACACGATATTATTCTGCACCCGAGTAAACGATAAATAATTTCCAATAGCGGAACTCGTGCACCCCAGAAACACTTTTTATATTTTGCTTTCGAAAAGTGAGTTGTGCTATGCTAAAAGAAGAAAATAAGTTCCTGATAATCTACTGTAAAAGTTACATGAGTATCGGAGCAATATCAAGAGCCAGAGCAATTTTAACCGAGCAAGTGATGTCGTATCTTGGTACGGGGAGGAGCGTGTACCAAGGGACTTAAATTATTGTACCTAGGAATAACCATAGATTTGATGATAACTGATTATTGTCAACTAATTTGTGAAATTAAACAATTATAAGTACAATATAGAAGCCATAACTTGCTTCCTCATTCTCAATAGAATGGGAATTTTTGCATTGTCAAGTAACTTTGTAAATACAAGGAATATAATGTTATATAAAACTAATATTATTACAGTTTTATAACATTATTTGCTGAAATTGAATGCAATGAGTATGGAACTTGGCATGTTGGTTTAAAAAGTACAAATTCATAAGTTTATTAGGTCTACATCAAATTGCTATCATTATATACAAAGTATTGTTCCCTTGTTATATGAAAATTCGTGTCCCTTGGTACTTGGATCTCCCTATTTATAAATAAAAATAACTTTAACGAAACAAGTGCATAACAAATGAAAGTAATCAGAATATAGAAGCAATACATAGGTATTTTAAATATGTTGGAACATTTACTGCGAAACGTTGAATATATTGCTTATAAAATCTGATTTAATGATTTAAAATAATAGTCCTTTTATACTATTTATCTCGCTTTCTTTCTCTCTGTTAAAATACTGCGATCAACGTTATTATCCATCGATTCTGATCTTTGTTTCATTAAATGTTCGAAGTTTCAAATTTTATAATCACTTCTGCTTGTCTATCAGGGTCACTTATCATAGACAGTGTTCGTAGTTTAAGGGAAATTTCATAGGTAAATTTAGCAGAAAGGAAAAAGGAAATTTTTCGTTATAACGTTGTAACTGGTTGACCAATATAAATATTTATTTTTTAAAAATAAACCAATACTTACAGTAGCAATAATTTGTGTGTGTGTGTGTGAGAGAGAGAGAGAGAGAGTTTGTTCAAAGTAGCATAATTTGCACCCCTTGTTGACTGGTGTATTTCTGTGCATTTGCTTGTATAAATAAGTGAAGGATAAAGCTAATAAAATAGTAAAAGCGAAAAGCAAATGTGTAAAACAAATATGATATAGCTAAATCAGTCTTATCACGTAACTTCTGTTGTAGGAATTGGATTCCCAACAAACTAGGGGAAATTTCATAAGGAAAGGGAAAATGTTGAATAATTTGAGGGAAATTTTCTTACGTAGACCTACGAACACTGATCATAGGTCCTCCAGAAAATTTTAAATAGTAAGGTGTGTAATTTAATATCTCATTGAAAAGATGAATAAAAGCAAACATTTTTTATAGGAGAACGAGTCCCTCAAGTCCGTCTAATACTTTTGAATTCGCTTCGAATGGATGTACACCTGTGACAGGACTACATCAGATTCTGAGTGATTCAGAGTGTTACTTCTGTGAATTTATAGTGTACTTGACTTGTGTAGTGTTCTTCACCTTTTATTTTCTCCGTGTGTTTTGCTTTAGTGCAAATTCTTTTTTTCTCTTTCGTCGCTGCCTAATATGGCAGCCTCATCAGACGGACACTTGCTTCGATCCACTAATATGGATACTTCTCCGCCTACTAATTCTTCAAATTCTCATGTATCAAATATGCCCTATGCACACACTAACAATAATAGTTATAAAAATCACCAGCTTGGACCATATGTCGTCCACTTTTCCTCCACTTCTGCTTTGAGCAAACAGCATCCTATGAAACTAGGTAGATTCTTATACAATAATAATCTAACATATGTAACTGATATTTGTAGTCTTGGCCCTCAGGGCTTAAAGGTCTTTTTTCGTACTGGCATAGCCGCCAACGATTTCCTTCAACATCCTTTATTGATGGCACATAATTGGCGTGCTTACATTCCGAACTATGCCGTTTCTTGTCAGGGCATATTACGCGGAGTCGATCCGTCCTTAACGGACGATGAACTCATCACTGCGTTGCGATGTAGTGCTCCAATTTTACGTCCGCCTCATGTTTCGTAAACGTTCTTCCTCTGATGATTATTCTGTTCCCCCTTCATCTGACTCTTCTTTACCTCCAACCTCCCACTCTCATTCTTCTGTTACGGATTCTACATCCTCTTCCATCTCCACCGGAACACAATCGTAGTTATTTCGAAGCCAGACACACGCTAGAAGCAGTTTATTTTCCTTAGACAACTTCAAACTTGGCCCACATTTACGACAGTCATTTACAATTTAATTAAACTGTGACGTTCCATAAACTTCAACAACTCCTTCTAGCTATTGTCAGGGACGTAGCCAGAGTTCTGAGTTTGGGGGGGCCACATTTGCAAATGAAATAAACCATATATATATATATATATATATATATATATATATATATATATATATATGTGTGTGTGTGTGTGTGTGTGTGTGTATTATTTATTGTAACAACAACACAACAGGCGTCCTGCCCATTTACAGTGTTTGTTTACATATATGATAAAATATCATTATTTTTACAGAAGAAAAACATACAGAAATTTTTATTGTTTCATTAATTAACTCAGCTCATCATACTACAAATTGTGTTCCTAAACATTTTTTCAGACATATTGAATATGTCTATCATTTCACACTTTTCTTCAATATTCTTGTAGTGAGAGCTCATTCTCCATAAAGGGGATTTATACAGGATGTCAGTGCGTGCTTTCTTACAGTACATGGTACTACTATTGCTTAACCTCGTTCTAGACGTCGGAACATGCAGAAATATATTAGAACTTAGTTCTATGCAATCAATTTTATTATTTATTATTTTATGTAGAAAAACTAAATCATTAACATACCTACGTTGCTCTAATGACGGTATATTGAAATTGTTTGTTAGTTCTGGGTATGATATGTATGCTGGGTACATTTCAGTTTTTTTAGACATTAGTAATCTCAAAAACTTACACTGCACTCTTTCAATCATCTGGATATATTTTCCATTATGAGGAGTCCAAATAACAGAAGCGTATTCCAGTTGGGATCTGATATACGAATAATATAGTTTTAAAATTGTCATGTGGCTACGGAAGTCTCTACTTACACTACAAACAAATCCAAGACTCTTATAAGCATTGTTTGCAATAGTTTCAATGTGATTTGCGAAAGTCAGTTTTGGGTCGAAGGTAACACCAAGGTCTTTAACAGTTTCCGGCCTACAAAGATTTATACCGTCAATAGTATAATCATAATTTATGTATTTTCCTTTTCTAGTAAATGTAATAGCTTTACATTTAGTTATGTTTAGGCTAAATTTATTCACGTGGCACCAGTGTTTTATATTTTCCAAGTCTTCCTGGAGGTTTTTACAGTCTTCAAGTGATTTAATTTGAGCATATAATTTTAAGTCATCTGCAAAGAGTAAAGTATGCGATTTCTTGATGTGCTTAGTTATGTCATTGATAGTGATGAGGAATAATAAAGGTCCAAGGTTTGATCCTTGCGGTACTCCCGATGTAACATTAAAATTGTTGGAGATATGACCTTTGTAAGCTACAGATTGTTTGCGATCACGTAAGTATGATGTGAAAAGTACTAATGCTTGCTTAGAAAGATTCATAAGAGCTAGTTTTTCAAGCAAATTATATTGTGTACTCACGATAATTCGCTGAATCGGGTGGCGCGGCAACCGCGGATAATCAACACGAAAACATCGTATGGAGAACTCACCAGTAAATTGTTTGAAGTTAAACTTTAACTACTCTTTAGGGGGTTAGAAAAGAAAAGTGAACCTACGAAATGCGATAATGAAACAATAATTTTAAAACTATGTATTAGTAGTGTTGTTTACTTATGCAAGGACATCCAACTAGAACATTAAAAAACGCAATACTTCATATAATTACTTTTTGATTCATTTATATATACTGTACATTTTTGCCTTGTAGCTTTATATACTTTGTAGCTTGATAAAAATAGTTACAAATAATATAGTAACAAGTAATAGGTAACAGGTAATACAGTAACTACTCCCTAAACTGAACACACAGGCTCTCAAGACATATTTTTGCGTTAAAATGTAATATTCTACATAGTTAAAGAAACACTATAGCCTATACTAGACTAATAAACTTCAATATTTCAACTGACTATTATGTAAATTTAATAACCATTAACAAACTTTAGCATTTATTAAAGCTCTTGACTTCCTTTATATATTAGTACATTTTTATTGTTCACAAAATCGTTAACGTCTTCCGTGCGTCTCATATGAATATGAATATTAAAGAGGGCTACAATACTTGAATGTCCGTAAGCATAAAAAATCTAATCAACGAGGTACATATACAATAGTAATTGGTAAAATAATGGTCTAATGTTACGGATAGGTGCTGATTGCCACGGGTGCTGACTGCCACAGCCAATTATTGGTGTTGACTGCCACGACTGTCGCTGATTGCAAATATGAAGGTGCTGACTGCCACGACGGCGTGCTGACTGCCACGAACCTGGGAGAAACTGTATTTGGAAAGAGAGTACTAAATTCATGATTATTAATTAATTTAGTAGGGGTTAATTTAATAATCATCACAGCAAATCTATGTGGCATCCTGTAAGTTACAAAGTTGCTCACTAAGTGGAACGACATACACTTGGATGTTTATAAAGGGATTGTCTTTTCTGTTATATGTACAATTTGCACATTTCATTGTTTATATTAATTGTTTTATTGTATTATTTAATGGATATGATTGTCTGAAGCCAGCTGACAAGGGAAGTTTGGGAGAAGCACTCGCCTGCAGAGAAATAAGCATGTCATTTGAAGGACCAATTCATGCTGATTACAACAGGTAATAAAACTCCTGTACGTTGAGAACTGTTCGAGATATTCAGCTTGGAAATTTATATGAGAAAATGAGTGGATGCACGTTTCAATGCGTTAAGTATTCTCCCTCATGGCGAAGCCTGATGGTTTGAACTTGCTATTGCTTGATCACTGGGGTCCATTCACAGACAAATTGTCCATTACAAGTTGCATGACGGATGGCAAAGACCTAATAGTTGAGAAGATACCAAAGAATTGCACATGATTTGTGCAACCATTTGATGTGTTTTGATTCCGATCAATCAAAGATTATGGCAGGAGATTTGTACATAGTATGAATCTTCTTCATCTGGACGTTATAATGTACCAACAAAACAATCAAATAAAGTTCGTGTCCATACGAATCACTTCCGATCACCGCGATACATTGGATTGTTTCAGTTTGCGTTCTGCAGGTTACGAACAAATTATAGGCCTATAACTTTTGAATCACTTGTCGAATTTGATTTTTGCTTTGGTTCTGCGAACTGTTATCTTGACGGATGCAACACAATTGCACATATAAAATGTTCATGGTGCAAGGGAGTATTTTGCCTGCGTCATTTCTTCATAAAACAGAAGAACAACAGTGATCAATTTCCATCTCTAACCTATGATTATTGTGAACAATGTAATGACTAATTGTATCTAACAAACCCGTTAGTTATTGCGAAACACTTTTTTTCTGTTACTTCCGATAACTTTCAATTCGTATGTCAATGTTCGTTACTAATTATGTTGTACTTAACGTGTATAAATGCGTATATCCTCATTTTCTCATATAAACTTCCAAGTTGAATATATCGAACACTTCTCAATCGTACAGGAATTTTATTAGCTTGTTGTAATAATCATGAATTAGGGTTTCAAATGGCATGCTTAGTTTCTCTCAGGCGAGTGCTTTCTCCTGAACTTCCCTTGTGACGTACAGCCAGCAGTGCTTTTTTGATGGAACTTTCAAGAGCTGCTCGAAACAATTTGCACAACTATACATGCTGACATAGGGAGTTCAAGTGAGAATACATAAATCGTACCAATTTTGTACACACCGCTCCCTGACAAAACTGAAAGTACACTCATGTCCAAAATTATTGTCACATATCTATAACTGTCTTCTTGTAAGAATATAATTTGATAATTTTGCAGAGTACTTTTAATACTTATATTATGTGTATAATCAGGAAATGTATATTTGTGATAAATTTCATAGGAAAAGAATTATAAATACGAAAATCATAATGAGTAAAATAAAATGTAACTAAATGGGCAAGAAAATTTTATTTTCGTTTTATTGTTCTTATTTATTGCTCTTTTGACGTGAAATTTACCACATATTTATCTTTGCCGATTATACACATACTAACATTATAAGAAATACCGGGCGAATTCGTTATCAAATTATATTATTAGAACAACATATTTATAATCGTGTGACAATAATTTTGGACATGAGTGTACGTACAGAGACTTGTTTACCTTTGTTAGGTGCTGGTCTGAACAACACGATCCTAAGGATCATCTAGTTTCTTTCATGCTTCTTGGCGTCCGGTAATGTTACGTCTAGCAACTTTCTCTCAGGCTCGTGGCAGTCAGCACGCCATCGTGGCAGTCAGCACTCTGATATTAGCAATCAACGCCAGTCGTGGCAATCAGCACCAATAATTGGCTGTGGTGGTCAGCACCCGTGGCAGTCAGCACCCCACCAATGTTACACCACCACTTTTTATGCTGTTCTTGCATCCACCTGACAATGTTGTGCCGCATTGCATTTACAAATTACCTGCTGGACACAAACTGTAGCGCATCTGCGACGACTTTCTGAATAGGCCTATGTCAATAATTTTATATTCTTCAAGCTTAGAGGCTATCTCTTGTTCTATTTTAAGTGCGGCTAATGCTGATGTTCTGTCCTGACCAGACTTATAACGAAGATATTATTTGATCAGTGGCGTATTTAGGGGCTCTGGACTTAAGCCTTCCCCACGAAATTTTATTTACTATATTAAAATAAATGACATATCTTGCAGAATTTTAATATTTCCAGGACTAAAGTTAGCAAAGTCCCCGAAACAAAATCGTAAATACGCCACTGGATTTGAGAGTTTTATGCACGCTGAAAGAACACTCACAAGAAGCTGATAACACAGATAGCGTCAAGGCTATTTCCAGCAAATTCGTAATTTGGGGGGAAATTGCCTTGGGCAGAACAGCTCGCAAGTCCGAGATATTTGTAATTTCTTTCTCCATAAGAGATACTACGTAAATTTTACAATAACGAATTCATATTCAGGAAAATCTATTTCGAATTGCGTAGCACACTCTTCCATTGCCTCCTTCATCAAGAACAGTTTTGTTTTAAGATGACATGCTTGAATACCACCAATTACAGATATATTTTCCTTGCAGAATTTTCTGACGAACGCGTTCACAATGTTGTCATCATTCTCCTAAATTTTCGTAAATAACTATAAAGATGGTCCTAAATTTTCCAAATAAGTACAGATAACGATCACTAAAGTTCATAATTGACTGTTTAAAAACATGTTGGCCCTAATTGATATATCACGTGAGTACCTTTCCATTTCAAAAAATATCACGTATTTCAAAATGACAGATTGCAAAATAGCGGCGGAGATTTCTGATCTACTTTGCCCATTTTTCTCTTTTCAATATGTGAAAGTACCACTGTTTGAATTGTCTATCTTTCACTATTTTTACAATTCAACAGTTTATTTGATATATTTCTATAACATAACATACCCTTCTCCCACCAAATTTGACCCCCTCCCCCTCCGTTCCTTATGGCGCTCAGCCACTATAATTTTGCACATAAAAATATTTTCACATACTCTATCAGGTGCACTAAGTCTCATCCTGCATCTCAACTCATCCATTTGAACCCTTTACTTGTTAGTCGGTTATAAAAAGTGCATTCGTATAGATTTTTAGCCTTGGTACCTCAAGGCGACTATAAGGCTGGAATCACTATGGGCTGGAAGAACCTAGCAATGTTAAAAATGACGACTCCCAGCCCCAAAGTTACTGATCTTAAACTCACATTACCGTTCACTTAATGTTTAAGAAATAGCCTATAAATGGGTTTTAAAAATAACCTTTTCTTAGAAGTATGAATAATTTCAGTTTACTATGGATAATTTTTTTTTCATTTATTTCGGATAAAAACAATTTGTAACATAATTTTAAATAAATATTTGAGGGGGCCAAACCAAGATTTGGGGAGGCCGGTGCCCCCCCGTGCCCCTCCCTAGCTACGTCCCTGGCTATTGTATAAATCAGTAGAAAATTTAAGTTAATACGACAAGCATTACAAACTGAAGTAATATTACGAACTTCTATTAGCGCACTCGTATTTGAAAACAAAGTAGCAGGAGCTCGGGAACAGGCACAACTACATGCTCACACTACTCGTCACGTACAGAATCAAAGGATTAGTACGTGTTATATATACATTTTAATGTTGGTATAAAGAATAACTACTTTCAGATTTGGATGAAAACTGTAGCTTGTATTATACAGTTTACTCCCATTTTGTTTATTGCTCATGTTGTAACCTCGTTTTTTTTTAGTGCAAATGATTTCCTTGTTTTATAACTTTTATCTATCTTACATTTTCTAGTGCAATATCAATTTGACCACATGGCTGCGACATTAAAAGATATAAATTTTCTTATTAGATGAAGAAGAAGATGAAGTGAAAACAGTACTTCCTCTGAGAAGTTGACCGTGAAAGAAGTTTACGTTTAGGATCTGGTTTAGGATGCAGTGAGTAAAAATGAAGTAAAGCTGTGTTTCGCTGTGTGTGTCTGAGGTCTGTGCTGAATTCGACCCTGCTAATGGTTCAATATATATTATTAAGCATATATTGATGCTTAAATATGTTGTAAAGTAGCAGTTCTTTAGAATGTGATCTTTAGATGGTTTGATCCATTGTGAAAGTAATATTTTGCGAATGAGTGCAAGGGTTTTCTAAACAAGAATGCATCAATTACTCCGTTCAAAAGTGAAATTTGATTTTTGTAATTAACTGTAGTAAGATATTCGTATCTTTTAAAATTATTTATAGCAAGTCATTTTGAAGTGTCTTCAGAAACATGTTAGCATTACAGCAATATGGGAGTAGTGACGACAGTGACTCAGACCAAGGACAAGCTGATAACGTACAATACAGTCACTTGAAACCAATTGAAAGTGAAAAATTTTCGTCCCAGACTTCTATTGTTATACGTGCAGCACCAGATGTTGTGCCTACGGTATGTTCTTCTTAGGACTTATTCATTAAATTACGTTTTGCAATATAGTGAGGGTAATGTTTGGTAGGTGGTTACTCAACTATCGTACGGTTAACGCAAGTTGGCGTCTGACATATCTGCAGGCCGTGCAGTTTTACTATACTGTTCCACACAGGAATTCATGAAAAACATACTTCTTTCTGTTTGGTTTCACTTTTTGTATTTTCAACATTCACTTTTGGTGTTCGCTGGTGCAGATTCACTTTAACAGGTCTTTTTTTTTTTTCTCAAGACACCAACCAACCTTCGCTATGTAGTCACTAAAAACCACTAATGCTATCTTAACAAACACGTCCGAGCGAACTGCATCGAACAAGGGGGATTAGAAGCCACGCAATACTCGTTGTTTTCTTACAAAAAGAAGGTGCCCATTAAAACTCTAAACAGAATTTCAGTGGTTCCGCTTCTTGACTCTCGCTTTTCGTTTACTCTGATTCACGTTCAATGAGTTTATACACTGTGCCTTATGGCTGCCTGAACGTCAATATTTGTGTACAATGTTACCCTTCTTTTCACTTTTTTAACGTTACAAATTCAAGTCGGACGTAGAAGCAGAAACTACTTCGGTTGCTTATAAGCTAGTAACTACTATAATATAATATTTGTTGTAATTTATCATAAACATTTCACGAACTATACATTCATCTGTAGTTACCTTATGGGAAATTATGTGCTTGGGGTTCCGGGTTCGATCCCAGCCCCCGCCAAGTGAACTTTGTGGTGGACAAACACCGTGTGCGTAGGTTTTCTCGTGGTTCTCCCGTTTCCTCCCACTTTCTTCATTCCACCATTTCATTCATTACTCATCTTCACCGTCTCCTTTAGCCTAACCGGCATAATCGTGGGACGTAAAACTCAAAGATTTCATTTCATTTTCATTTTCTTATGGGAAGTTACATGAATTTCAGCTTCGACTTTCATTTCTATATTTCCACGTAAATGCATATCTCACAAGTAAGTGCATACCATATTTCCATTAGTTATACACTAGTCTGTTAAAATATTAGAATTTTTTTCTGTAAATTTTATAAATCTATGGATCCGTATAGTAAAACTGCACTCTGCAAGCATTATTCGAGCAGATGATTCTACCAAATTTTGATACATTTGTGAAATTTTTAGGCTGGGTTTAACAACCTTTTTTTTTTTTTTTTTAACGAACCAAAAGAATGTTCGTAAAATCTTGATGAACTCACATTTCTGGGTTATTATGCTTCACTTCCGTATATTATTCGTATTATATTCAGACTTAAATTCCCCATTCATTACTCAGAGAGATTATAGTACAAAAGCAACCTTTTTATTTTATATACTATATAAGTTTGTGATTTTTTAATAGTTTGTTATGATTGTTATGTAGTTGCAATCAAAGACAAATTCTAAGTATTGTTTCGTTTTAATAATGTTTACTATTGATAAAACACCTCGAAATGCTGTACTTTTTTTTTGGGGGGGGGGTCATACAAACCCCATGAAAGGCATTTATTGAAATCAGAAGTATCTTTGGTGTGTATTTATGTATAAATGGGTCAGAGCCAAAGTAGACTCAAATAATTCGTATCTTTATTCACTTTTCTTACTGATATGCAAATTAAGTCGTTGTATTTCTTTAACTTGGACTAATAAAAGTCGTAGTGAACTAACTTGGACTAAATTAGTTCTTTTGTACTCTGCAGTATTTTGAAATTGTCCATATGTAATTCTGTATAATGGTTTCACTTGTGCAACTGTTTATCTGTTTGTTTTTCTGAAATGACTCTTACACAATTATATTAACAAGTAGGTAAAGATCAGTACAACCTATTTTTATCAGGAGTCCTTCGCGAATGAGCCTGCAGACGTATCGCATTTGTGGCCAATTATTCCCGGTTTAGAGTTCAAATGGAGGACAATTTCTCTCGGGTGTAAGCCGAGAAGCGGTTTGGATTCCGCTTTAAGCTTATGTGACCCCTTCCAGCGCAACCCCGTTGTTGTATAATAACACCAAGACGAAACAGACTTATTTCTGTCCATATGTGATATAAATACATAGAAGCAAATTATTTAAATCAAATAATCTGATTTAAACTTAAAAAAAAAAAAAAAAAACGGGTCTTATCGTTTTTCCAATAAAAGCCGTGGATTTTACCAACCCTGTAGGTTAGAAATTTCTTTTAGCAGAGCATACACTAAATGAGGAACTCCATTACTACTCGCAGATTGACTTCAGAAGGGCTCAGTATAAATACAGTTAGACCGTATGGCATAAAAATTACAGTGCATAAAACACGAACCTAGCTTGTGCTAGGTGCTCGCTAAAAAGCACGAATACTATCTTACTGAACCAGGACAAGAGCACAGCAGGAGAGCCCGACCTTTTTCAACTTGCGGCATACTATGGGTGTAACTTGAATTCTCGCGGCACACTCATAGATTTTATTATATTTAAATATAAAATAGCATGGTATCTTTTTCTGTGATTACTGATCTCCTCACAGAGAAGAAAGCTCGATCACTGGTTTTCTACCATGGTAAATCATTATGCTTATTTTTTCATTCTAATTTAAAAATAGAAAACAATTGCAATGAAATATTGGACTTAGGTTTTTAAAAATACGCTTTCTTCGAAAACCGCATCCAAACTTTCACTAACAAGAAAGATCACTAAATAACGAACGAACAAACAAATCTCTTATTTTTAAAATACAAATGTAGGTAATTCGTATGCATGTTTGTTTTGTCGAAAGGATTGAATATTTTAAAATTTGAAGTTACGAAATAGTGTGCAACAATAAAGAAGCAATAATGGTCATAACGTCATAACAATGATAACAAATACCTTTTTCAAAATTAAAAATGTACAGAAAAGTAACGCGGTATGAAACTTAAAATTGTAGATTCATATTAGAGGTTCATAGTAATGTGAAATACAAATATACATTTTTTCCCTATATCCTGCAATTTAATTACTATAAAATTAATAATTTTGTTTCGATTTACTCGCGGCAAACCAACGGCTCATTTGCGGCACACCGGTTGTGAAACGCTGTTATACACATAAATGAGGATAGTGGAAGAGCACACTTAAACATACAGTATTTGTACTTTCACTCAAAATTAATTTCCATGTGTTGTACATAAACAGTATTTACTTATATTCACACTCTAGTTTCTTCACGAAAAATGTTTCACATCGTATTTTACCTGTAACTTTTCTATTTGGTAGAACCGTCTGCTCGAGTGAACCTTATCTGTACGTGCTGTAAATGATACGAAGGCAATACTATCAATCAGTGCAGTATTCAGTCACGCTGTTTCTAGGTAATAAAAGTTACTTTTCTCTCAGGTTTTGGTGGTTGAATATTGAATCTTCTCCGCTAATTGCTCCCTGATCGGAAGAACATAAAGCTGTTTTAATATTTTTTATGTATTTATAGTTAAGTAAATATGCTTTACTCATAATCACTCTTTTCTCATTTCCCTACTTCAATTGTAATTGCATTTTGCAGATATTTGTTATTTTCCTCCTTTGTTTCTCCTTATGTATTCATTCATAATGTATTATTGCGCAAAAGTAGCAACTTTCTAATGTTACGTGTTGCAGACTATCATATTCGGAAATACTGAAAACAGTGAGGTATTGCATGAAACGCGAACAAATTTAAAAGTACAAACTAACTTGTGCTACATGGCCACTATAAAACACGAGTAGAGTTGAGTTGATTTTGAGTTTAACGTCCCGTTCAGCAGCGAGGCTATATGAGACGTGGACCTACTGATTAACGTGGAATCCGAACCACATAAGCTCCCGCCGGGAATCGAACCCGGGCCTCCCACGCCAAAGGCGCATACGCTAACCGCTTAGCCACGGAGGAGCTCACTATAAAACACGAATGCTATCTGAGTCAGGGCAGGAGCGGAGCATAAAGGTGCGTCCGAAGACGGGAGGCACGTCAGCGATGGTAGATATACGTATAAACTACGATTGTAAAATAAAAAATAAGAACAATGCCTTGCGTGTGGCCCTTTTGGAAGGTTCTTGAACACAGACCCCCGTATATAGATTAGTAGCTAGGTTGGTTCCTTTCTGTACTAAAATTTAATTCACATAGGAATGCCGAACGAGCGTTAGCGAGTGTAGGCGGGTTAGAACCCCGCAGGGCACGTTATCTTCTGTCTTTATTACTGCTAAATGGGAAGGGAGATCTTGTTCTAGAACCTTGCCCGCATACTGTCTCAACATTTCTATGATCACATATGCCATCTAGGTTATTTACTAAGACATAGGGTTTGAAACACTGACACAGTTTGCTCTATTGTCAGTTTACCTAATATATAGTGGTTTTCAAAGCTAAACCAACTTGTCTTATCAACAGTAAAACTGTCATATGGTTTTTAGCGGCCACGTGCGGTTTGTCAACCAGTTGGATGTTGCCGGTATTACAAAAGCTTAGCCGCTCTCCCCGTCGCCAGGGTAAACAACGAAGTCTCGAACTATTCTTTCTCAGTGTTGCAAACCAATAAGCAGATAAATAAAACAAGAATAATCATTTAAAATAGGAATAAAATACATACAGGTCATTCGACAAGTCATTTTCTCTCCTTTTAATTTAATAATAATAATAATAATAATATGAGCTACTGTGCATATTATTATTAGCATTTTTAACATACAACCGTCTGCATGTAATTTGTAATGTTTTGCAAATGATGGATATTCGGTACTACGTATTTTCAGTATTAGCTCCAATTTCATAGAATGCTGTACCAAATGTAGTAAAAGAAGTTAAAACATTTAATTCCTTCAAGAAAATGTTAAAAATGTATTTGCTCAGCCAACAAAATTTAAGTTCAGGTATTCATGATTTGTATTCTATCATTTCAATCACGTAAGTGACATCAGACTTGACTTGCTACACATTTTTTTATTAAATAATCATGCACTGTAGAAATATTTCATCACCCTCTGCCCCTGCATTGTCAATGACAAACCCCCATAGCAGAATATGCCGCGATCTGCGATGTGATCCCAGAAAATTTGCCGCGCCTGTGCAGAAAAATTGCCAAAGGAAAAAATAAATAGCCAACAGGAAAGTATAAAAGCATGTCTGATATGTGTACAGAAGGCTGTTTCATCCTTATGGTAGCAATTTGCAGTCGTCACCAGAGGCGCTAGTTTCACGTCAGCAACGTGACGCACGCAGTACAGAGTAGCCAGACACTTGTGTACAAGCCGTGCAGAGGAGAGACGTGTGTGAGCAGAATGCCGCCGAAAATCCACCCTTTTTGGGAGGGCTACATCGTAGCACTTTGTGATATAGGTTACAGCTATAGCCGAATAAGAACACAGTGCAAGAAGAAAGGTTTCACAGTGTCTGATAAGGGAATTAGTGCAGCCATCCATCGCAATGCAAACCCAGAGCAAACCATTGCCATGCGTCGTCAAAAGGGGCAAAAGAAGCAACCGGCTCCACAACGCAGTCAAGACGTCATTGCCAAGGTCCGCCGGTTTGTGACCCAGGAGAAACCACTCACCCAACGTGACATAGCAAGGCGTGTTGGACGGTCAACTGCAACTGTACACCGAATCATGTGCGACAATTTGGGATTACACAAGCGGCGGGTCCATGGTCTGAAGCCAACGCACATCGCAGAACGGCGGGTGGCATGCAAAAGGCTGTATGAAGGTTACCTGGCAGGTGACAAATGGCGTTATGTGATCACCTGAGATGAAGCATGAGTCTATTTCACAGGATCCCAGCAGATGCGTGCAATTTACTACCGCCGCAGTGATGGAATCGATCATGCAAAGTGGGTTCGCTCCTGCAAGGAGAGTTTTCCAAAGTGATTTATGGTAGTGACGGGTTTCTGTGCAAAAGGAAAGCTTCCGATACATCGGGTTTAATCAAATATCAAGGTGAATGCAGCGTATTATATCGAGCATGTACTGGAACCCATTTATCGCCAACATGCCCCGGCTTTGTATGACAATGACACTGACAGAGTGTTCATCCACCAGGACAAGGCCAGCAGCCATACTGCCAAACGAACGGTAGCCTATATGACACGTATGGAACAAGAGACAGGTGTAAAGGTTATCCCCTTTCGAGACATCCCCGTCAAGTCACTAGATGCATCCCCTATAGACTTCAGTGCTTTCGGCCTCCTCAAACGGAACATCAATAAGCGTCATCCGACTACACTTAGTGGCCTTTGGAAAGTGTGCAAGGAGGAGTGGGCGAAATTGGATCAGGCAGTGCTCAATAGAGGTCTCCTTCAGTAGAAACTACGATGTCGTGCAATCGTTCACCAACAGGGCTCTCACATCGAACATGATCGTTGGTGGAAACGGGGTTTTACGCCCTAGGGCACGGGTAAGTACGTCACTACCATAAGGCTGAAACAGCCTTCTGTAGATGTCTTAAATGCACGGACGACTCGCATAAATATAGTTTGAACTGTTTTTTACGTCGTTTAAAGCGTATTTTAACAATCACAAGTGTGTCTCCTGCAGAAAAGTTTTGCAGAATTCCTGCAGAGATTTTTTGAAGAATTCCTGCAGAAATTTTTTTGAAGAATCCCTGCTGAAAATTTTTGACTTACTAAAGCTCATCGCAGAAAGAAAAAGAAAGTTCTGCTATCGGGTGACAATCATAACCTTATTTTGTCACCATGTTATTGATAGGTTTGTGTTCGTTTTCATGTTTGTATTTGTATCTCTTTTTTTTTTCTTTCTTCACTTGTAGTATTCGTGTGTGTTTTGTTAAAAGTGCTATTTTTTCTTTTTTTTTTTTTTTTTTTTGTCATCATAATGTATACCTGTATTTTTGTTGTATATTACCGTATATTTTGTACTCAATTGTGTTTTATTGTATAACTGAATGTATTTCCTTGACAAAGGTTAGGTGGTAGAGCAGCAATATGCTGAACCTCGCTCCCTTAATATTGTCCTCCCATCTGTGCCTAGGTCTTCCTAATAGTCGTTTTCCGATTTGATTTTCAGTCAAAACTTTGAAAGTGTTCCTACTTTCTTCCATTCTGACTATAACCTAGTGACCTGAGCCTCGTAGGGTTGATGAGCCTAACAATGTTTGGTAAACCGTATAAATTATGTAGTTCCTAGTTATGAAGTTTCCGCTGTTCCCCATTCCCATTCCTCTTGGGTCCGAATATTCGTCTCAGGATCTTGTTCTCGAATACTTTCAATCTACGTTCTTCCCTCAGTGTAAACGATCATGTTTCTCAACCATATAGTACAACAAGCATGATTGTTGTTTTATATATTGTAAGCTTAAAATTCCTCGACAGAATTTGCTAGACAAGAGATTTTGAACTGAATAATAACACGAATTCCCTGCTTTTAGTCGCCATTTAATTTCTTCGTGAATATGGTTTTCGTCTGTTAATATTGATCCTAGATATTTAAAAGTATTCACGTTATCAAAAGTATTATTTAATATTTTAACGCATCCACAATTTGCCGTATTGCGGTCCCGACGCACTTCCATGTATTTAGTTTTCTCTGCATTTACTTCTAAATCCATGTCCCTGCAAGCGCTTAATAAGACCTCTGCATTTCTCTCTATTGTTCTCCTATCATCCCCTATTAAATTTACATCATCAGCATACGCCATAACCTGGTGAGTACCACTCAACTCTAGGCCGTGGTTTCTATCTTTGATTTTCCTTATAGCGTACTCCACGACAAAGTTGAATAACAATGGCGACAACGTATCTCCTTGTTTCAGGCCACTCTCGACGTGAAAGCTCGTGGACGAAAATTTTCCTACCCGGACTTTACTTTGGAATTCATTTAAGCATATCTTAATTAATTTAGTACTTCTTCAATCATTCACTTTCATTAATCATCCTTCTACATTAGCCTAAAGGGCATAACTGTGGGACGTTAAACCAAAGTTTCATTTCATTTCAGTTGGTTTTGTGAATTCCAGCGTGGCCGCACATTGCTCGGTCTGTTGTATGTTGTTGCCATTAATGTATATGCTGTGCATGAAGTAATTGAGAGAGACCGTCATGTGACATACTGTAAGATTCAGACATCCTTCAGTATTGATATAAAAGCAACACATTCAATTTTGCATGGCCACTTGAACGTACGTAAACTTTAAAGTCATTGGATACCATACAACTTGATCGAAGTTCGAAAAGAGGCTCGCGTCAACTGGTGTAAAGAAATGTTTAAAAAATTGAACTCAAGTAAATCAAATTTGGTGTACTACATCGTTACAAAGGATAATACTTAGGTATTCATACAAAGCCGAAACTAAAAAGCAGTTCACTGTTTGGGTGTTTCAAAATGAGCCGAAACCAACGAAAGTTGTTCGTTCGAGTAGTGCTGCCAAGCAAAGAGGGATTGCTTGTTTCGTTGGTTATATCGAACATGTGACAACCATAGCTTCTAGACGATCGATGGACTGTGTATACTGAGTTGTATACTACAATTTGTTTGCTTGAAGTCATCAATGAATTGCCTAAAACATTCATCGTCGCATCATTCTTCACTGCGACAATGCCAGTTTCTACTTAGCATACTAAACTTAACTTTTTTGTCCGGTGAAATACCGAATTAATGAGTCATTTTTCGTACTTACCTGATTTATCATCTAATGACTTCCCTTTTGGTGTCACATGACAAATAAGAGCGTAGTGAGCGGTTTTTGTCGCCTGAAGCAGTTCTTGACCCCAATGGCAGGACTTTGTCTTTCTGCGATGAGCTTTTAAGTCAAAAATGTTCTGCAGGAATTCCAAAATAAAAATCAAGACGATACTATCATGTTTTTATTATAGCGTTACATGAAGCATGGTAGTTTTCAGCGGTATCGCTAGTTCGAGTTACAACCTGTGAAGTCACATTTTTTGAAAGAGTTTTGCTAAAAGGAGCAGATTTAAAATAATTATGATATGATATACCGTATATTTTAATGAGAACAGCTTTAAGGATTTTTTTTTTAAATGTTAAATATCCTGATGGGGGTCTATTTAGGATAATGTATGTAAGCTGATCTGTTGTTCCAATATCATCACTAAGTCCATCCTTTGCTGCTGGCCTTTTCTCCTCACATTAGTAGCCACTGAACCCAAACTTTCAGGTATGGCCTCAAGCAATGGTATATTCAAACAAAGCATCATTAGCTTTACTGCAACAGAGTATTTGTGTCGAAAACCTGTTACTGCAATTTTAAAGAAGTCTTCAATTCAAAAAGCTTTCCTTAATGTCTTGAGCTTGTTACCAAGTCCTGCATAGATTTAATGAAAAGCTTGTATTCAAAAAATAATCTGTTCTACTCTATATCTGTCAAAAACTGAAATGGAAATGTACTAAAAAACTCAGAAGTTTGAAGAAGTTATGCGAGTCGTTCGTGCATTTTAGACATCTACACATAGCAGGCATGTTTTTATACTTTTCTGTTGGCTATTATTTTTTCCTCTGGCAATTTTTCTGCACATGCGCAGCAAATTTGCTAGCGAATCGCGGCATGTTCTGCTATGGGATTCTTGACACATTCCGAACAACGATTTCTGAGATAACATCAGCAGAGCGGATAAAATCCTGTCAAAATTGGTTTGAGCGCACTCGAAAGTGTATCGATCTTAAAGGTGAATACTTTGAAAAACAATAATGTCAGGCTTGGCTAGTTTAAACCAGCTGGTATTTTCAAGAAAACAACTGGTAAAAATAAATAAATAAATAAATAAAATTGCTTTAAATCGCGTGAACTGCATGGTGACGTTTCCATATATCAAACCATTTGCATTAGTTTTATCTCCTTTTTACCTTTTAATCAATGCGTCCTATGTTCAGTTCTCGGTCGAACCACAACCCTTCTCTCAAGTATAAACCAACTAGCAGTTCGGATGTCACTCTAAGCGAAAGTCTTCTCCTTGATAACCTCAGTATTACATAAGGATATTAAGCCTAAACATACGAAGATAACCTCAGTATTACATAAGGATATTAAGCCTAAACATACGAAACTAAACCAAATTGTATGCCTGAATGCTTGTTGTTTTATAAAGAAGCCAAGGTTGCTTAAATATATTGATAGAAATTAGCAAAATTTATCGACTGTCTACGTAGCTTCCAACAGTAGCTTGGATTGGACTTTCAGTTTTAATTTTATTGAATGATATCTACATACTAAATTTGTAATTTAATACCTCAGTTTTAGCGTACCGGTTATGATACGTTGATTTTAAAATTTTACATGCAAAGCAATAACGGGATTTTCCCGTTCTTGTTTTGCACAAAAAGTAATAACAGGATTTTCTCGGTGGCTAAGGCAGGAGTTTCCCAATTTAAGAAATTTACTGACCGGACCACCCAACATTATAATGAAACGGGACAGTCCTGATTTCCGAATAAGCGAATATACTATTTGATGCCCGAGTGAAATGGGTGGAACTTCCATTCTGCTGTTCCAAGTCCAAAAGGAGGACAGTTTCTCTCGGATGTAAGTGGAGAAGCGGTTTGGATTCTCCTTTAAGCGTATGTGACCCCTTCCAGCATAAACCCGTTGTTGCGTAATAACACCAAAACGAAATAAACTTATTTCTGTCCATATGTAATATAAATACATAGAGCAAATTGTTTAAACAAACAAAAAAAGGGTTTTAAAAAACATGTTTTTTGCCAACCCTGACTAAAGGAAATCATTTCCAGTTTCACATATATTTTTTCATGTTGATTACAGAAACTTTTCCAGCAGCTGTCTTAGAATCTTCTTAGGGAAGCGTTCGTCCATCCTTTCAACATGCCCATACAGCGTAGCTGGATTTTTCTGTTCATTCTTGAGTACTGTTTTGGTTGTATTTATTTCTGATGATTTAATTTCTTATTCGATTTTGCATGGATTTACATAATTGATTGTTTTCGAGGATTCTTACCTCCGTTGGTTGGATTTTGCTCGACTCTCTTTTCATCATTTGGTGTACGGGGATCTCTGGTTCGATTCCCGGTAGAAGAGCCGTGAAATTTGATTCAATTCCATCTTAAACTGTAGGTGTGCGTCTCATGTTGTCTCGGTGCTGAAAAGGGAAGGTAAACTCAAAACAACCAAGGAGTCTTTTCATCAGTGTTTGTTATCCGCATCTTAAATATAATGGGTACGAAATACGTGTGGTATAGTAATATTTTAGCATTCCTATGTGTATTCTTATCCCACACCGGCTCTTGCAGAGAATTTTTTTCTTAAAATTTCTATATTTCTTTCTTGTGACGGGACTTACCAACCAATGTGTTGTTTATTTTTACAGGGATCGGTGGAAACGTTGAGGCACGTTGATGCAGACACCAAAGAACTAACATTCAACCCTAAATATGATGAATTATTTGCACCGCAAGTTGGACCAGAAAATCCTTTTCAGACTCAACAACAGAAAGCACATAAGAATATACTTTCAGGATATGTTGAACCAGCTCATATCAGCGATTTTCAGTTTGAAACGCAGAGAAGGACGTTTACCAGTTATGGTAAGGTGGACAAATTTAAATTTAATTTATATCGTAGACATGGCATAAAATGTTCGCAATTTTTGTTTTATTTTATTGGTGTATACTTAGCCTTGTAATAAGAGCATTTCTTAGAATAACGTCACAAAATTTTTCATACCTTCATTTCTTTAAAGCAGATTATACATAAAATGATTAAATAAAGGATTTACCTTTTCATGTATGGTAATGTATTATGTATTTCTTTCATCTATCTATATATGAGCGTAATCAGAGGAACGAATTTTTTAGGTAAATTGTAAGCTTTTCCTCCTTTTTTGATGTTCTTTGTAGGATTTTCGAGAAAGAGTGTTGGGTTTTATAGGGCTGCTCTGCAGAATGATGACATTTTGGTAATTCAATGATATACAAGAGGCAGTCATAAAGTTTTAGTTATCACCTCGAAAAAAATTACTTAACTAATTTTTTGCTTCTCTGTAGATACACTCATGTCCAAAATTATTGTCGAATGTCTATAAATATGTTGTTGTAGGAATATAAATTGATAACGAATTCGCCCGGTATTTCTTACAATATTAGTATGTGTATAATCGGCAAAGACATGTATGTGACAAATTTCTTGTAAAAAGAGCAGTAAACAAAAACAATAAAACGAAAATAAAACTTTATTGTCCATTTAGCAACATTTTGTTTTACTCATTCTAATTTTCGTATTTATAATTCTTTTCCTATGATATTTACCACAAATATACATTTCCCGATTGTAAACATAGTATCGGTATTAAAAGTACCCTGCAAAATCATAATCAAATTATACTCTTACAAGAAGACAGTTATAGATATGCGACAATAATTTTGGACATTAGTGTACATGTCTGTAGTCTTGATACACAGTGAAATCTTCGCGCCACAGTACCATCGCATGCCGCAAGACAAGCCAAACAAAATGGCGCAACCTATTGATAAAGAAAAGTATCGTGCGTCAGTTCGTTTTCTTCATTTGAAGTGAAAGAACGCTGCAACAATCCATGGAAAGAACGCTGAGTTGGTGGAAATGTATGGCAACAATCCACCATCATACGACCTAGTAGTGAGGTGGCGCAGACGCTTTCAGTGTTGTCAGAGAAGTCTGAATGACGAAGAACGAAGTGACAGACATCTCTCTGTTTAAAACCGAGAATCGCAAGAGAAGTGACAGCCCTGGTTTTCGCGGACAGACCTATCACAATCGTGGCGATAGTGGAAAAAGCAAAAATCAGTCACGAATCAGTTTTCACGATCTTGCAGAACATTTTGCACATTACAAAGGTCGCCGCCTACTGGGTTCCGCGACTGCTCACACCTATTGAAAAAGTCCGCCGAACCGAAGCAGCAGTGGAAATGTTGCATTTGTGTTAGGCCAATCCAGACGACTTCTTAAAACGCCTAAGCCCATGGACGAGTGCTGGGTGTACCACTGTAACCTCGAGACAAAGGAGCAAAGCAAACAGTGGAAACATGTGGATTCACCTTCGCCGTAAAAGGCGAAGACCCAGTCATCTTCGGGGAAAGTGATGTTGAGTGCTGTCTGGACTGACTTGGTGTGGTGCTAACCGTAAGCCGCAGACCATCGCAGGAGCATACTACCGAAATCTCCTGACGATGTTGCAGGAGGCTGTCCAAGAGGGTCTTTTTTTTTTCATAACAACGACCCAGCTCATTCTGCATAGGACATAGTCACACATGCGCTTCTTTGGATTATCGTATTTTTGCCTCTTCCCTCATATTCTCCACACTTGGCACCCAGTGACTTTTTTTCCTCTTCCTGCAGATGAAGAGACCAAAGTGCAGGCATTTCCAGGATGGCAGCAAGGTGATTCTCGAGGTGGAATGTTTTACGAACAACCAAAGTTAAGACTTCTAGAAGTAAGGTCTTCGTCAAGTCATCCATCGTTGGGAGAAATATGTTTTTTTTTTCGATGTGATGATTTAAACTTTATGACTACCCCTCGTATTGTTTTGTTTGGCAGTTTAAATAGTTTATTCCGTGCAAAATGAAATGAGGTGCTACCAGAATCCATTATAAAAGAACTTCATTGGAAAATGATTTTAGCTTTAAAAAGAATTTACAAATCTTAGAATTAGTCTTACAAGAATTAGATGTCTTGGATTAAAGTCAATATGTAATTGTTCTGGGAGGTTGCAGCAGTTTGCTCAGCTATAAGAAGTGAAGCATGAACAGAAATATATCCAGCTTGAGTTCGGTGGTGTGTAGTAACAGTTGAACAGATTTTTAGTGTTACAAAATAGCAAGTAATTGTTTATAATAATATTTCGTATGGTAAGTTGAAAGTAAAATATGAAGATGCTAATGAACTTCAGTTTGTAAGGAAAGTGTTACTGTCATTTTTAAAGTTCATTTTATGCCTACATGTTCGTTTTAACAGGATATGGGTGATACATTCTGTTATTTGCAGGCTATGCACTGGATCCTACCGTGGACGGCCGAGCGGAAGAAGGGAAGAATTTCGTAGGCCATACACTCGCAGCGAGCGAATCAGATGGGAAAACCGTTTTTGAGAGCACTAGTAAGAGACCTTTGGACAAAAGGAAAAGGGAGAAAAATGACAATCCTTCCGACATCGAAGGTTTTCTGGGCCCGTGGGGTGGTTACGTGGATGAGAAGAGAGTCATGAAACCTTCCGAGGTAGGCAGTGGATTATAACGTTGTTGCGTATTTTGGGTTTGTTTTTAAATATTACACACTATGCGAGGAAAGGTTAAAGGTGGTGAAATAAATTTATAAAATTCATCAGTTGTTATTGTATCATGTACAGTCATGTAAAGGTAAAATGGATGGGAAATGCTTCTTTAAATGCAATTTGTTGTATAGAAAACGAGATGATTAAAATATGAATATGTAGCTTTCAGTAGACCTTTAGATAAATTATATAATAAAATTAAACGAAAGTTATATGCCTTGGCCTCAGTGGCGTAACTACTTTTTATGCCTCCCCCCGCAAGAGAATACCCAGGGCCCCCGCCTTAACAACATTTTTTGTGGAATGATAGATAACCTAATAAATAACCATACTTCCCTGTATCTGTGAATAATGAGTTCACAAGCATGCAACTACTAGGCCTAAATATTCATAAATGGAAATCACTTTGTTATACATATAGTTTATTCAACAAACTTCAGAATTGAAGATGGACTTACTTCTTTGCTGTCAGTGACGTCAGTCTTCATGAAGAGTAGCAGAAATTAATTGAATGGTTTGCCTCTTGTTAACCTGTCAGCAAAATTCTTTACTGACTCCCGTATATCCGTTTTTTCAGCTTCATCCGCATTTATTGAGAGCAGTGTTAGATTACTTAATTTGTTTTCGCCCATTGTGCTTCTCACATAGTTTTTCACTAATTTCAGTTTTGAGAACGACCTCTCCACAGAACTGACAGCGGGGTGGAAGAACATTGCCGACTAATACAAAACTAAAAAGCATGTCAATTCGACCTATTAGGAGGCTGGGGTGAAGGGCCTCCTTGGTAAAGTTGCGAGGTTTCGCACCATAGTAGGCACCCCTCCTTGATCTATGCCGTAGTGTTATAATCCAGTTCTCTTAGTTGATCTTGCATGATAGTCTGTTGTGCGAAGGATTCAAGCCCCGGTTCTGGTTCGGAACCCACGTTCATAGTAAGTTTCATCCTTCATAACTTCGGTGCTACATAACGCAAAACACAAAAATTTACACGACTACTTCATAAACAGCAACTGATCGAGGGACATTAAGATTCAGTTTCCGTTTACGATATTCGCGCATTATTAACCCCAGAAAAGATGTTTCATAATTTTTCTCTGCTCATAACAAAATACGGAGAGTAAGTAGTTTTCAGTTCTGGTTGCCGCTTCATCAGTCAGTTAGAAAATCTGAAAAGAAGCAATGTTGCAAAAAAAAAAAAAAAAAAAAAAAAAAAAAAAAAAAAAAAAAACCTTACCATAGTGTCCTCGAGGGTAATGCTTTCATTATTCAACATCTCAGTACTGTAAACAGTGTATTTAAATTAAACCTGTAAGGCACAAATCACCGTGCATTGTGGTCTATATCTGTAATTTTCGTTAGGTTTGTGACTCGACTTCTTTCTCAAGTATTTTTCACTGGTGAGTTTTCTCGTGGTTATATGATTCACATAGACACTTTTAGCGTGGTAGACCCAGATTAAATTCCCGGTGGGAGATCACGTGATGCTTATTTAAATCAATCTGTAGGTACACGTCTCATGTAGCCTCAGTATTGAAACTGTTAATTCTAATAAACCAGCCATCATTGATAAGTCACTTCACCACAAATTAAAAAGTTGCCATGTTCTATGGTCCTCAGCTTTTATTTTCCACCATACTTTCCATCACTTTTTTCATAATAGAAATTCTTCTTAAACAATGTCCCAGCCATGAGCTGAAGCTTTTGTAGTGTCGTGATGCAGATAACTTTTCGAGTTATCAACCAGGTAATGTGTTCGTTGTGTAACGTTTCGAGAATAGACATTGTTCTTATTTTCAGAGCTAGTATGAAAAGACTAGACAGAGGAACTGTATATGTGCTATCTGGGGTCGACATGGAGGGCTGTGATTGGTTGCTGGATTGTCTAGTCGATCGTTGGATGACTGATACTTTCTGATTAGGAAAGCCTTAGCTAAAACTAAGTCGATAGCTAATGTCTCCATCACAAACATTATCTGAAACCACTACACTTCCCAGATGTTCAGGGTATTGGAATAGAAAAAAAAAAAAAAAAAAAAAAAAAAAAAACTGATAACTATATTCAGAGAAGACAGCTATTTCAACAGAGGTATTAGTTATCAACTAAGTCCACAGTTTTTCCTAATCAGAGAGCATCATTTTCAGACCAACCATAGCCCTCCATGTCCTCACAGATTATATATACAGTATATATATATCAATTTCTTTTACTCTACTTAGTTACCTAAACAGACCGAAATACAGAAAATTAGGTTCCGATGCGAATTAACAAAGTTTTTCTAATAAATATAACCATATAATTAAATTGCTAACTTTCTAAAAGATATTCACAGGTAAAAACATGTAATGAACACTTATAATTTACTTTATTTGTCATCATACATTTGAAACGAGAGAAGAAGGATATTGCGGATAAGATTTTTCCCGAAATATCTAGTTGTTACCTGATAAAGTGGCATTTTAAATTATTTTAATGTCTAACAATGATTTTTTTCAATGAATCACTTTTTGTTAAGTACGATCTGGTCTTTGGTTTAATTGTCAGATATAAACATAACCCATTACTTATTTTGGGCTGGGCATTTATTTTTTCTTTGCTTTGAGGACAAGATATCCTAGTTTTGAGAGCTTGAAAGAATATATTTAATATTCCCATAATGTTTTTTTCCGCAACTATCATGTAGGTACATCCAGCTCTTATTTTGTTTACTTATATCCATGCTGGGATTCGTCTGTTCCATTCAAATTTGAGCATAAAAAATTTAATAAAAACAGATGGGTAAATTAGTTAGCTCATATATCAGAACATTTATACTAGTGTTCCGAAAACGAACATAATGAGTGTAATCTAAATGAGAATAATTTGAGAACTGATATTGACGGTGACAGTTATTGGATCACACTTATACTTTGTCATTTAGGATTTAGATTTCTGGGCTCTCGGCATCTATGGCCATTTAGCCCGTCACGTTTGAGAGATGACGTCCCTCTGCGAGCACACTATCCGGGGAAAGGGAAGGAAGGAAGCGGCCTGGGACCTATAAGTTAGGTATCACCCCGGCATTTGCCTGGTGTGAATGAGGAAGACGCAGGAAAACCTCATTCAAGGTGGCTGGCCTGAAAAAGCTGTTACACTTTTTTCGACCGAGTGCCCCACCGGGAATCGAACCCGGGACTATACTTTGTCGTGACAAGTGACATGGTTCAGTAATTCAGTTCTCTTGAAAGCTGTATAGTGTAATGGAAAACATGATATATTTTGAGAATTAATCCTGCATGATAGTCTGTGCATTCACCAAATGCTCTGGTCTTGGTTCGGAGCCCACGGTAGTAGGTCTTGTTCTTCATAATGTCATTATGAAATCCATACGGATACATCATCTCGAAACGAAGGATAGAAAGCTTATGATCTGATATGCTCCTGGTTAACTCAATATTTCGTCGTCTCTGCCTGTAATATTTATTTCTACTTTATCCCCTCACTTATTTCTCTTACTACGAAAAGTTTCGAAGCAACTCGTAGGTCAGGGTATTTGAAAATTCAATCATGGAAACGTTTCAGGACATAAATACTACTTTTTCATATTCGTCTTATCCAACTTACCAATACACTTTTAATATTTTATAAATGCATATACAGAGCCAGCGAAAATTTGATAATTCACCATATGACATTCGACCAACGAGGTAAGTCAGAAGTATATATGTGTAATCTATATCGACTGAAGTGACTTATTTTCACTAAAGAAATCCAAATTTCAATATCTGACTTTATTTTATTTATTTATTTATTTTATTTATTTATTTATTTTTTCATGTTTAGGAAGAAGCTATGGAGCTTGAAGAAATTTTAGCTAAACGTCAGAAACGTGGAAAGCAAGTTGACGAGAAACCACTGGAAGAGAAAACTGTTTTGCACAGTAAGTATTGTTCTCTGGTTAGTCATAAGAATGTGAACAGTTAATGTCTGCTCAATCGAACCGTACTTACAGATGGAGGAGCTTGTTGTGAATAACATTGGCTATTGACTTTAAACATTTTTCAGAGTAACTTTAGGAAGGTCACGAGTTCATTTTCATATCGTACAGAACAAAGTATTAAACAAAAGAAAAGTCAAAGAAGTTTAAGTTCCTGAAAGAGGCACTTACATACGTAAGTAGATTTTATATAATGGAATTTTAGTAGCCTGCTTCGCAGTTGCAGTAAAACTTTCTGACAATTCTAAAAATTAGCACTTCTGCTTTAAAGAAGATATTTATTGAATAGTCGTTTGACAAGATGGGAATACACTCGTGTGAAGTAGAGAGAATTGGCAAGACTAAAATTTTGATACTGTCGCACCGTAACCTTATCTCGATATTTAGCTGTCATTTCGAACCCCATCGCACTCTTTTCTTGGGACTATGGGCCCCATTCCTTAACGGTTAGCGTCAACGCAACACACGAACTGCGTTTTAGTTTGCGATAATAGCAGTTACTAATTGATTTCTGGAATTTTGCATTGCTTTATGCTTCGCAATATTTGCGAAGGCTAGTACAGAATAAGGATATGCGTGCATGTATGTATGTATATACATATATATATATGTGTGTGTGTGTAGCCGCATAGATCACGTCTAAATAAATGTGTTCTAAAAGTATTCACAATTAACCTTCTTGGTATTGTCTTTGGTTATGTGTTTCCGATCACCTATGTAGAACTTCATTCTTTTTTTCTCATCTACAAACCTCCACGATGGTTTATTCAGTGACCTCATCGTTTATTTAATAATCCTGATTCTAAATTTAGTTTTTAAATCTAAAGATCCAATACATTTCAGTCAAAAATTTTCTTGTTCACCTTATATCTGAAGGACTACATACAGTGTAGCCAAACCTATACTGTCACTTAACTCAGTATGATGTTCTTATTCCGTAGAAAATATAAAAACTCTATTTAGGGATTCTTCAAAAATTTGGTGGCCCCTGATCCAAAAACTAAGTATTGGTCAAGATCGCAATCTTTTGATCCTTTTTTAGTTTTCCTAAAATTCTTGTTCTTATCTACAAACCCTGCACGATTGTTTATTCAGTATCCTCATCTTTTATTTAATAATCCAGATTCTAGATTTAGATTTTTTTGTTGTTATTATTTATTTGTTTGACTATTTTAATGTAAAAGGCATGATTTCTTCTTCTTATATGATTTCTACCCTCTCTGGAGCTTTCCTAATTCCTCTCTTGCTGCTATTTTTTTTCTTTTTTAAAAGAAATATTCATCCACATGGAGAACATTCTTAGAAAATCAGAACTCAGAATCTTCCGAAAACTCAATAAAGGGCCTAGCGGAATAAGCATGTGAAAACTGCTCCCAAGCATATCTGCACCAAATTTACAGCATCGATTAACATTTATAAGAAACTCAGTTTCCAAAAGTTTCAGTCCCCCAAGCGCTTTTGGAGGGGTGCTAAAGAGGGGGCAAGGAAAATTGATTTTTTTTTTTTCTCCTGAACGGCTGAACCCATTTGCATGAAAAAAAGATGTTAGATGTTCTCAACAAGAGAAAGGTCGGAAAATATTTTTTGGGGTTGAAAATTGGTCAAAAAAAATTTTGAAATTAAAAAAAAAAAGTGAAAAAAGTGGAAGTCTAACTGGGACACCCACAATTTTTTGCCAGTTTTGTCTTGAGAGGGTCCCTAACAACATTTTTTTTTTTCATTTTGTTTGCAAGTGTACCTCATAGTGAAAAAAAGGCAAATGTACATAGGTCAGCATCTATGTGGTATACATATGATACACACTGTACACCACTAGGATAACCAATACCTTTGAATGGGGGGGGGGGGATGAAGTTGTTATAGCTTGTGATAACAAGTATTTTTTGTCTTAATGGTACTTGGTCTCTGAGGGTGAAGGGGGTTCTCGACCCTGGTCGCACCTCCCTTGGCTACGTCACTGCTGTACATCAACTGAAATTATACATACCCGCATTTTTGTGTTAATTTTGCACCTTATCCATTCTCTCTACCACCCCGGGCGAAGTTCTGGCTCTCTTGCTATCGTTATCTCCACATAGATCACTTGGACCTGATAAAATTAGTCCTCTCTTTCTTAACAAAACTGCTTCAGTTATTGCGGTTCCTCTATCTATCTTATTCAATAGATGCTTCAAGGAAGGGTATTATCCCACCAGTTGGAAACTAGCTCACGTGACCCCAATATATAAATCAGGACTTAAAGATCATGTATCCTCCTATAGGCCAATATCTCTTCTTTCTGTAATATCAATTATCTGCGAAAAAATAATTAAAGACAGGCTACTTAAATTCACCTCACCTTACATCCATAGTTCTCAGCACGGCTTTCTACCGAAAAGCTCAAGTCTCTCAAACTTAAGTACTCTTCTTTCCTGTGCAGTCAAATGTATGAATAACAATACTCAATTAGGTGTTATCTACTTTGATCTCTCGAAGGCCTTTGATTCTGTCAGTCACATCCATCTTCTTCATAAACTCTCCAATAGATTTAATGTACATGGCAAATTTCTCTCTCTAATCACAAGCTACTTGAAGGACCGTAAACAGAGAGTTGTTCTTTCAGGGGCGACTTCTAACCCCCAACCCGTGATCTCAGGGGTGCCTCAGGGGAGTGTACTTGGGCCTCTACTGTTTGTCCTGTATATGGATGATCTCTACACGCACTTATCAGCTCAACCTAGTGGCCTTCTGCTTTTTGCTGACGATTGTAAGTTATACAGAGAAATATCGTGTCTCCATGACACAATTGCTCTACAGGAAGACATAAATTACCTTACAGGCTGGTGTGAAATGTGGCACTTGAAACTCAACAGTAACAAATGTGACAGTATTACTATTACTTTGAAAAAGTCTCCTGTTCCCTCCACATACCATATCAACGATTCCCCTATCACACATTCTGCTAGTCATAACGATCTTGGTGTCATCTTTGATTCAAAACTCACCTTCTCTGACCACATCTCCTCAATACTAAAGAATTCAATGCGCATGTTGGGACTTCTTTATCGATTCACCGAACTACGCACTGTTTCTTCATTAGCAACTTTTTATAAGACTTTAATAGCGCCCAAGATCGAATACTGCTCTCCCATATGGGCCATGGCAGCACCTACACATCTCTCCAGACTTGATTCTGTTCTCAATTTCTTCATTGCTATAGTCCGATTTCGTGTTCCTGCACTTCGAATATTATCTAAGAAGGAGCTCTTGCGACATCTTAATATTCAGACTGCTGAAGTACGCAGAATTATCTCTGACCTGAAATATCTACATAAAATAGTTAATGGAACCTTAAGATCGGAAATATTACTTCAGGAACTATCCTTACGTGTCCCTTCCCGCATCACTCGGAATACCCACCTATTCCATCTTGCCCGTCCTAGGTTGGCTGTTATACAGAGGTCTCTTTTTTATAGACTACCAAACAGTTATAATCAAGTAACAACTGATGTGGACATTTTTTCGAGCTACCCAGTGTTTGAAAGAGCAATTAAACGAGCTTTGACGGAATAGTTTTACTTTTACACTCTTTTTTTTCTATGTTGTTGTTATTGTTGTCTTGTTTTTTTTCTTTCTTTTGTTAGCATGTCCCTGTGTAAAATGGCAAAGTTATGCTGTATCTGGGAAATTGTTCAATAAATAAAAAATAATCAATGTTCTGTGATATATATATATATATATATATATATATATATATATATCTTTGTTTAGTAATTGTTCTTGTTTTGTAATAATATGCCTGTTGTTAATAGATATTTATGTGTTTAGTTTGTTTCGATGGCATTATTGTATATGTGTGTTTAATATGATCAAATAAAGAATGAATTAAAAGAAATTAATCCTCATTACTGTTTTCGTCCACTACTGAAACAATTTCGGTTTTCGTGAACATTTTACTGAGTATTTCAGCAGGTCGAATGATTTTCGATAAGTATCTCGCATATGATAAATAATACACAATAGCAGCAACGTGAGAACAACAGCCAACAGTTCTGTTCACGAAAACCGAAATTGTTCCAGTAGTGGACGAAAACAATGATGAGGATTAATTTCTTTTAATTCATTCTTTATTTGATCATATTAAACACACATATACAGTAATACCATCGAAACAAACTAAACACATAAATACCTATTAACAGGCATATTATTAACCAACTGTTACAAAACAAGAACAATTACTAAACAAAGATATATATATATATATCACAGAACATTGATTATGTGCAAAATTAACACAAAAATGCGGGTATGTATAATTTCAGTTGATGTACAGCAGTGGAGTAGCCAAGGGAGGTGCGAACAGGGTCGAGAACCCCCTTCATCCTCAGAGACCAATTACCATTAAGACAAAAAATACTTGTTATCATAAGTTATAACAACTTCAACCCCCCCATTCAAAGGTATTGGTTATCCTAGTGGTGTACACCGTGTATTATACGTATACCACATAGATGCTGACCTATGTACAATTGCCTTTTTTTTTTTTTTTCACTAAGAGGTACACTTGCAAACAAAATTTTTAAAAAATATATGTTGTTAGGGACCCTCTAAAGACAAAACTGGCAAAAAATTGTGGGTGTCTTCTACTAATTTTTTTTTTTTTAATTTCAAAAAAAAAAAAAAAAAATTGACCAATTTTCAACCCCAAAAAATATTTTCCGGCTTTTCTCTTGTTGAGAACACCTAACATTTTTTTTTCTCATGCAAATCGGTTCAGCCGTTCAGGAGAAAAAAAGTAATTTCAATTTTCCTTCCCCCCTCCTAGCACCCCTCCAAAAGCGCTTGGGGGGCTGAAACTTTTGGAAACTGAGTTTCTCATAAATGTTAATCACTACTGTAAATTTGATGCAGATATGCTTGGGGGCAGACATGCTGATTCCGCTAGGCCCTTTTTGTAGCTTGTGGATCTTCACACATCAGCATTTATGGATATCTATTCGTTCAAGATCATTATCTGTTTTATGCGGATTTTCATTAGTCGCATTTTTGAAATTTGATTCCATTATTTCTTATTGTGCTATAAATATTAAATTTTGTCACATATACATGAGATTTTTAGAGCCTCCTTCTGTGTGTGCCTAATTGGTCTCACTGAATTTTTTTTATAAAACTCTAGACATTTCTCAATGTTCTGACATTTTTATTATGCATGATAAAAGATTTTGTGGATGAATAGAAGTGAAATTATGATTATTACCATAGTTATAGTAATAAGAGTATACGTTGCAACTTTATATTTTCCATTTTCTTTTTACAGTTAAAGATGCTGTTGACTACCAAGGACGCTCTTTCCTCCATGCGCCACAGGATGTTGGTGTGAATTTGAAGTCCGATTCACCGCCAGATCGCTGCTTCCTCCCCAAGACGTTGATTCATACGTGGCAAGGTCACACGAAAGGAATTTCAGCCATCAGATGGTTCCCGAAAACAGCACATTTACTTCTATCATGTAGCATGGATTGCAGGGTAAAGGTACGTTATCTTCCACTGATTTGTGGCACTACACATCGATTAAAGATATATAAAATAGTTCTGTTCAAATTTTAAAACTGGTTGCTAACATATGAAATAGCATGAGGTGAGCACATAATCGTAAATAAAACTTACGTGATCCATTGAAGTACTCCTAATCTGGCACAAATGAAAATTGGAGTGTGCGGTAGCTTTTTCTGTCACTTACCTATATTCTGGCTTTCGTAAATATGATAGACTGAAGAAATTACTGCTCATCCTAATTTTTATATGTCAGAAGAAAGCAGTTGCTTTTGGAATATTGCATTATGCGAGCAGATTAGAAAATTTCAGTACGTGATTGTTGCTAATAGTTAGAGCAGCTAGCGTTCTAGTGTTATCATTGGAGCTTGTGGAAGCATAAGTAGTGCATTTTGGTTAAATATAGGTTAAAATAAATTGAAAAATTACTCATATCATAATATTGCGAGCGGTGATGATATTTAGTAAGAAACAAGCAAAAAGACTAATAATCACCGCATAAAATAACAGTTTTCTTTTACATGTAAGAACAGCTTACAATGAGTGCCTATTTGCATGTGTTTAATTTATGACAGAACATTTGTTTTACATTTGTTAATCCTTTTAACCATTTTATGCTTTCTACATTCTCCTTCATGTTTTTAAATCCTCTTCGAATTTTAAGTAAGCTGAAGATGGAAGAAGGTTCTTCCGAAAGCGCCTCTTACGTGTAGAAAAAAACTCTTGTTATTTTTTGCGGTGAGTATTAGCCCTTTTGCATGTTTCTTTAAAAAAATTACTCACTTTACCATGTGTCAAAAATGATTCATTAAATCTGTTCTGTTCCTTCGCTTTGTAGTTTGTTAGACAACTAGCAACAACGGAAAGATGTCATATTTGAATAACTCACTACATTCATAATTTGCCCCATTTTTCCTTTTTCTATGAGATGGTATTAGAGGTTTCGTCTTACATGGGAATGAAGCAGCTGGGAGGTGGAAATCTAGAACACAATGTATTGGGGAGGGTTCAGGAAGCTATATACGGAATGGAAAGTAATTTGTGCAGAATGAACGCGGATTGGGGAAAAAAGGCAAGATGTCTGCGCATAAAAAAGCAGACTAAGAGAAGAGTAATGGTTGGTGTATTAGCCGTGTGATTAAGTCGGTCAACTCCGGAGCGTGAAGGATCCTTGGTTCAAATCTCATCATCGATTATCATTTATTTTTTATTTATTTACTTTTTTTTTCCTGTGGAAAAATCAGTGATGAAATGACATTGCGTGTTCATTGTGTGACAACAGAGAAAAATATGTTTAATCATAGACATGCCAAAGGGCAACAAAATGATGGAATCAAAAGCATGCATTACGCACAACACTAGCAACGGTCAATCAAACTCCCTTGCACCGATCAGTTAGCTGTTTGATCACAGTACCAAATTTGTTTCCCAAACATTCCATTCGCTTTGTTAGTTAACGACTATCAGCTCGTATACAAAACTGTTTCAAAATAAAAATAAATAAAATTAAAAAATAAAAATAAATTAATAAAAAAAATTAAAAAAAATTGAAACCGACGATGTAATTTGAACCGGCGACCCCACGCACCGGAGTCAACTGTCTTTACCACTCGGCTACACAGCCAGCACAGCAACTATTACTCTCGCTTTCGTTTTTATTTATTTATTTATTTATTTATTATTAGCGTAAACATTTTATCTTTTTCCTCGCAATCCGTATTTGTTCTGTACAAATTACCTTCCATTTCTTGTACAACTCGCTGAACCCTCCCGCGCTCGTGGGTTTTCTCGGGGTTCTCCCGTTTCCTCCCACTTTCTTCATTCTACCATTTCACTCATCTCTCATCATCACCGTCTCCTTTAGCCTAACCGGCATAACCGTGGGACGTAAACTTAAAGATTTCATTTCATTTTCATTTTCGCTGAACCCTCCCTAACGTGAGTTTTAGATTTCCACCATCTCCCAGTTGTTTCATTCCCGTGTTAGTGCAGCTCTAGGTTTGATTCCTTTTTTTAACATTTGTGAAATATTTTGATTTCTTCCTACCCAGATTATATTATTATTATTATTATTATTATTATTATTATTATTATTATTATTATTATTATTATTATTAGTGGTAAAAGAGAAATAGATCAAATTATCTTTTGTCTATGTAAAGTGAATTAGAAAAATGAGTCCACAGAGAGAACAAACATTCGATCTCTTACATCTCTACGATACCTGAATTTGTTATTGTGCAGTAAGAGGTAAATATTTTCCATTTTATTTTTAAATGGTGAAATTTAAATATTATACTTCTGTCTCCTTCCCCGTTGAGTTTGTCAGTTACGTTTTGAGTGCACATAATAATAATAATTTATGAATAGAATGAAACCTCATTGCTAATCAATGATCCTGTAACTACATTGAAAGGGATGTTTACTTTTCAAACTTATAAATGGCAGATATTTACAAATCTTGTACTTTTCCTTCACTACTTCCATCCATGAATATTAGAAGTATTTACCATACTTAACGTTCCTCATCTTTAAAAAATTTCGAGTTGCTGTTTCAATATGCCGAGCTCAGCTGTCAGCATTTCATCACTTCAGTCAGGCCGTGCCACAGGAATTCGGTATACTTCAGGAATCGCTATTGTATGATCTAGATTACATATGGTCCCTATGTTTTTGCATAGTGAATGTAGTTTGTTGCAACTTTATAGTCTATTCAAGATCTCCCAGATCTAACATTCTGTTAGTGTAGACTTACTGTGCATGTTTTCTGTTACATCTTGTTAATAAATCACTGAGAGAAAAATAGAAGATGCCAAAAAGTGATAATGCAGTAAGTGGGGGGTTCGAAAAAGAAGTTTGTCTTGAAACGCTGCACATTTGTAGAGTTCGTCCACTACCTTATCTTCTTTCACAATGTGGAAGAGGGAAGAAAGGAAAGCGAATTATTAAATTATTAGTTTAAAATAATAATACTGTTTTGCTTACTTTTGTCGCAAATTTGTGATTCTTTTAATTGTAATTTTTCAGTTGTGGGAGGTATACAATGAGCGACGATGCATTCGCACTTACTACGGTCATCGTCAGGCAGTAAGAGATATTTGTTTCAACAATACGGGTACTCAGTTTCTGTCTGCAGGTAAGTTGAAAACCATATCTGTGTATAATTTCTCGAGATATATTTATTTATTTATTTAACAGATTTTCAGATACAACTTGCGAGACCAGTTTACACAGGAATCTTAAATAATCAACAGTAAAAGCAATACGAAAAGAACACCCTTGTGACTGTATGATCAGCGTACTCGCCGTCGAAACGGGAGACCGGGGTTCGATTGCCGGTGGGAGCTCATGTGGTTCGGATCCACATTAAGCTGGTTGTCAGTGCCTCGTATAAACTCGTTGCTGAAAGGGACGCTAAAATCTAATCTAACCACCAATAGGAAAGGAAGTTGGACAGGATCCGTGTTTATAGGTTAGTATCCTGGGATTCGCTTGATAAAACAGGAAAAACAACCCTGGAAACAACTCAGTCAGGATAACCTGCAATCGGATTCAACCCTACCTCCTGATTTTGAAGCAAGAACTTGACCGACTCATACCGACTTGATATTTTGATACGTCACATTTTTTACCAATGTTTGGAGTTTTTCAGTGCTGGCATGGACAGCAAAAACGAGACATTCTGCCACATCCTTTTTAACAATGAACCAAGATTCCAATATCTTGGACTCTTTGTTGCAGTTAAAACTGATACTATAATGTTCTCATCAATTGTTAAGCATGGACTTCTGTTTTGGAATGATTGGCGCTTCAGACTCCATACAAAACCTTTTAACGCGACTAATTTGGAAGAAACTAAAAGTAAACGTTTCTAAAAGAAATGGTTTTGTCGTATGGATGTGTAAGCTAGTCGTATTGTATGCAAGAATCTATAAGTAAACTTTTCTAAAACGAATAATTCCGCCCATGATAATGTCTGAATGGGAAGCTCATTTCTGATGCAAAATAAACAAGAAAGATTGATGGTTTTTCGGAAACAAAGTTCTTAAAGAAAAATATTTGGCACAAAAAGAGATGAACAAGCGAATGGATTTAGAAAGTTGCTCTGAACATCACAATAGCTGCTGATTACCATATTTTGTACAGACAATATTGTAATGTTTTTGGTAGAGTCAATAATGGTCCGAGATTTATCCCTTCACCAATTTTATTATAAAATTTGATAAATACAAAACGTCTTTGATTACAAAGAGAATAATGCTGTTTCCTCGTTAATGTCCAAGTAGAGGAGTATAGGTGTTTTGCACGGTGCCCCTTCTCTCAAAGCAGTCTCCAAGGCACCTGCCGGTTCGGTGAGTTTGGAAGGATAGCCCCCTCAGCTCAAAGCAGCTTCGCAAGGCTTTGTTGTTGAAAGGATCCCTAGTCCAGTGCGACCTCGGGAAGGATTGGTGTCCCCTAGTCCAGTGCGACCTCAG